>NC_134485.1:341083761-341401021 GCF_040206685.1 Ascaphus truei
TCTTGGCCATAATTAAGTTAAAAGGTGTTTCATACAAATAACTCCACTTAGTCTTGGTATGGTCAGGTTTGCCAAGGGGGGGTAGCCCCCTAGGTTCATGGAGGGGTAATAAATGTGTAGTTGTATGTTAACTGTAGCTACTGTTAGTCAGTGACATAACCTACACCCACACTGAGGAGTAATCAGTGTGTTAAGAGGGTACAGAGATACCTTTAAGAATAGAGAATAGTAACATGTCTAGGAATGTGGTTCCTCTGAACTTGTAGAGACATTTACAGAAAGAAACAGGCGGAGACATGTACTGTATAAGTTTCTGGTGCATCAAAGGAGAGGTGGGGGGCGGGGGGGCACCAGATTATACAATGACCAGTGAAAAGGCTGTAACATTGAAAAGCTGTTAAGATGACCTTCAGTTAAATAAAAGGAGTGAACACATAACCCTCTCTGAGGCCTTTGGGTGCTAGGGTGCCAAGTGTATATATCCACGTTTTAAAAATATCTGTTGGCAATCTCTTCAAGTCCAGAATAAATAAATATCAGGTAAGGTTTATAGCCAAGAACTCCAAAATGGTAAAGCTGATATACAGCTACTGCACTATGTACAGTATACATTACTTACGTTCTCTGGGGCTGCAGCCGCTGGTCACTGTATGGTATTAACGCTACCAATTCATTAACATGCTCTGAGAAAGAAAAAAAAAAGGACTTCAAATTTCATTGCACGATAAGTAGCAAACATCAACCGATATCACAACACACAGACCTTCAAAAAAAAAACATTAAATTATCCCCCTACCAGTTAAAACTCATTAAATTAACCCCTACCCTAAACATACAAAAACTTACCACCAGAAGAGGCTGACGGTGGAGATTCAAGCAGCGGATCAACTGCGGGGTGAGTCGCGGTGGCCATTTGGTCGCGTTAAAACAGCTGCGACCAAATGTCCCATGTCGAATATAAATGTACCCAGAAGTGTTATTTTTATGTTTCAGACAGAGCTGCAACCATATCTTTCCTGTCCGAGACATGAAAATGTACCCCCAAGTGGTATTTTTATTTGGTGTGCACTGACCGGTGGAGGGTTTTTGCCACTTTGTTTTATCCACCATAACTTTTTGAATGTCTGGTTACTTACAGCAGAAAGAAACAAAAATGGTGCAAGGAGGACATAATCTGCAGTAACATGAATAAACTCAGCTCACCACACAGTACTAGAAAAATAAATTGTACGAGGTATTTAAAAATAAAATAAAAAAAAGAGAAGGTTTAGTGCTAACATTACCTATTTTACCTAGGTGATTGCAAATCAATCTGCACTCAGGACTTCAGATTCCATCTGGTAGTATTGGTCTCAAGGCGATTCAACTTAGGTGGCTATTTACAAAGGCAGGTAGCTGTTAATGTGTGCCGAGTCATTTACTAGACTTGCTGATACAGTACAATATGATCTAATGTTGATTTTTAATAATAATACAACAAACAAAAAAAATACAATAGGTCAAGGAGCAACAAGCCAATTGTCAAGGCGGGGAAATATAATTATCAAGGTCTTTCGAGGAAGGATGCAACACCATATAGCTCTTTGCTTTGCTTCTATCTGACTAATTTTTCTTGAGAACTTCTATTCAAAGGGTTCGCAAATCTACTGAATCTGTAGAAGTTGTAGAGAACATTTAGAAATACAGGGCTCGGCTGTAGCAACATTCACTTTCAGATCTCACCTGTAGGTATGCACCCAGTTCCCTGGCAGGACGGGCAAGTAATGCTGTCCCGTCCCGTAAACTCCACATAAGGAAACTGAGCAATATCTTCTTCTCTGTCTTTTCCATCTAGCAAATCATCATCCTCCTCTGTGTTATGACAATGCTTTAAGGTATTTGAGCGATTGGTGTATGCAGAAGTTGTGGACCCCATGGCCACTGTTAACCATCTATTTTGTGGACAGAAAATAAACAAGATGTCAGAAGGCATTTTAACCCATTGATAAACATAATTCCCAAATTGAGTCTCTTGGCTAACAGATAAAAAAAATATATATATGATACATAGAGTATGCCCCATTGAATACAACCCATTATTATGTAGGTTTCTAAGGTGAAAAGTTTAGGGCTGAAGGCGTAGTTTAGTGGTGAAAAAACATACCTGGTTCGAATACTAGCGTCCTAGTTTCAAGCTACTTGTGACCTTGGACAAGTCACTTTATTAGCTTTTATTTATAACGCACAAACAGTATGTGTAGCGCAGTATAATAGGATTGGAGGACGAAAACAATAAAATAACAAACATTAACATACATTGCTACAGTAGGTAAGGAGAGCCATGCACCAAGAAGCGTACAAATCTTTATCTGCCTGTGCCTCAGACACCAAAATAAATAAAAGGTCTTCAATTGTACAGTACCTGCAAAATATTATCTACATTGTAAAGTCCACCATCAGCACCATATAAGCAAAATAATTTTTATGAAGCCATTTTAGAAAATGACGACATGTTGTGCATTTAGAAGATCTTATACAAAGAAAATATTGAATAATGCAACAATCGATCCTTAAAGTATCTTTAGCACACAATTCACATTACATTTACATTTGTACACCTTATAAATTGATGTGGCTTTAAATGAAACTAAAAAGGATAAGGGAAGCATGGTCCCATTGACTCCATAGAAGTGCAAGGATCTGTTTAAAATGTTGTCTAAAAAGGTCCTCTACATTTCCAGAACAAAGAAGGTAAGTCAACTCAACACAATGTTATATATGCAACTTAAATCATGGAAACCTGTAAATTCAGAGAAAAACAATTTGGCTTCCATGAAGCACATAGGCGTACAAAGTGTAGGGCCTTAACAGGCATGGCCCACTGTAAAATGCCCAACTTAAAACTCCCCCTGATACTGTACCCAAGTGTCACCCTCTCTAATCCCCTCCAATGTGTCAGCCCTTTTTCAAACAGTGAGGCAAGAGGAGGATGACACCCAGCGCCAGTGCAGTCATGTTGTACTGAGTGCATAGAGCAGTCTCAGACTATACTGACGGAGTATATTCCGACTGCATTGGAGTCCAGTTACACTCCGTGTCAGCATCCAGTGCGGTCAGGATGCACTCAGAGTACACTATACATTGACACCGAGTATAACCTGATTTGACTATGGACCCCCCCACAAACAGCCAGATTGTATCGGGGCTATGCCAGGTCACCTCTGTGGTGCCAATATGTTCTGGCGTCGGTACCTTAGAGCCACACCACCAAGCCAAAACCCTCTACCTCAGACAGAATCCTGGCAATGGACCTGAGGAAGCACTGCAGAAAAATCAACTGTGCATCTGGAGAATCAGATTTATTATTTATTACTGTAAGAATCTCAGTAAAAGACAAAGTGTTTTTCTCCAAAATACACTAAAGAAAAATACAATTTTTTTCCCTCTTCAGCCAAGTTCTGTTTTCAGCCATTTCTTTTTCAAAATCTATTGTAACACCTTTTTTCATACATGATTAAGAGATCTAGATATTTATCCTATTCCGGCTTTGTACAGAGTTTTGGAATTAGGTGTGACCATTTGCAAAACAAGCTTGAAATCTGGGCCTTTAACACAAGATGCAAAACTGGGGTTAAAAGGGCACAATAAACTTTGCTAGCTCTGTATTTACTAAATCTAGGGTATTTTTTTGCATGGATCTTGCAACTGGCAGACTTGCATGCATTTATAATTTAATTTATCTAGTGACAACCGCGTAAGTACAGTAGGCATCACTTTACAGAGTTATACTAGAGGGAAGTAAAGTACAAAGAATTGGGATAAGAGCAGCAAGTAAATGGTAAATTGAGACCAGATTGATTGATTTGTTTGATACCATATCGCCCAGATATCAATGCTTGTACAATTCCATTTTGGAATAGTTTTTATATTGTATTTAATGACAATATTTTATTTAATTGTATGGCAATTGTTTCATTTATTTTAAATGCATGTGGTGTCACATACGGGCATTCAATGTAAATAGTGGGCGCTGATATCCTGTGAATTTCCACTCTGAAAGAAGCCTTGCTGGCAAAAAGCAAGCTGGGTCAAGAGCTGCTGCTGCTAAACACCAGGGTGAGACAGCAGCGATGGCTATACAGTACCTAGCTAGGAAGTTGGGAGTGATTACCAAACGAATATCCAATTCAAGGAGTGTTCAATTGTGAAAGTATTAAGATAAGAAGGTCATGAGTTCCATTTGATCACTTTTGACAAAGTCTGGACTAGATTTTCAACACAAAGTTATCAAGCTACATGATTCCAAACATCATAATGGAGTTTAATCATCACTTATATTTAATATAAGTCCATACTATGTATCACTTGTTATGAATAGTGATTACTACTGTACTATTTGAAGCTAGTATGCTTGGTACACTGTAGCGTCTATTCTCTATAAAAACTATAATTATCTATTGCACTATTACATACAGGCATACCCCAGTTTAAGGACACTCACTTTAAGTACACTCGCGAGTAAGTACATATCGCTCAATAGGCAAACGTCAGCTCTCGCATGCGCCTGTCAGCATGTCCTGAACAGCAATACTGGCTCCCTACCTGTACCGAAGCTGTGCGCAAGTGGGGAGACTATAGAGCCTGTTACAAATGCGTTATTTACATCAGTTATGCACGTATATGACGATTGCAGTACAGTACATACATCAATTAGTGGGAAAAAGGTAGTGCTTCACTTTAAGTACATTTTCGCTTTACATACATGCTCCGGTCCCATTGCGTACGTTAATGCGGGGTATGCCTGTATGTATGCATATGATGACTGGTGTGTAGCCATTGCAATTTAGATATGGAAGGACACTTAATAAACTTTGGCCGGGACACCTATCTTGAGTGTACCTTGTAAACACACGTTGCAATATATATTTATTTATATGGAGTTTGGAATGAATGCTTTATATAAAAAAAATAAACAGCTAAACCCCGTTATAACGCGCCTCGTTATACCGCGATTCGGTTATAACGCGGTTTTCCCGTGGCTCCCGTTTTAAAAAAAAAAAAAAAAAAAATTTAAAAAAAAATTTTTTTTTTTCATTTTTTTTTTTGCACACTGCACACACTGCACACACTCACTGCTCATTGCTCACACTGCCACACTGCACACTGCACACACACTGCTCATTGCTCACACTGACACACTGCACACACACTGCTCATTGGACACACTGCACACACACTGCACACACACTGCTCATTGGACACACTGCACATACACTGCACACACTGCACACACTGACACACTGCACACACACTGCACACTGCACACACACTGCTCATTGGACACACTGCACACACACTGCTCATTGCTCACACTGCACACACTGACACACTGCACACACACTGCTCATTGGACACACTGCACACACACTGCACACTGCACACACACTGCTCATTGGACACACTGCACACACACTGCACACTGCACACACACTGCTCATTGCTCACACTGCACACACTGACACACTGCACACACACTGCTCATTGGACACACTGCACACACACTGCACACTGCACACACACTGCTCATTGGTCACACTGCACACACTGACACACTGCACACACACTCCTCATTGCTCACACTGCACACACACTCACACACACTTACAGACACTCATACACACTCACACACACTTACGCACACGCACACACACTCATACACACTCCCACGCACACTTACGCACACTCACAGACACTCACACACACTCACACACACTTACACACACTCACGCACACTTACGCACACTTACGCACACTCACACACACTCACACACACTCACACACACTTAGACACACTTAGACACTCACAGACACTCACACACACTCACACACACACTCAGACACTTACACACACTCACACCCACATACACACACCCATATACACACACACACTTTCTCTCCCATATATACATACACACACACACTCTCTCACTCTACACAGACGGGGGGTGGGGTCGGAGCACAGGAAAGGCCGCGACCAGCACCACCACCCGCTCCCCCCCCTCCCCCCGCGCAGGCAGCGGGAGCGCCAGGGACAGCGGTGGGGAGAAGAAACCCCCCGCTACCACCTCCATGCAGGCAGCGGGATCTGAGGCGACCTGAGGGACATCCCCGCTCTCATCTCCTGCCCCGCGGGCTGTCACGCGGTGACAGGGGGAAGCGGGGACAGGAGGGACATCCCCGCTCCCATCTCCTGCCCCGCGGCCTGTCACACGGTGACAGGGGGAAGCGGGGACAGGAGGGACATCCCCGCTCCCATCTCCTGCCCCGCGGCCTGTCCCGCGGTGACAGGGGGAAGCGGGGACAGGAGGGACATCCCCGCTCCCATCTCCTGCCCCGCGGGATGAATATGCGCTAAAGCGCGGCGGCCATTTTTTTTTCTTGCGACCCCGTTAGTAACGCGGTGGTCTCGGGGGGTGGACCCCGAGACCCGCGTTATAACGGGGTTTAGCTGTATATGTGTATTTAAATACAATTCTATCTACCAAATGTCACTTGAGTGCCCATGTTAATTTGCGGTTCTTACTACACACCCTGAGCTGCTGAGCTGATCCTACTCAAATCTACATACATACATATTTTTTTTAAAGGAGCAAATCTAAGCCAGTGAAACACAGTGTCAGCTTTTTGATTGTTTAGGCCCTTATTTTTTTTTTCCAGACAGTGAAAAAAAAGGGCCAGCTAAATTTCAATTTCCCTAGAATGTTCACAAATCAGCTTTATTTTCCAAAGTAAACAATCCCAGATTTTTTTGCATTCCACACTGCTATTGTACACTTCTGGCCCATAATAGCATTTTGTTTGAAAAACATGAAAACAGCATTGTAAGAATCATTAAAGCTAGAAAAGAGGTGCACAAAGCATTTGGGAAAAACCCAAAACAAGTTGTTAGCAAAAAAAAAGCCAGTAAAAAAGAAAATATAGAAAAAAAAGTCAGCACTCAAACAAGACTATACAGAAAACAAATCTTGTAAAAAGTATCAAAGTAAAATAATTTTTTTTATTATTAAGAAAGCAATGGAACCTTCATTACCACCATGAGGTGAAGAGGCCACAGGATTAAGTAAGATTGGGAAAAATGGGGGTAACCCCCAGGTGGTGATCCAAATGTGCAAGGTTGTCAAACGTTAGTGTGTTTGTCTTTTTTGGCTTATATGCCTAATAAATGATTATCATTTTTGCACCAGGCCCTTTTTTGATTTTCTTTTCTGGCAGTGCTCTACTCTTTTGCCACATAGGATTAAGTAACAGACATTCACAGGTTTCATTTATGTAACCGTAATATTAGACAAAATAAAAGAGATGCTATGAAGAACTTCTGGTTTAGGCCGCGCTTGTAGTCTCCTGAAAACAAATGCATTGCCGCCGCCGCGTACGCTTATAGTAAGCGCTGCGGCGACAATGCGATGGAGCGAAAACTGGTAGCCGGCAATATTTGATTTTTCCTCATGTGACAGCCCCTGAACAAATCAAATGCCAGGAAACCCGCGCCGCCGCCGCCCAGCCAAATATAACTTTCGCCTGTGGCGACGGGTGACGTCACCCATCGTGTCGCCATCGATGGCACTATAAGCGCGGCCTTAGGCAGGGGTGCTCCAACTTGCAGTCTCCTCTACATGTAACACAAACTTGCATTACACTCACATACTGCCCCTAACACTCAGTAATCACTAGTAGCACAGTCCATTTCACAGATCCTCTACCCACTATAAGACATAAGCCTGGCGCTCAACTCCAGTCCTCAAGATTCCCCCTCCTCCCAACAGGTCAGGTTTCAAGGATATTCCAGCTTCAGCACAGGTGGTTCAACCAAGACTGAGCCACCTGTGTTGAAGCTGGGATACCTTAAAACATGACCTGTTGTTGGGGGAATCTTGAGGACTGGAGTTGAGCACCCCTGAACTAAGCAACATAAGTGTGCAGCACCCACAGGATACCTCCATCCAATATTTATTTTCTACAATCTTTTCATTAAGGTGGGAACCAGCGCTGCTTAAAACTCCATTATTCTCCAAATACCCCAAGAATAATGCCAAAAGACTCTTCATTGACTCCTCCCTGTCCTTCATCCCACACCAAACCTTGCCACTTCCAGCACAGAGGCATTGCTATTAGGTACCTGGCTCCAACCTCACTCTTGTGATTAACTCCCTCAATATTGGTCTCTGGACAACAGCAACCTTCTCATGGTCAGTCTTCCATTCACAAATCGGTCTACTTAAAATGCTAAACCTCATCTCCAAATACTCTCCCGCATAATGGTAAAAAAAGGTATAGAATTGTTGTTTCAAAACAATTGTTGCCCTCTATGTGTGACTGTTCCCTCTCACCCAGTTTGAAATAACATGTTGACATTCCTTCATTAAGTCTATAACAAAAAAAAACTAGCAATCACCAAACCACAGCTACTGTACTGAACAACTTGCACAAATGAACTCTGTTTGGCAAGTGAAAAATAACTTGATAAAACTTAATTCAAGTAAACGTTTATCGTTTGATATTTGTTGTAGTGGTGTGTCTTAAAATACATGGCTGTCTTAAAGTATAATAAAACACAGAACTAACTACAGATATTAAATAATAAAAAAGCTCACTGCATAAATCTACTAAGTGAATAATACATTTATCCCTAAAATGTTCTTGTAAAAAAGCATTAAACACAGAAATTGACGGTAGAGACTAACCAATTGGCACACCTCGTCTGCAATGACTTGATCTCCTCCTTGAAAGTGTAATGAAGTAAATATTAATGTTAATACACCATGTCACATGCCTTGTGACTCACCTACTAAAAGAAACGAAAATATAAATTCTACATGGTTAACACCTGACAGCAACAAAGGGAAGCTGTTCTCGCAGAGTTACGAGATGCTCTGTGTTGTCTAGGAAGCCGAAGTTGGGCAAAAATAAACGAAAATAATTGAGGCCCTCGCAACAATATGCGCCTCTGCTATTGATTATGAAACTGCATTCATCATTGCTAGTTTGTCACTCAAGAAAAGAAGGCGTAACAGTCAGTATTAAAAGTAAAGGGGAATTGTTATTTTTCTGTCCGGCTATAAGAGATGCTTGCAGTGGATACATTAATTAGGGGAATTAAATATGTGCCACGGGCTGCAGATAAAAGTCCGCCTGGACTGAAAGGTCAGATATCTGGTGGTGACTGTAAACATTAATTTTTCTATTATTCACTATATTAGAATGTTGCTGCCAAGATTAGGTTATTTTTGTAGGTATTTCATAACCATCTGCTAGGTCTTCTCTATGGAGACAGAGATTTAGCCTAAAAACACTTGTACTATACAAGTAGGGTTATGTTTATCAGCTGTATTATAAAAGCACACGGTGCTTCCCTAGAAGCAGTATTATACCAACAGATGGCCCCTTGCCTCTCACTTGTACTATGTGATACGGGATTTCTCCTCTTGTACATATACTGGTTCCCTCTGCCTGTATCGTATTGTACTTATATACTGGTTCCCTCTGCCTGTATTGTACATATATACTGGTTCCCTCTGCCTGTACTGTACATATATACTGTACTGGTTCCCTCTGCCTGTACTGTACATATATACTGGTTCCCTCTGCCTGTACTGTACATATATACTGGCTCCCTCTGCCTGTAGTGTACAAGTGGAGGGTCCCTGCCAGTCACGTGGTCCATACCCAGTCCTATCTCACGCTCTCCCACAGAGCGCGCGTCCGTGTGTCCCCGCGGCCACGACACTTCTCTTTCACTCACCTGATGGCGCGCGCCCACCTGGTTAGGAAACAGCTGTCAGGGAAGCGCTATGATCTCCGACCTCTGCAACCCCATCACAGCCTGGTACCAGCGCAGCCGTGAAAGCTCCGCCCATGAGTCCTGACAGCAGCGAGAAGACCGGAAGCGGAAGCGCTGGCACCTGTTAACGCTTTTTTCTTTTTTTTTCGCTCTGTTGTGTGACGCGGCAGTAGCAGCATGTGCTGGCGGCGCGCGCTAGTGCGCTTGTTTATTGTGTTTGTTTTCAAGAATATGTGATGTTCTACAGTTTAAAACGCTATGTTTCGGAATAGTTGTGCATTTAGGTTGATTATGAAGATACATAGAGTATCTGCACAATACTGCAGGATACATTATGAAGAGCGAACTTAGATTGTATAAAATATTTGGTTTAATTGGACATTAATAATGATTGGGTATCTGAGGGCGCTGCTAAAAATGTGATAATGGAAACACCCAGAAGGCTTATTTTTGTATTTACTTGCTAAAATACACAAGGTATGAGTTTGCCTCTGACGTTGCCTGTTTATCTACTGGTTGCCCCAATAATTCATCAAGTTACAGTGACTGTTGGTAATTAACAGTAAATTATGGATTGTGTTGACTTTTTAAATTTTAGACCAAGTCTTAATAAAGTAAAGGCTTCATGGAGTAAACACCAAATACTATTATATAAAGCCAATGCTGATTTATTATATATGCCATACTAATGATCTCAAGGATAGGAAATAATATAACATAGAAGAATAGCAGCAGTAAAAAATATTACTCAATATTATTTCCATACTCTGCCCATTAATGCTCCCAAATCGGCTCTTTAAAAAGAGAGAACAAATGCTTTATTATAGAAATTGGTCTCTTGCAACAGGCCTAGCCATTTTTTCTAAGTACAGTATTATAATGATGCTCAATTGAGTCAGATTGTCTTTTGACACTACTGTACTGTACATGGTTATAGAAAACAAGTTCACCTAGAATTAGCCCTGTACAACTTGTACTATCAAATACATCCTTTGGTTGCCCAAGAAAAACAGACCAAAATCTACTTCAGTTCACACAATTCTTAAACACTCTTTTAAAGCGTGTGGCTCAAGTAGGATGATATATAATTTAACACACTTTCCATCACCATTAACTCCAATATTTAATAACCTACATTTGTATTTAGGCAGTAATCTGAATAGATTTACTGTCTGAATGCAGACAAACCTCAAATTTGCAGATTATATTTTCAAGAGCTCTGTAAAACTGTTTTCAAAAATTGTACAAATGTCTTCATTTGAATTATTCATATATATTCATATTAGACACTTTATTAATTCTAATTTCCCTAGAATACCGAATTTGAATACATGTGCAAAAATATCTTTAATGAAAATGTATTGCTTCATCTATATATCACATAGATAATTAACTTAATGAAAACTACATGATTCAATGGGGAAATTAACTTTATCAAGAAGATTAATCTGATATATGAGGAGCTGCTAACTCATACATTTGCACCATTATTAAAGAGAACCAGAGAGGTTCCATATGATATAACCTACCTGTTGGAGAGATTATGGGTAAATTGGCACAAATGTACACACATGACAGCCATGCCCTAAAGTAGCCCCTATTGAATTAAGTTTTGAGCTTGACTAATGTCCCCAATGAACCAGATATTGTTTAATCACAATCTTGATTGCATAACAATATCCAGTGGCACAGTATATAGAGGAGTATAGAACTCATTATTTTATTGCAAATAAAATCTGGGATGTTGTTTCGATGGAAAAATTAACAGCATATCTCAATAACAATGCATAAATATAAGTGGAGACCCTTGTTTTTACACCTGGACAATTTACAAATGTACAGTATAATGCAGCTCCTATGCTATGACATGTTTGGTTATACTGATAATGTCTGTGACATGGACATTTTCTGTCTATGGTCAACAAAGAAGGCCGTGCATGCCTTTTCTCTATTCTGCATTCCCTTCTCCCTACTCTCCTCCCTACTTTCCCCAACCCCTAAATATACTGATAAAAGTTTTATTTGTATAACTATATTGTGAGCACACTGTTCTCTTTCTTTATATTGCAATATTACTCAGTTTTATTGTACTAGATTTCTTCAATAACAAAGTTATAAAATAAAAAAATAAAATATATATATATATATATATATATATATCAGGATTGTGCTGTACACATACTAACACTACATTGCATACTAGCAGCTGGTCCCCTCCCAGTCGCATCAAAGCTTTTTCTCACTCGCAGGCGACTCATGATGAAGGGATAATAAATGACCATGATTTGCTTGACACTACTATATTTAATATTAAATATTTAATATTAAAATTAGTTTTCATGACAGTGGTCTAACAAACATTTTTTAGGTGAAGTAGTAAAATGACGAGCCAAGCACGGAATAAGGTGATACTGTACATTTCCTCTATTTGTGTCTCCATACACTACTGATAGTTAAACAAACATACTCTACTGTGACACAACACATGTTTGAATCTGATATACACATTGCTAGAGTCATTAAAAAAGTGAACAAATTCAGTTATAGTAGGTACTGTACTTTGCTCTCTCTTAAAGTTGTTGTTTTTTTGCATCAAATTACACTAAATCAAAGAACAAATCAATAGATAGTGCACTTTAATGGGGCAATCCCTCCTAGGACCAACATTAACTATTGCCAGTGACATGTTTAAGGGGTCTCATCTGGGTAATTGATAGATTTTTTATCCAAATCTGACACCTATAATTACAAACATTATTTTTTACTATTGTAGTAATTTTTAAATGGGTTTCACTGAAAAGGGAGTATGATACAAAAAAGATAAAGGAAAGGATATGATACAACCATTTCAAGACATTCCGTTCTATAATTCATGAAAATACACAATATGGTTCATATTAGCTAGGCATACATAAAGAATCTTGCAATATATACAACTTTAAAAAAACAAATTGTCATTGGGTAAAAACTTGTTTTAATGATTAAGAGTAGTTAGAGGCCATCCAATGGTTCCAGGTGTCTGGAATCAGCGGAGGTTGCACCTATTTCCAATGGTTATCTACATTTTACTGCAGTTCAGTGGAATGGGACTGCCAGGGACCCCACTATGTTAATTAGATGGGCCATTAGTCTGTCTGCAGAAATGTCACAGAAATGTTGCAGCATTACTGGGAGATTGCCCCAGATTTTCCAAAGCAAGTGTTCGGATCTTCGTGGCTGCATCTGTACAGAGACTGTTTCAAAGAATATTGCCAGAGGCTACCACCGAGAGACTGGAAATGGATAGAGTGCATAGAGCCCTGGGACCCAGGGATTACGAAGGAAGAGGCCCCAGGGATGTTATAACCAGACTCCATTATTTCTCAATGAAAGAAGAGATCCTCCACATAACCATTAACCTGAACACAATCCGTTTTCAAGAAGCGGACATTCAGATTTTCGCGGACATCTCGCCAAAAATACTGGCTAAAAGGAGGGACCTGAAAGAAATATCTAGTCTACTCAGAGACCAAGGAGTTAGATATTCTGCCTCCAGGCCACACATAACGGCAAGCAGGCTAAAATGCGGAGATTAGCTGAAGGGCCGGAATTCATCAAAACCCTGTGGCTAGAAGTCGCCCTAGAAATTGTATAAAGGTTCAAACAGGCACGGCTCCTTCCAAGAAGGGAGGTATGGAGCAGAACGACGGCAAATGAAAAAGGCCTGGACCAGCGAGCACCCGGTGGTGAGACTGCTCCAGTGCACTGAACATGAAGCTCCCTCAAGGGAGGAAAAATAGAAGAAGAAATACTGAACATTTGAGGAGAATTAATTGGACGATGGAAAGCCAGGCAGCTCCTGAGTTAGGAAAACTGCAGCTTATCGCCTTGACTGTCTATAAGCTACAGACTACATCGGACATAAGTGTATAAAGGTATTTGCAGGAGCTCAAGTGCTTGGTCCCATAACAGTTATCAAATTATAGAGGTCACAACACATGGGGATTGTATTAAATCAATAAGTGTAGTTCTCAGTCTTCATATGCATTTGGCTCAATAATTCCCTGAAGTTGGGGAGCAGTATTATGATATCTTCCCTTCCTCATTGGGATGGCCCATAATAAATGAAAGTACTCATTATATTCCCCTGTGAATCCTCAGGCGTGCAGCCACGTCCAGAGTCCTGAGATATCCAAAAGTAGTTTGTATGGCGCACAGCAACGAAGAACAGGTCTTGTGGCAATAAAAAATATTTATTAAAGCTGCATTAAAAGGTGGAGGGTGCAACACTCCTACGTGTTTTGTGCTTCAAGATACTTTATCAAGGAGTTACCTGACACTACAAACATACAAACTATTTATACAGTGACGTCATGACCAGAATACCTTGCACCCGGGGATGACCAATCACGCAATGCACACATAGACAGAGAACAAGCCGTGCAGTGATCAAGCCTGTGAAGACATTCGGCGGCAGTCGGGCGCCCAGCAACAGGAGACCGACGTCATACAGCCCGAGTCCCCGCACAAGCTCCCCCTCCATTTACAGACTGCGCATGCGCAAGAAGCCAATACACACACAGCGCATTAACAGTGATGCGGAGGAAAGCCAACGGCATACCAAGCCTGCAAGAACACTCGGCGGAATTCGGGCACCTAGCAACAGGAGATTGACGCCACCTACATCACGTAGCCCGAGCTCCCGTGCAAATTCCCCCCCAACATCCACCCCTGTTTCTCTCCCTTCTCCCCCCCCCCCTCATTCCCATTTCCCTTCTCCCCTTCTCCTCTTCTCCTTTTTCCCATCATCTTTTCCAACTTTTTCTCTTTCTTTTTCTTTTCTTCACTTTTTTCTTCCCCCTTCCTTCCTTTCTGTCTTTCCCATCCTTTCCCCCTACCTTCCCAATTCCCTTTCTACAGTATGGGTATTAATTTTGTTCAACCAAAAGTTTTACTGTTATTGATAAATGGTATATAGTTTGAATATGAATACAACTAATATTTTTTTTATGTTGTCCTTCATCAAAACATGTTGTACTGTATACTAGACATTTGGGAACATCTATTAATATCATTAAAACAACAACACAAAAAAACTAACAAATTTTATTTCCAGTGTCCATACAGTATGTCATTTTTATACATAATAAATCTCATAGTTCTTTGTAAAGAGTAAGAATATATTGACAGGTATGAGTAGTTTTTTCTTGAACTGTGTACAGACATTGAATGTATTGTAAACAATGGATATGCACAAGGTTATGTACACAAACTTTTTCCGGAATTTTTTACTGGATGTGAAAATCATGTAATATTATATAATTAGTTAGTTCATATATATGTAGCCGGGGTCCCCTTTCTCACCCTTGTTGTTGGGGGAGCTTACGCTGCAGTAGACTACTCCGATATGGAGGCTCCGCGTCATGCAAGACGCCATGTTTGGTTGGCACCTGTATAGACCTGACCTAGACAGAGGTTGCGCAGGAGAGCGTGCCATAAGCCCGCGAAGGAGGAGGGTGCTAATTGGAGGGAGGTAGCGAGACACCGGTCCCAGCACCCCGCGGGGCCCTTGTGATAGAACTGAGCCAATGGGCTGGGAGTTGGGAAGGAAAAGGAGGGGGTTGCGCGCACGTGTGTTCAGAGCTGGCTGGAGAGGAGACGGAGCTTCGGTAAAGGGGAGGCTAACCGCCCCGGCATAGGCCGAATGCCCCTGTCCCAGTTAGGCCCTGAGTCCCAGTAGAGACAAGCGGAGCTAGGGACTTGCCATAGATAGGTTCCTGATTCCCGTAGTGTTGCATGAGTATAACAGGATTGTTCTGTCTGGCGGGAGGTCTGGGTTCAAACCCTGCTAGCAAGCCACCACGTGTCCGGGTGGGATCGCCCCGGACCTCCACGTGGATGGGAGGACGACTTCTACATCTCGAGGATCCTTTTCGAAGACCGTAGCAGTACCGGGTACCGGAGTACCCGGCAGGTAAATTCTACAAGTGCACCAACGGTACCTTCATTTCATTCCGGACACAGTGGCTGCGCAGTCACACTCACACTTATAGAGATTCTAACTCACTGTGGGGTGGGAGGACTTCTCCCCAAGGGGAGTGGACACGGGGTGGGACCATCCGGTGAGGGGACCCGGGAGGGTTGGCGTTCGCCGTGACACTGCTTAGAGTGTCTCCTCTAGTGAGGACCGCTGGTATATGTATACGTATATGATATTGCATGCAAGTAAAGTCGATTGGTTAAGATATCCGGCTTTTTGGTTGTGTTTGGATTATATACGTCCTGCGAAGACCCACTTCCCCTCTGGTGGAAGCTGTCGCAGGTGGAGGCGCTGCACCCATTATAATTGTTGTGCGAGTACCCCAGGCTCTCCGTGGCAGAGACTTAGGCCCTGTGAGCCTACAGGTGATACAGCATATAGTAGTGGCCTGTCTTCTATAGGAAGCAGGGCTACATTTGGAGGCGCTGCTGAGATCTTAGACCTGGGGTGCCCCCTCGAGACGAAATTATTGCCGCCATGGCCCTTCCTACCCGGCAGGATATACGCGACTGGGCGCGCCAAATGCGCACGCCTGCCCGTCGTGCCGTAGCTGTTACCAGAGTACCCATGGCCTTACCCCTAGAGACTTTGCAAACGGCCTTACGACAACTCCCGGGTTTTGCCAGAGCCCGTCTGGTAGATGTACTCGTAGACCAAGATTCTAAATGGAATACAGGCATACCCCACATTAACGTACGCAATGGGACCGGAGCATGTATGTAAAGCGAAAATGTACTTAAAGTGAAGCACTACCTTTTTCCCACTTATCGATGCATGTACTGTACTGCAATCATCATATACGTGCATAACTGATGTAAATAAGGCATTTGTAACAGGCTCTATAGTCTCCCCGCTTGCACACACCTTCGGTACAGGTAGGGAGCCGGTATTGCTGTTCAGGACGTGCTTACTGGCACATGCGTGAGCTGCCGTTTGCCTATTGAGCGAGATGTACTTATTCGCGAGTGTACTTAAAGTGAGTGTACTTAAACCGGGGTATGCCTGTACCTTGCTTGTGGACTGTCGGCGAGACCTGGTAGTACTCGAACCCGCCGTTCCCCAATATCTACCGCTGCCCAATGCCACGCCTGGCGGCAGCCTGTTTGTTTACCCCCTTTGGGACCCCCCTGTAGGGAAGCTAGATGAGGACGACCCTACCCTCCCCTTTGCTCACTACCCAGAGAGCGAGGCGGCTAGTTGCCGGTCAGAATCCAGCTATCCCGGGTCGAGCGCATCCGCCGAAGCAGGGGTGCGTAGTGACATGCTGCAGAAACTCAATGACAAGATAGACCAGTTAGCCACCCCCACCAGCTTGCCGCCGCTAGTAGAAGCACTTACTTTAGCCACCCATGCCTAAAGCTACCGGAAGTTAAAGGCCTTCTCGGGGACGCTACCTGTGCCCACGGGGGAGGATGTGATAGAGACATGGAAGGAACACACTAGGGGAGTAATGGAGGAATGGTCTTGCACCAACGTGGTGAAACGGCAAAGACTTATGGAGTGTTTGCGACCCCCAGCGTCCACATTGATCAGTATTCATCGGGAACAATACCCCGACCTAACCTCTCGTATGATGATCGAGTTCCTAGTGGAAGCCTATAGTGCAAAAGAGGATGATGGCGCCCTGTGGGCCAAGTACTATGCCATAAATCAAAAGGAGGGGGAAAATCTGTCTGCGTATATACACCGAGAACAAATTTCTCTGGGACCCTTGCTGCATCATAAATATGTGACACCCTCTCAGATGAATGAATATCTCCGTAAACAATACCTACGAGGGTCCAGTCCTACTCACCCTATAGCCAGCATGATTCGTGACCTTCTCACACGGGCCCCCCCCCTCGTTTATCCAACTCCTGCAGCAGGTCAAAGAGTACGAGACGCATCTGATGTTGCACTCACCTCAGAAGGCTAAGACCAGCAGCAGCACTAAATCAAAAGGGAGTGCTGAGAAGAAGGAGGAACCACCGGACAAACCAAGCTCCGAAAGGCCGAAATACGCGGGACGGACCTCGCCGCCGTACGACCGCCGTGCTACCCCCAGGGATATGTCCTGCTACAAATGTGGAAAGAAAGGACAGCTATCTTACGACTGTCGGATGGGCGAATCTCGGCACCGGAGCCCGTCTCCCAAGAAGTTCACGCCACAGGCCATGGTAAGCGGGGTGTATGCGGCCGATACCGACACGCCCGGGACCCCTCAAGGTGGAGAAGAACCGGCGGAGGAGGGTAACCGCGTGGGGCTGGTAGCGTTGATCCGGGTGCTAGTGGACGGAATCTACTCCTCCGCTCTACTAGACACTGGGTCCCAAGTCAACATCATATACCGGGGGTTCTATGATCGCCATCTCCAAAAGTGGTCTCTGAGACCAGCCGAACATATCAAAGTACGCGGCCTGAGTAATGACGACTACCCTTTTGACGGCCTGGTGACCGTGGACCTGGAGATACAACAGCTCAACACAGGGAAATCTCACCCCATGAAGGTGGACGCCTTGGTGTGTCCGGAACCCAAAGATACGCCCAAGTACCCAATCTTCCTCGGTACGAATGCTGATATTGTGCAGGCCGTCATCCGGGCCTACTTACACGAAGCTAACGAGCTACCCATGTCCAGCCTACAGTTACAGCTGGTTCAAGCCGATCCAGCTCGTCCCAAATCCCCCTGGGAAGACTACGGACTGTTGTTCTGCGGGCGGGGAGGGTTGACCCAACTTTTTCCAGGGGAGATGCAGAGGATCCCAGCCTGGTGCGCCTATGCTGAACGATTAGACGAAGAGCAGCAGTTCTCTTTAGAAAGCACCCCCGAAGAGGATGTCCGCCAGGGATATCGCCTTGTACCAGAATTTTGAAGTTGGCCCGCCGCCATCCCCCGTCGGATTTTTGTGATGGTACAGAATCTGTCGCCCTTCCCCCTGGCCATCGATGTGGGTCAACGAATAGGTAGAATTTATCCCGTCAGCTCAGTGGATGAAGCCGTACAAGTAAACACGACCACAGTGGAAGATCCCTGGGCGCCCTTAGACTTTGACTTTGGCTCCTCCGAACTGCCGGAAGCCTGGAAGGAGCGACTGAGAGTACAGCTGGAAAAAAGACGATCAGTGTTCTCTACCAGTGAGATGGATGTGGGGTGTAGTCGCAATGCCCAACACACCATTCGGATGACTGATGAAAAGCCCTTTCGGGAGCGTTCCCGCCGGCTCGCTCCCAGGGACGTAGAGGATGTACGGGCTGCTATCCACGAAATGGAAAAAGCCGGAATTGTCATGGAGTCACGAAGCCCTTACGCCTCCCCTATAGTAGTTGTGCGAAAGAAGAATGGGACAGTGAGATTATGTGTGGATTATCGGACGCTGAATAATCGAACGGTACCTGATCAGTATAATCTTCCCCGCATAGAAGAAATTCTAGATACCTTACACGGGAGCCAGTGGTTCAGTGTATTGGACCTTCGGTCGGGGTACTACCAAGTCCCCATGAGCCCCAAGGATCAAGAGAAGACTGCGTTCGTCTGTCCCCTAGGGTTCTATCAATTCATCCGTATGCCCCAAGGCATATGTGGAGAGCCTGCCACCTTCCAGCAGCTAATGGAGAAGACTCTAGGCGACTTGAACCCTCGAGAATGCCTTGTATACTTAGATGACATCATAGTCTTCGGGAAACCCTGGAAGAACATGAGACTCGACTCTTGAAGGTGCTGGATAGATAAGCCCAAGAAGGGCTCAAACTTTCCTTGGATAAATGCCGGTTCTGCCGGACCTCTGTGATGTACGTAGGACACATAGTGTCCGGTGAGGGAATTGCCACGGACCCCGCCAAAATAGAAGCTGTTGTCAACTGGCCCCGCCCGGACAATGTAGGAGAGTTGCGGTCGTTCTTGGGGTTCTGTGGCTACTATCGCAGATTTGTGGAGGGGTACTTCTGCCGGGCCAAAGCCCTCAACTGCCTACTCAAAATATATCCAGCGGACGCGGGCCAGTAGGCCAACCCTGCCGACAGCCCTTCGGGGACAAATGGACTACAGACTGTGAACAAGCTTTTAAAGATCTGAAACAGAGCCTGACGGCGGCTTCGGTACTGGCCTATGCAAATCCCGAACAGCCCTACATACTACATGTGGATGCTAGCCTGAGTGGCCTAAGGGCCGTGTTACATCAGAAATATCCGAAGGGATTGCGACCTGTTGCATATATCAGCCGCAGTCTTACTTCCAGCGAATAGAATTATCCAGTGCACAAACTCGAGTTCTTGGCCCTCAAGTGGGCCATTGTAGACAAACTTCGGGATTACCTGTACGGGGTGTCGTTCGAGGTGCGGACAGATAATAATCCTCTCACCTACATCATGACTTCCGCCAAACTCGATGCGGCCGGCCATCGCTGGCTGGCGGCTCTCTTTAATTACAATTTCACCCTGAAATACAAGCCTGCCCCTTGAACATTGGAGCGGATGCCCTGTCCAGATGACCCGGGTTAGCCACTACCCCCGACGAAGATCAGTGGGAAGAAATCCCGGGACCCGTAATAAGGGCTTTATGTTGCACTGCAGCCATCGTAAATGATCAAGTAGCGTTTTTGGAATTGCGAGTGGCCGACTCCCTAGGGTGTGCATCCAACGCTATACCCGAAGCCTATCGCGACCCTAGTGGCATGCATGTTACCCCCGACAAAATTATCGCCTGGAAAGATATGGTACGATACCAAGAACAAGACCCGGTCACAGGGGCCATTCGTTATGCTATCCGACACAATCGCCGGGACCTACTTCGACAGACTCCGGGGGATGTAGGAGGTATACTGATGCGGGAAGCGGATAAATTCGAAATACAAGAAAATTTGTTGTACCTCATTGTAGAGTATCACAATCACCCGAATCGACGGCAATTAGTGTTATCAAAACGACTGCAGTTCCTAGTATTGAAAGCTCTCCATGACGAACATGGTCATTTGGGGGTGGACAAGACTTTTGGACTCGTGAGAGGTTTTTCTGGCCCAAAATGAGAGAAGTTCAATATAGAAGAACCCCGCTTCAGCTAAGTACAAAGTAATAGTGTGGGGGTAAGGTGCTAATGGGTGACTTATAAGGTGAGTAATAAAGAAGCAAGAACCCACTATAAGCACTCAATACCCCCTGATGTACGATGTGAAAATTAAAAATAATTTTTAATGCTATACTAATTAAAATAATGGGTGTTAAAATTCAACAAATGACACACATATATGATACCCTATGATGAATATATATGATATTCCGGGTAACTAAGTAAGGCTACAATTTGAGGTTAATTGGATCAAACTGTCCCAGGGAGCCGGTATACAGTAATCCCTATTAGTGGTTAATTAGGTGTATGCTGGTATCAGTGAGGGGCTGTTCAATACCTGTCTCAGGTGTCAGACAGGTCCCAGATGGTGAAGGTGAAATGTGAAATAGATCATAATATGCTAGGTACAGACAAAAAGATCAGTATTTTAAACCAGTGTGTGCTCACTTTGCAAATCATGAATCCATAAATGGAAAGTATAGACTCTCTCTACAATCCAACATGTAGCCACCTAACAGAGGCTCATAGACTCCTATAGGCAGTGTGGTTGTCAGCTACGCTCAGGCCTGTCCGACCAAAGATCAAAAAGCCATTACGGTGGCTAAGGTATTCTGGGAGAAATATTTTATGCATTATGGGCTTCCGCAACGCCTCCACTCCGATCAAGGACGGGACTTCGAAAGCAAATTAATAAAAGAACTGCTGAACCTCTTAATATCAAAAAGTCCCTTACTACGCTCTACCACCCTGAAGGGGATGCATTACCGGAACGGTTCAACCGCACTCTACTAGACATGTTGGGCACGTTAACAGGAGTGGAAAAGACTAAGTGGAGTCGCCATGTGGAAACCCTAGTCCACGCTTACAATTGTACACAATACGATTCGACCGGGTTCTCGCCATATTTCCTCATGTTTGGCCGTGAAGCTAGATTGCCTGTGGACATACAGTTGAGAGTCTACACGGATGGAGTACCTAACACTACCCACTTTCGCTATGTCCAGAGGATGCAAGAGAACCTACAACGGGCCTATGTACAAGCGGAAAAATCCGCTGAAAAACTGAATGCCGGAAATAAGAGGCGGTATGATCATAAGGTGAAACACAGAGACATTAAACCTGGCGATGCAGTACTTCTCCGTAACCTGGGAGTACCAGGGAAACATAAATTGGCCGACCGATGGCGGGAGGGGGTGTATGAGGTAGCCTCTCAAATGCCCGGTCTTCCGGTCTACCGTATCAAAGACTCGGAGGGCCGGGTGAAAACCTGGCGTCGTAATCATCTGCTCCCTATTCCCCAAGTCGAGAAAGGAGATTTGGAGTGGCCGGCATCCCCCTTGGATGGTGAAATATCATCAGAAGAAGAGTCAGGACACTCCGATGTTCTGGAGGATCCACAAGAGGGAACCTCTCAAAGGGGCCCTCGACAGAGAGCATCTCCTGGTGGAGCTTCGGGTAAAGGGCTCAAGGAGCGATCACCCCAGGAGGCGGCTCTGGAAAATTCAGTGTTAGACCCACGGAGCCCATACTTCGTACCAAGCCAGGACCAAGCCGTGAATACAAGCCCCTCAAGGGAAGAGCTCAACGTACCAGATGCAGATAGTCAATCTCCCACGGGAGTGACCGAACAGTTGTTAAGGAGGAGTCAGAGAAATGGGCAACCTCCAATGAGGATGGCCTACGATCAGTTTGGGGCACCCCACTATGAGGCTCAGCAGTAGGCTCGCAATCGAGTGCAATCAGTTATTGTGATGTTTAGCGAGATGTACAAGCTGATTTAGAGAAGACCCTGTATTGGACATTTTTCATTATATAATGTGTGTCTGTTTAGCAGCGTTGTCCAAGCGGAGCGTTGGAATCCACAGGGGGGAGGATGTAGCTGGGGTCCCCTTTCTCGCCCTTGTTGTTGGGGGAGGTTACGCTGCAGTAGAGTACTCCGATACAGAGGCTCCGCGTCATGCAAGACGCCATGTTTGGTTGGCACCTGTATAGACCTGACCTAGACAGAGGTTGCGCACGCACAGGAGAGCGTGCCATAAGCCCGCGAAGGAGGAGAGTGCCATTGGAGGGAGGTAGCGAGACACCGGTCCCAGCAGCCCCGCGGGGCCCTCGTGATAGAACTGAGCCAATGGGCTGGGAGTTGGGAAGGAAAAGGAGGGGGTTGCATGCACATGTGTTCAGAGCTGGCTGGAGAGGAGAGGAGACGGAGCTTCGGTATAGGGGAGGCCAACCGCCCCGGCATAGGCCGAATGCCCCTGTCCCAGTTAGGCCCTGAGTCCCAGTAGAGACAAGCGGAGCTAGGGACTTGCCATTGATAGGTTCCTGATTCCCGTAGTGTCGCACGAGTATAACAGGACTGTTCTGTCTGGCGGGAGGTCTGGGCTCAGACTCCGCTAGCAAGCCACCACGTGTCCGGGTGGGATCGCCCTGGACCTCCACGTGGATGGGAGGACGACTTCTACATCTCGAGGATCCTTTTCGAAGACCGTAGCAGTACCGGGTACCGGAGTACCCGGCAGGTAAATTCTACAAGTGCACCAACGGTACCTTCATTTCATTCGGGACACGGTGGCTGCGCAGTCACACTCACACTTATAGAGATTCTAACTCACTTGGGGGTGGGAGGACTTCTCCCCAAGGGGAGTGGACACGGGGTGGGACCATCCGGTGAGGGACCCGGGAGGGTTAGCGTTCGCCGTGACGCTGTTTAGAGTGTCTCCTCTAGGGAGGACCGTTGGTATATGTATACGTATATGATATTGCATGCAAGTAAAGTCGATTGGTTAAGATATCCGGCTGTGTGGTTGTGTTTGGATTATATACGTCCTGCGAAGACCCACTTCCCCTCTGGTGGAAGCTGTCGCAGGTGGAGACACTGCACCCATTATAATTGTTGTGTGAGTACCCCAGGCTCTCCGTGGCAGAGACTTAGGCCCTGTGAGCCTACAGGTGATACAGCATATAGTAGTGGCCTGTCTTCTATAGGAAGCAGGGCTCTATATATATTTTAAAAAGCAGTGGGAGATAAAGATATGAATTAATTATAAGAGTTACCTGTATCATGAGAGGCGTGATTAATTTATTTTAATGTTGATTTATGATATATCTGCTGTATTCTGTCATAGTAACTTTCACTAATTTTTGTCTTTTTTCCTTTTTTTCTTTTTTTGATAAGGAGATGTGATCGTGGAAATAGCAATCCGGAAAAGGATTATATTATGGTCAGATGATGCCAGTTTTTTTTCGTGTGCACTATTGGTGATGCCCACCCTGCTTGATGTGTTTGCGCCCACCATCAGACGCCATTACATAATTTTACCATCTTATGATGGGCATCGTGAGGAGGGGGGACGCTTTTGTATTCTAGTGAGGATGCCTGCTTTGAGGGCTCCGGTTACTCGCGCAAGCACATTATGGATGTTGGGGGGGGGGGGAGTTTGCACGGGAGCTCGGGCTGCGTGACGTAGGTGGCGTCGCTCGGTCTCCTGTTGCTAGGTGCCGAATTCAGCCAAGTGTTCTTGCAGGCTGGGTATGCTGTCGGCTTTCCTCCGCATCACTGTTAATGCGCTGTGTGTATATTGGCTTCTTGCGCATGCGCAGTCTGTATATGGAGGGGGAGCTTGTGCGGGGGCTCGGGCTGTATGACGTCGGTGGCGTCGGTCTCCTGTTGCTGAGCGCCCGATGGCCGCTGAACTTCTTCACAGGCTAGATCACTGCGCGGCTTGTTCTCTGTCTATGTGTGCATTGCGTGATTGGTCATCCCCGGGTGCAAGGTATTGTGGTCATGAAGTCACCGGTTTTGGTGCGAATTTTGGTACCAGCTACTGTATAAATAGTTTGTATGTTTGTAGTGTCAGGTAACTCCTTGATAAAGTGCCTTGAAGCACGAAACACGTAGGAGTGTTGCACCCTCCACCGTTTTTTTTTTTTTTATAACTTTGGTTTTATTGAGTTTTTCAATTACAGAATACATATACAACTGATATAACTTTATGCTTATTACAAAGTCTTTTTGTTGTATTTTAACATATATCCAGATCATGCATTGTGGAATAGGGAAACTTAGGGAAATGCGGGGAGGGAAGGGCGGGGGGGGGAGGGGGGGTCAGGGGGGGGGTGAGGTGCGGAGCTCGTTACCCGATAGTCTAAAAGTATCTGGGAATCAGCTAACTAGAGAGATCCCGGTTCCTGATCCTCTCTGGCCGTTCTTGCCTGGTCAGGGGTCTAGGGTATCCCTCACTAGTCTCATCAAGAGTATTCCTGTACTCGTTAGTCTCTCGTGCTCCCCGTTCAACGCCTTTATCAAGGGAAAACGCACCTACTACTATCACAGCAGGATGGTATCTCTTTCCACTCCCGGGATGTCCGTCTGGGCCAGCCAAGGCGTCCAGGTTTTTAGATAAATTTAGCCAGTGTCATTGACCAGACTTGTCAATTTCTCCATCTGGCACACGAACCAAATTCTGTTCCGAATCTTGGCAATTGAAGGAATGTCGGGGAGTTTCCACAGTGCTGCAATCTCGCACCGAGTTCCAGTTGCGAAATAGGCAACTAGTTTATTACTTTCTTTAGTCCATCCCGGAGTCGGCCTATTTAATAGAAACCGCCATGGATCCAGGGGGATTTTAAGGACAAAGATCCTCTCTTGCCAATCTCTAATTTTTCGCCAAAGCGGTCTGATCCTCGGGCAGGACCACAGCATGTGTAACAGATCAGCCGTTACTCCGCACTGTCTAGGGCACAGGGGAGAGTACCCTGGAACAAATTTAGATAATTTCATGGGAGTGTGATACCAGCGCATTAGGACTTTATATGCGTTTTCCCTTAATGTCGTGCAAGAAGAGCTCTTAGCTGAAGCCATAATTATTTTAGCCCAGTCCTCTGCCTCTAGTTCTTCACCTAAATCTTTCTCCCACAGGTCCATGTACCTCAGTTTGCAATCAGTCTTAGCCCCTGAACCGATCACCTCCTTGTACAACAGCGATGTGAGTCCCCTGGTATCCGTCTCAACTAGACAGAGCTTTTCAAATCTGGTTAGTGGGGGACGAGGGGAAACATTTATGTAGAATGCTCGGAGTTGGAGGAATCTAAATATCTCCGAGGGGGGGATGTCTGATTCCTCTCGAATTTGCGCAAAGGGCTTAATATCTTTCCTCCCCTCTAAATCTCGAAGCCTATATATACCTAATTGCTTCCAAATTGTAAATTCCTTTCTGTACAGGCCCGGAGCAAAGTCTGGGTTGCCCCATAGCGGGGTCATCAGAGAGCCCTTCATTGTCAGAGTGCACCTAAATTTATTGGACACCCAGATAGCTAGTGAGTTAGTCACAGATGCCACCGGCTGTTTCATCAGCTTCAAGGCTGTTTTGGGTAACCAGATCATGCTTTTCAACTTTATTGGAGAGCAAGCTTCCCTTTCCAATGCTACCCATCGTTTCGAATCTGGGTCTGTGTGCCATTGGGAAATTTGGCTTAATTGTGCCGCTTTCTAATAAGATATCAAACAAGGTACCGCCAGGCACCCCTCCAATGTTGTTTTTTTTAAGAATCATGCCCTTTACTCTCGGCTTTTTCCCCTCCCATATGAATTTAGAGATAGCAGACTGAAGTGAGAGTATGTCCGTCAGTCTAAGTGGCACCGGTAGCGTCTGGAACAGATACAGAATGCGTGGGAGGAGATTGATCTTACCGCTATGAATCCGTCCGATCCAGGAGATCCTAAAGGATGCCCATTTTCTGAGCTCTTCCTTTAGATCTCGGATCAGTCTGGGGAAATTTGCTTGATATAAATTTTTGTACTCTTTGGGGATGACTACCCCCAGGTACTTCACCCCTTGTTTTGGCCAATTAAAATTTAAATTAATCTGTATCAATTTTTTAATCTCATTCGGGAGGCTTATATTCAGGGCTTCAGACTTAGATTGGTTGATTTTAAAGCCAGATATGTCGTGAAATTTCCCTAACAAGTTGAATAGGTTCGGCAGGGATGTAAGCGGCTGAGAGATTGTTAACAAGACGTCGTCCGCGAAAAGCGCTATCTTGTGCGTCTGAGATCCTACCTCAATTCCTCGAACGTCGGGATTATTTCTTATTTGAGCTGCTAGGGGCTCTATGCACATTGCGAAAAGTAGGGGGGATAATGGGCACCCCTGTCTCGTGCCGCTTCTAATTTTGAAAAGTTCCGACGGGAATCCCTGGTGGACTACTTTTGCTGCCGGCCCTTGGTATAGTGACAGGATAGCATTGATCACCCGAGCCCCCAGCCCAAACTCTCCAAGCGTGGCCCTCAGATATGGCCAGTCAATCCTGTCGAAAGCTTTTTCGGCGTCCAGAATCAACATCATAACTGGGATCTTACGTGTATTGGCTATATCTATCAGATCAATGATCCGTCGGGTGTTATCAGAAGCTTGGCGACCCTTTATGAACCCGACTTGATCTGGATGTATGAGTCTGGGCAGGACATGACTTAATCTATTGGCCTGCAATTTAGCGTAGATTTTGATATCAGTGTTTATAAGCGAAATGGGCCTGTAGCTCGAACAATCTAATGGGTCTTTCCCAGGCTTATATATTACTGAGATAGACGCTTGGAGCATCTGTTCCAGGAACTCCGCTCCCTCGAGCACTGCATTGAACATTCTAAGGAGATGGGGCCCCAGAATCTCAATGTACTTTTTATAATAAAGATTAGAGAACCCGTCGGGTCCTGGTGCTTTCGAGGGTTTGAGGTTCTGAATAACCTGGGTAAGTTCCTCGATAGTGAAATCTGCCCCTAAAACTTCCCTCTCCGAACCAGTCAATCTTGGTAGGTTTGAGCCCTTCAGGAAGTCCCTCATGACTCTTTTGGTCTTACCATTATGTGCCACTTTTTCTCCATTATAGAGATCCTCATAGAAGCTCCTGAATTCCTCCACTATAAGTTTTGGGTTAGCTGTTTTGGCTCCCGATTTTAGCCGAAGCTCCCGAATACTAAAATTTGGCTGTCTATTCCTCAATTTGTTGGCCAGTAAGGTATCTGGTGTGTTTGACTTATCATAGAATAACCTCTTAGACCAACTCAATGTGGTATCTGCCTGGGAGGTCAGTACTAAGTTGAGCTCGATTCTAGTATCTTGTATTTCTTTAAGTATGGCCGGACCTTGATCACGCTTATGCTTAAGAAGCAGGTCTCTTAACTTTGTTTGTAGGGATGTGATTTTCGCATTTCTCTCTCTTTTGCGTTTAGCTGCTAGTCTAATAAGGGTCCCTCTCAGGGTTGCTTTGTGTGCTTCCCACAGAACCAAATGAGACTGTACACTACCTGTGTTAGTGTGGAAGAATTGATCTATTTCCTCACTAATTATCTGATCTGTCCGTGGAACTTTCAATAAAGCCTCATTTAGTTTCCAATTTGCTCCTGGCCTGTCTAGGAAGTTTTCGTGCACCGTAGCTCTATGGGTGCATGATCCGACCATGAAATATCATGGATCCCTGAGTGGGGGATCTGCGGGACCAGTCTGCCGGAGACAAGGAAGTAATCGATTCTGCTATAGGAGGTATGAGGGTGAGAGAAGAAGGTGTAATCTCTTTCTAGTGGGTGCATCTCCCTCCAAATGTCAACAAGATGACTCTCTCTGATTCCCTTCTGTAAAGCCTCTATACACTGGCGACACACTTTATTCGAGCTCGGCTAGTCCCACGAATTCGGGTATACCCGGGTGTATTGAGGTTTGTGACTGTTTTCTGCCCGAGTGCATTGGGTTATTTTCCAGGCAGGGATTGAAGCATTTTATTCCCGCTGGCTGCAATACTGCACAGTATATATATATATACTGCATTACAATTCATGAATTTATGCCATCTGGTAGACACGCGAAGCATTGCAGCCTATTAAATCCTAATCATTATCATTTAACAGATCAGCCGCCCGTCAGCCAGGCATGAACCCAGGCTGGGAAGGCAAACGCAACGGGGCTTGTCAGAGGTGAGGAGTGGCGCATTCCAGGTATCTGCCAGGTACATACTGGGTATTTGCTCGAATAAAGTGTGTCGGTGCAGTATATTTTCTCTTGTTAGGCTTGTAGGGTCCCGACCTGTCCATTCCCGGGTTGATCGCCACATTGAGATCTCCTGCCACAATTATATCTCCTTTGGCAACCGTTCTCAAAGTATCGAAGAACATCCGAATGAATGAGGGGTCCTGCTCGCAAGGAGCATAAATCGTAGCTAATGTTATAGGCTGAGCTTGGATTGTGCCCACTATAATTAAAAACCTACCCTCTTTGTCCCTCTTAACCTTCTCCTCTATAAAGGGGATATTGTTATGCAGCAGGATCGCCACTCCTCTTTTTTTTCCCGTCCTTGCTGAGGAAAGATAGAACCGTTTAAAGCTCTTATCCCAGTATTTAGGGGCACTTTTGCTGCTGAAGTGTGTCTCCTGTAGAAACACTACATCCGCCTGCTTGCGTTTGTAATCTGCTATCGCTATACGGCGTTTGCCTGGACTGTTTAAACCTTTGGTATTATGTGAGATCATGATCAGAGACATTGTGCATCAGGGGGGTGTTTACCGCTGCAAGTGCTAATTCTTGTGTAGGCTTCCCGGGCCCCCGAGCCCAGTGGCTCCCATACGTCTACTAGGTTCTGAGTCCGCACCTCAGAGGGGGGGGGGGGGGGGGGTGGTGGAGGGGAAAGGAAGGAAAGGAAGGGACAAAACAACTGAGTGGCCGATGCTGATTCTAGTCAGCAACGGTCCCTTGGCCCTCGGGCTAATCACGCGCCCTGGGGTGCCCACAAGGGGCTTCCCTATCCCCAGCCATCGCCTGTGGCTGGGTGCCGGAGGGACTTGTCTGTGCATGATGGTAACGCCCATCCCTGCACAGCTCGAGTCACAGGCAGTCGGCCCAGGTGGTCCCGATCCCGGCACATTTTATTACATTCATCAAAACATATTTTAACTTTTAGGTAACAAGTGTACCTATTCAAAACAATATAGGTATAAAACTGAATCTAGTAACAGTGAAACTAAGTAAACTTTTGTTAATGTCCCCAGCCTGCTGTGTGCCTGTCCCCGGATTATGGAAGATTCTGTATTGCGGCGGAGTTCATATTGTGCGACCCCTCCTCCCTCGCTGCATTAGACCAACGCATGGGGAGGACGTTTCCTCAAAGTCAGTTAAACCTCACTTAACGTTAACCTGTAATCTCATTTGTATGTAGACTCTGGCCCTCATTCCTGTCCTCGTTCTGAGATTTTGCGACCATAACCTTCCTACCCCCCTCCCTCCCTTTCCTCCCACCACCCGCTACCGGACTCTTTTGTGCTGTTTCGGAGGTTCCGCTTATGCTGGAGCTGCTGTGCTTTTGTTCACTGGTCGCGGAGCAGCTGTGAGTCGTGGTGGGAGCCCTCATGACGGCCACCCCTCATATCTGTACGGCCCCCCGCTCCCTTCTCGACATTCTGGTAGGTCTCGGCTGTAGGAATTGGAGAAACATGTTAATGATAATGTACTACACCAGGTTGGGGGTAAACCTCCTGTCTAATCCTCTGTTCTGGCTTATCCTATTAGCCCTCCTGGCCTCTGAGCTAGGTTAACCCCTCCTTTGTTCTCCTAACATAACTTATGGAACCCCCTACTTACTCGTTCTATGCTTCTGCTTGGGGCCTTCTTTCTTCTCCCCCTCTTTCTCTCTGCCCCAGATTCTCCCTCTCCTCATCCGGACCTGATCACATCTTACTCTCCCCCTTTGCTCTCCCCCCCCTAGCCTTTATTCCGCTCTTACCCTCTTCCTCCTTCTCTCTCCTCTATTCTCCTCGTTCCCCCACCTCACCGGATCATCCCCCCCTCGGTCCCCTGATCTCCCTTACTCTCTTCCTCCTCTCTTCCTCTTTGTCATCTATCCCCCTCCCTCTAGAGGCTTATCCCTCCTCCGGATCACTTCCTATCTCCTCTAAGTCAGCTCTCCCTGTCCCCTCCCGCTGGTGATGGCAACTTGTGGTATGCTGCTGTTGGTCTTGCGGCTTGTCGTCCATGTTTGAGCCATCTCCGTCCCCTTCCGGCCTCTGGCATCTTGCCCCGCTCTGCTTCCGTTTCCAGGTGACGTCATCTCTCTTGGCTCCCTGCTCCTCTCCTCTCTCACGACTCCAGATGGATCCAGCCGCCATTCTGTCTCCCAGGATCTTCTTAACCGCTATGCCGCCCTCCTCCACCAGGGGTGTCCCTTATCGTAGATTACCATAGTCTGTGAAAGATGGCCGCTGTTTCATTTCCCGCTACCAGGAGGTCACTGTCTCGCCTATCTTCCCCACATAGCAGCAAAATGGCCGCACCATGCTCTTCCCGCCACCAGAGGGAAACAGATCTCCAAATAACTCCAACAGCAGTGCTGTGAACCGGGGAAGGCTCCTTTAATTTCTGGCTTGGGGACTGTTAACTACGGGGAAGCTTTCAATCCTTGCGCTTACTTCCTGCAGGCTCCACACGCTGCCAGTCAGCCGCTGGTGCAGGAGCTTCCACGTGGCCCCGGTGTTCAGGACTCCTGGATGCAGTCGGTAAGCCCAGTTTTTTTAAAAACTCTGCTCCCCCCTCCAGGTGCTTTAAGGTGAGAGCCACTCCATTCTTTATCACCATTAGCCCAAAAGGGGAAGAGCCAACGGTAACGGACCCCATTGTCCCAGAGGGTACTGGTGATGGCTGAGAGGGCTCTCCGTTTTATTAGGGTTTGTGGGGCCAGATCTTGATAGACTTGCAGACGTACCCCTTCAAATTCCAGGGTCTTGGCGGTTCTTGCGATTTGACACACACTCTCCTTTATTTTAAAATAGTGGAGCCGAATTATTATATCCTTTGGGGGGTCTCCTTGTTGCGGTCTAGACCGCAGGGCCCTATGGCACCTGTCAAATTGCAGTTCTGCTTCGCTTTTGTCGGGCAGTATGTGTTGGAGCCAGTTTGATGTAAATTCTTCAGGGTCTGACACTGACTCTGGGACCCCTCTAAGGCGGATGTTATTACGCCTGTCTCTGTTTTCAGAGTCCTCTTGTCGGTCTTGCAGGTCAGATATCATTTTGTGTATTTGGGCCATAGATTTGTCATTCTTTTGTAAGGAGTTAGAGTTTACGTCCATTTTATTTTCCAGTGTGTTTGTCCGTTCCCCTATACTGTCTACGTCTTGTCTGAGCTTCCATAGCTCCTTTTGGAAGAAGGTTTTCATCTCAGAGCAGAAAGCCTTCATGTCTGTCCTCGTGACCCAGTCTTGGTCCCCGGTCCCCGCTCTACTTGCCGGTCTGCTCGCAGATCTGTCACTCTCAGAATCTGAGCCCGCCATCGGCCCGCTGTCTTCTCCTCCACTTGCGGGGGCTGGATCACCTTTTTGAAAATAATCAGTCACTACCGAAGTTCTTTTTCGCGTGACTGCTTTTTTGGGCATCCTTGGGGGTTCCGATCGCTAGATCACTGATTTTCACTGTTTATTTCCGATTTTTATTATTGTTAATTAGCTATATTAGTGCCGGTCGGGACGGAGCCTCTCAATTAGGCATCCATACACCTAGCCGCTGCGCATGCGCCTCCCCTCCACCGTTTTTTTAATGCAGCTTTAATAAATACATTTTTTATTGTCACATGACCTGTTCTTCGTTGCTGTGCGCCATACAAACTACTTTTGGATACAGCGGACATAAGTTAAGATATCTAGTTCAGACAGTTGGTTAATAGTTATAGAGATGTTAGCAAAGTAAATGTGAAAGCTTAAAATGTGTGTAGCAGGTTCAAGTTAAAATATAGTCTCTCATTTAGAAATCCAGAGATAAGTCAGAAGAAAAGATGACTGAAGCTTATGATATAATGGTTGGACCAGAACTAAGAGACCAACATAGAAGAGATAGATCGCCATAAATTAAGTGGAATTTCGAAGCCCAATTCTTTCTCCCATTGTAATATGTGTAAATTCTTATAATCTGAGTTTATCTCCTGCGGAAGGTTATGTAGAATGGAAATGAATCCTTTCCTCTGGACGTTCTCTAAACATAGTTGCTCAAAGCTTGAGCCTATCTGCAAACTACCCCCTGGCAGGTTCAAGGAGAAGATAAAGTGACAAATTTGGAGATATTGATAAAACTGTTGGCTAATTGTTTTTAATTGAGTGTGAAGATTGGAAAAGCTTCTAAGCCTGCCTACTTTGAACACATGGGATAGTTTATTGGCACCCGCTCTCCCTCAAAGATTTGAAGTTGCTTAGCAGACATCCACCAGGGCAGCGCTGCGCAATCTTTCCTGCTCTCTCCCCCCCTCCCGCTTCCCTCCCTGCTCGCTCGCTCCCCCCCTCCCGTTTCCCTCCCTGCTCGCTCGCTCCCCCCCTCCCGCTTCCCTCCCTGCTTGCTCCCCCCTCCCTTACCTCCTATCCGGCGTCAAATGACGTTGCAGGTCACGTGATCTCACGTTGCCATGCCAACGTGACATCACATGCGCGTCGCCGAAGATAAGGTAAGTGAAGTTGCAGAGGCCTCATGCGATCCACCGGCATTAATGTAAATGCCTTGGGGGAAGAGCGCGGGGCCACTGCAACCTCCGCGCCCCCCTGAATAATCTTGCGTCCCCCAGTTTGTGCACTGCTGCACTAGGGAATTCTGGTTTTCCCAGAAAGGGCGTTAGTGCTGATGGATATTCTTAGAGTTTGGCTTTACCCGCCCAACTGTTCCAGATGCATAAGGAGTGATTGATAGTGGCTATATTTTGTATTACTTTGGGCCTGGTATATTTCCTGATCCATAATAGATTCTGAATGGGCAGAGGTGAAACCAAAGAATTTTCAATGTTCACCCATCCTTTAGAGCCCTGACGACTGTGACATGTCAACAATTGTGAGTTGAGATGCAGTGTATCAGTATAAGAACTAGAGTAAGCACTCAGGGCTGTTGTTAACCCTCAGAAGTATCGGAGCTCAATGAGTACATATAGTTGAGCAAATTCGGTAACTGGAGATCTTAGGTATATATACCAATAATGTAATATAATATACTGTAATAATCCCCCTCTTCACATCCACCATAGAATAAAGGTTGTAGATGAATCAAAAGGGCAACTGACTAATCACATATAGCACCAACGTTTTGCCTGCGTGGTACTTACAGTTACCAGCTTGTGAGTCCTGGGGGGGAGGAGAAGGGGGGAAGCCGTGTCAGCGATGCAGCTCCAAGCTGTATTCAGAGCTGTTGAAGAAGGAACTGGTCCGTGCTGATACCCTCTACATAGGGCTGACAGATGTCTGGGAGCCCCTCCAGGTGGAGGAACCATCTGTCAGCTGTAGCCTTGTGTGGCCGACGTCGTAGTGACTGGAACCACTGGGGAATCAGCTGGATGTTGTGTCGTCTTGCCTCTGTATAAACTCTCCGCGCCGTCAGCAGGAAGCAGGAGATTGAAGGCAGTCAAATGACCTCCAGTATAGTGTGCATCCGTGCGCATGCTCAGGATAAGTTGATATCCCCTAAGGGAAAACCGGAGCACAGCAAACCAAATGAATGGTAGAAGCAGGATTCAAAAATAAAAAATGTTTATTAATTTAAAAGCAGGTACATGGATAGTCTTGGCAGATACTCTGACGCGTTTCACGCACAGGGCACTTTGTCAAAGAGTGATCTGGCAAGATACAGGGTGGTACTAATGAAGGGTTACCCACAGCTGTTATCATCAGTTAATAGATTGGTAATTATGATGAGTGGGTAAACCTGAATTGTGTCCACTTCATTCAAATGTCTATTCATGCAAAATGTAAACACAAATTACATATATGAGTAGTGAACTTGTGAAACAAAACTGTACTCCTTAATAAAATACAGACATAAAAAACAAAATGACTTACAAAAAGCAATAATAAACTTACATATAAGACATACTACATATAACTTGAACAAGACCAGTATGTACAATACAGGCAGACTGAATTATAATAAATGGAATAATAAGCACCCCGGAAGAAGTTGCAAGGAGCGACGAAACGTACGTCGGGTCTAAGCCGACATGGTGGCACCAAACGCTACAGCTCCTACTATTTTAAATTTGTATATACTAGATTAGGACTCCCTGTCCTACCTCCCAACTTACTCTACTGGGGAAATAGCCAGCGTTGTCCCTGATCTCTCAGTTGTCAATAACATGGCTCGATCTACATGAATCGCTGTAACACCGCTCTATAGGATTTGATTCCCACGTATAATATACGCAGATACTGCTGAAACATATGATATATAATCAAGATCTAAGGATCACTGAGCAGCATACTAATTGTACACACTGTGTTGATATGCCTCAAGTACACTGAACACACAGTGATCTCAGTGATCTCAAAGCATCTGGGAGTACAGCCTGCTGACAGCAGCATACAGCAATAAGTACATATTTAACCCCTCAGGCATAACATAGAGGTTTGCTACATAACTCTGCCCTGTGTTCTGTCTATCATTTTGCTGGGGGTTAAACCTTTGTACTCTGCGAGAACAGTATATCCATGTACAATTTCTAAGAAAAATACAAAAACGATCAAAAACAATGAAACAAGCTGATCTATGTATATTGACTACAAAGAGACACGAGCAAACATACTGTTAAACAAATGACTCAGAGGACTCTAATAATGTGTGTAACGGGTATTCCCCCACCCAATCGCAGATTATAGTGTGGGTGCGGAGAACATACAGTGTTACCAGTGTGTGTGGTGCTTTACCTGTTAGGCTCACAGGAGGGCTGAGCTTCCGTCACGGGGAACCTGGGGCAATTATACTAGGAATAGGAGTAACTTTGTACTCAGTGCAGCGCCTCCACCTGCGATGGTTCCTAGCATAGCAGGAATTGTTCCTCGCAGGACATCACATAATAACCACATACTCTGTATGTATAATAACCAATACCTTTTACTTGTGAGCATAGAAACATACGTGCATGCAACATCAACAGATGTCCCTCCCTAGAGGAGACACTAACCACTGCATCTCTCACGACGCTAACGCTATCTTGCGCCACGGCGGACGCCAACACTTTATGCGCCACGGCGGACGCCAACACTTTGTACGCCACGGCGGACGCCAACACTTTGTACGCCACGGTGGACGCCAACACTTCCCCACGTACCTGATTCTGCGCTCGACTATTTCCAATCAGAGTTCTTAAAACTCTGCGATACCCATGCTCCACTACGCAAATTAAGGGTACGGGGGGCCCACCTTCCATGGGTTACAACTGACCTTATTGCACTCTACCAGCTCAGGGATACCTTGTGGAAAAGCTACAAAGTAACTGGCACTACCAAGGATCTCAATCACTACAGATGCATGCGGAACATGTGCACAAGGCAAACAAGGCATGCAAAAGCACAATATTACTCTGACAATCTCCACCAAAATACAACAAACCCAGCTAACTTCTGGAAGGTTATCAACAATATATTCCAGCCTCCTAACCATCAACAACCAAGTAATATCACTAAGGGTGATATTACTCTGACAGACCCCACTGACATTGCAAATGCATTCAATGATTACTTTGTGGGGTGCGCCACTAACTTATTAGCAAAACGCAGCCCAAACCACAAACCTAAATCTCATCCTGGGAGTACCCCTATAGTCCCACACCCTCCCAACACTGCCCACAATTTCCAATTTGGCCCAGTATCTGAAGAGGAGATTATACAAGCGCTCCTCAAACTAAAACTAAGCAGCCAATGTGGACCCGACTTACTACAATCTAGGTTCCTACGACTTGGTGCCCCAGCCATTGCCAAACCAATTGCGTCCATAGTCAACTCTATCCTATCTGCAGGCTATATCCCTAAGACCTGGAAAACTGCCAGAGTTGTCCCAATCTTCAAAAGTGGGGACAAAAACACTGTCTCAAACTACAGGCCAATCTCACTTCTCCCAATTCTATCCAAAGTCATGGAAAAATGTGTCCACTCCCAATTAAGCGATTTCTATACCAAGACAAATTTCCCTAGCCAATTCCAATCTGGGTTTCGTCCAAAACACTCCACCGTAACTACCCTGCTAAAAGTTTGCAATGAAATCCAGTGTGGAATGGAACGGGGACAACTCACTGGTGCAGTATTCCTAGATTTTGCAAAGGCTTTTGACACAGTTGATCATGCTATCCTGCTCAACAAACTCCAGAGCTCTGGAATAGGGAAGCTTGCTTTAAACTGGATTCAGTCCTACCTATCAGGAAGATCCCAACTTGTGTCCATCTCTGGCTCTAACTCCAACCCCCTGGATATCACCTGTGGTGTCCCGCAAGGCTCTGTTCTGGGGCCCCTACTCTTCTCAGTGTTCATTAATGATCTTCCCACAGCTTGTAAGGAAGCCTCAATACACATTTATGCAGGCGACACAATCCTATATGCACACAGCCATAGCCTCTCTAACCTTCAACACATACTTCAGTCTGACTTTTTGAGACTCGAAAACAGGATTTCCCAAAACAAACTGTTTTTAAACACTGACAAGACTGTAAAAATGGTATTTGGGACCAAGACTAAATTTTTAAAGCTTCCAGTGATTGAGCTCCTGATTAGAACCAACGCTAACACCACCCTAACCCCGATCACTAGTTTTAAATACCTGGGCTTATGGTTTGACTCCCACTTAACATTCGGGATGCACATTGATATCCTGACAACCAAGACCTATGCCAAACTAGGGGCACTTTACAGGAACAAATCCTCCCTAAGTCTCCTGGTCAGAAAGCGTATCGCACAGCAGATGCTAATGCCAATTATTGACTATGAAGACATAGTATACGGCTCGGCACCTCAAACCCACCTTAGCAAACTTGACACCCTCTACAATTCAATTTGTCGTTTTGTTCTCCAATGCAACTACAACACACATCACTGCGATATGCTCAAAGAACTAGATTGGTCATCACTCGAGTCTAGGCGCAAAGTTCACCTTTCCTGTCTTGCCTTTAAATTCTTCATGGGCAAGCTACCCAGCTACCTGAACAAGCTCCTCACCCCTACCACTTGCAGCACTTATCACCTGAGATAAGACTCCAAAAGACTGTTCATGGTCCCAAGGCTCTACAAAGTATCCGGACGTTCCTCCTCCTACCGTGCACCCCACAACTGGAACAACCTACCAAAGACTTTCACATCCACCACCAGTTTAAATTCTTTCAAATCTAAAGCTGTCTCACATTTTAATCTGGTCTGTAACTGTTTCATACGCCCATAATATATATTTTGTTTAACTGTGCACGGAATGTCTTGTATATAATGTATACCCTGTTCATTTATGTAACTGTATTTGTAACCATGTATTATTTGTTTTACTCTGTGCCCAGGACATACTTGAAAACGAGAGGTAACTCTCAATGTATTACTTCCTGGTAAAATATTTTATAAATAAATAAACATTTCATGCGCCACCTTCCCTGGATGATCCCACCCCGTGTCCAGTAACCCCACCCAATGTCTCGCACTACCAAGTCATATACATGTGTGTGTGTGACTGCGCAGCCACTATGTCTGGTGATAGGCCTTGTTGGTGCACTTGATGTTATGGATTACCTGCCGAGCACTCCAGTGCTCGGACCTGCAACAGGCTTCACAAAGGATCAAGGCGAGCTCCTACACGATATCCGTGATCCACCACAGGATGATCCAGCAGGGGCAAACCCACCCTGGAAATAGTCCAGTTCTCTCCCAGCAAGACACGCAATGTTCTTTGTTCCCTACTAACAAATAGATATTTGGATAATTTAAAGAGTATTCCCTCTTATAAATTCTTTAAATTATCCATTGCCTGATACCATCTTGTTTTCGGTAAGCAGGTACCCCCACCCGAGTTGGAGAATCTTGCCTGAACCTTATATATGTTTTTATGTGCTTTTATGTGTATTTAGTGTATTTTATGATATTAATGATATGCCATAGTAAATGCTATTGTAAGTAGTCGCCTGTTGTTCTCAGCGTCTGTTAAGTGTTGTATGTTGTTTGTTTGTTTGTTTATATGTTATACAGTATTATGCTATGATTTGAATTTATTTTTATTTTTACATGTTCACCCTTATCACGTGGAGCATCCATTTGGACGGGCGATTTCTGTGGCTCTGGTTGTATATTTCTAATTACCTATCAGAATTGTATTGATAATTACAGTGTTGAGCGCCACAGATATAACTTTTTTCCATTTCAATGTAACCAAGTAACAATTTTCTGTAACAGGAAGAATTTTTCTCCATAATAGTATATGCTCACTGTACACGCACTAGAGAATGGCATGTTGAGTATGTGTAAAGGAGGAACTTCTATGAGTCGTATTTGTACTTTGACTCTGTTCAACTACTAGGTATACACACTAATTTCATCTAGGGTATTTTATATATATCCTATTCTTGCGAATTAGGATATATATTTCTATTTTAACCATTATGTTTACTAATAAAATAATTTTAACTGTATACATTTAGTCGCATATTTTGACCTTGATAAAGCAGAATCCTGGTCTGCCATTATTTGGGACCTTCCAAGTGTGCCCTGTTTAGCCAACATAGTACATTTATCTAGATTTATGGTGAATGTAAAGCCTGTACTGTAGCGACACATCTTATTCTAACATTTGCCCGTAATTGACCGGGGCTTTACTCCGGCTGGCGCTGAAACTAGACCGCGTGCCAGCCGCATCTCCTCTGTGTACTCCCCTCCACTCGTGCGCATTTTCCTGTACCTTCCCGACCCCCTGGCTGCTCCTGCTGTGCCCCTTCTGCTTCCCCGTACCCCTGCTTACCTCACTTCAACTTCAGGGGATGTCGGGGAAGCCGGGCGCGCCACGTGACAGTGACGTCACAGTGACGCGCGGACATGCCGCGTCACCACACGACCCGCACACATACTGCCGTGCGGGCAATGTTAGAATAAGATGTGTCGCCACTGTATGCCTGCAGACCTGGCCAGTCCCCAGTACTGAGGTGGGTAAGGGTATAACACGCACCCACAGCAGTGAGGGCATGCCCGGAGTGTGGTAAGATGCGTTGCCGGGCCTGGTGAGAAAGGGTTAACGATATACTTGCTGAGTCCGGGGTGCCAGAAGTCGGAAGGTAATTATCCAAGAGCTATGGGTCAGGGGCAGGAGAAAGCAGCGTAGTGAGGTCCAAAGCAGAGTCCAGGGGTAGTGAGGTACACGTAGTCAAACAGAGCCGAGATCAATCCAAAGGTATCCAAATGGGCAGGGACAGGAACATGAGCTGTAACAGATAACAGAGCTTGGCATAGACACTGCACACTGGAGTCACAGAGAAGCTATGCAGAGTGAGGAAGCAGAGGGCAGACTGGGGTTATAAAGGAAGGAGGGCCAATGATAGGAAGGGGTGGAGCGGAGGCCTGTCTGGATGAACGCAGGGATAGGTCCAGGTGAGCATGGAGGGAGACGGGAGTGATTCACGGCAATCGCCTGCAGCCGATGGGGGCGGCGCCAGCGGCGCGGGAGGGCTGATAAGAAGATCGGGTGCGCGCACCCTCTGTAAGGCTGCCGTGCACGCTCCCCGGTCGCGTGCGTGAAGATGTGGCGTGCGCTGCGGAGGAACGGCTCGGCGTGGGAGCAGGACAGGTGAGAGGCCGAGGGAGCGGGGAACCGGGGTAGAGAGCCGCCGTGGGGCCTGAGCTGACTGGGACCCGCTGAGAGGCGCGTGTCCCCCGTTACAGTATCCCCCCCCCCCCTTGAGGATCGGTCTCCGGACGATCCTCCCAAGGTTTGTGAGGAAATTTCCGACGAAATTGTTTGAGAAGAGCTGGAGCATGAATATGATGACAAGGTACCCAAGAGCGTTCCTCCGGGCCATATCCCTTCCAATGAACGAGGAACTGAAGTCTGCCCCTGGACCAACGGGAATCAAGAATGGAATGGATTTCGAATTCCTGTTGTCCATGTATTATGACGGGATTGGGTCTCCGAGGACGGTCCGGAAAATGTACATTTTGGACAAAGGGCTTCAGAAGGGACACGTGAAACACAGAGGGTATCTTCATGGTGAGAGGGAGCTAAAGTCGATATGCTACCGGGTTGATCCATTCGAGGACCTTGAAGGGACCCAAGAATCTAGGAGCCAGCTTCTGGGAAGGAGTTTTGAGCTTGATATTTTTTGAAGATAGCCAAACTCTGTCTCCAGGTTTGTATTCTGGGCCCACCTGACGTCGCCGATCTGCTTGCGTTTTTTGTTTTTGGACGGACCCTTGCAAGGCTCTTTGAATCTTTTCCCAAGAGTTTTGTAGATTGGAGACGTGAGTATCTGCTGCAGGAACCCCAGAGGGGAGGGAGGAGAGGGGAAGGCTGCTGGGATGGAACCCATAGTTAATGAAGAAAGGCGACTCTTGCGTGGACTCATCTTCAGCGAGTTAATAGCGAACTCCGCCCAAGGTAATAGGTCCACCCAATTGTCTTGAGATTCTGACACAAAGCATCTGAGATACTGCTACAAGGTCTGATTCATTCTCTCCGTCTGGCCATTGGTCTGCGGGTGGTAACCCGAGGAGAAAAGGAGGGAAATGCCAAGTCTCTGAGAGAACGCTCGCCAAAACTTAGAGATTAATTGAGTACCTCTGTCTGAAACAATGGAAAGTGGCACGCCGTGTAACCTGAAAATTTCTTTAGAAAAAATGTCAGCCAAGGTGGCTGAATTGGGGAGACCCTTGAGGGGTATAAAGTGTGTGTGATTGGAAAACCTGTCCACTACCACAAGGATCGTATTCATCCCTTTAGAATTTGGAAGTTCCACAATAAAGTCCATGGAAATATTCTTCCAAAGCCGTTCCGCAATAGGAAGAGGCAGGAGGAGACCAGAAGGTTTGTGTCAGGAGGACTTGCTCCAGCACAGACTGGACAAGCTCTGGTGAAATGAAAAATGTCTTTGTTCATTTTAGGCCACCAAAAGGTTATTTTAATAAGATCCACTGTCCTCTTGAAGCCTGGATGACCAGCAGATCTAGAAGAATGCCCCCACTCTAGGATCTCGTGGCGAAAACGTGGAGCAGCGTACAGACGTCCTTCTGGCACCTTAAATCTCCTAGGAATATGAGCCTGGGCTTTATTGATCTCATCCAGGATATCAAAATTATTGGCAGAAATAATATACTTTGCGGGAAGAATCGTCTCTGAAGATTCGTTAGATCCTTCCTCCGTAGAGAATTGGCGAGACAGAGCTTCAGCCTTGATATTCTTGGTACCTGGAATATATGAAATCGTGTAATTGAAACGAGAGAAAAACAGTGCCCAACGTGCTTGACGGGATCCCAGACGACAAGCCCCCTCAATGTATAATAAGTTTTTGTGATCGATGAGAATAGCTACTGGCTCTTTGGTACCCTCGAGGTGATGTCTCCATTCTTGTAGGGCGAATTTGATAGCCAAAAGTTCGCGATTCCCGACATCATAATTTCTCTCGGCCGAAGAGAATTTCCTGGAAAAGAATCCACACGGATAGAGTTTTTCTTGTGGAGAAGATCTTTATGAGAGTACTGCCCCAGCTCCCACATCAGAAGCGTCTACCTCCAGGGTGAAAGGAAGGGATGTATCCGGATGCCGAAGGATGGGGGCAGAGACGAAAGCTCTTTTGAGGAACTCGAAGGCTTTGATGGCTTCAGGGGACCATGCTGTCAGATCAGCACCTTTTTTGGTCAGAGCAGTAATGGGTAGAGCGATAGTGGAGAAATTACGGATGAATTTTCGATAGTAGTTAGAAAAGCCAAGGAAACGCTGAACGGCTTTTAAGGAGTTCGGCAACGGCCAATCCAGAACAGACTTCAATTTCTCAGGATCCATGGTGAAACCTTTATCGGAGATTATATAGCCAAGGAAGACTGTGGAAGATTGGTGGAAGTGACATTTCTCCATTTTCACGTAGAGGCTATTAGCACGAAGCCAAGAGAGAACCACCTTGGTGTGACGAATGTGCTCTTCCAGGTTCTTGGAGAAAATGAGGATATCGTCTAAATATACGATGACGAAAATTCCCAGAATATCCCGGAAGATATCATTCATAAATTCTTGGAAGACGGCAGGGGCATTGCAGAGGCCGAACGGCATCACTAGGTATTCATAATGACCCGAACGCGTGTTAAATGCAGTTTTCCATTCGTCACCGTCTCGTATTCGGATGAGATTGTAGGATCCTCTCAGGTCGAGTTTGGAAAATATAGAGGCTCCTTGGAGCCTGTCAAAGAGTTCCCGAAATTAGAGGGAGAGGTTACCGGTTTTTAACTGTAATCTTGTTAAGACCACGAGTCGATACAGGGTCTTAAAAAGCCATCCTTCTTTTTCACGAAGAAGAAACCTGTCCCGGCGGGGGAGGTGGAATTCCGAATAAACCCCTTCTTAAGATTCTCCTGGATGTAGGTCGCCATAGCCTCGGTCTCGGGCACAGATAAGGGATACGACTTAGACTTGGGGAGCGTGGTTCCAGGAATCAATTCAATGGGGCAGTCGTACGAACGATGAGGTGGTAAGACTTCAGCCTGAGTCTTGTTAAAGGCATCCAAAAAGTCATGGTATACCTCCGGAAGGGTAGAGAGAGAAGAAGAAGAGGTGTTGAGACCAGCGAGCACGGTAACGGGAGGAGTGACCGTCTTCTCCACGGCAGGAGCCCACTGGATCGGTAGTTCGTTGGTCCAATCAACACGCGGGTTGTGAACCTGGAGCCACGGCAATCCCAAAATGACCTGGACAGTAGGAGAGTGGAAGACATCGAAGATGATGACTTCAGTATGACCATCCGCGGTGGTCAGGGTGAGGGGAATAGATTCCCAAATAATGAAGGCTGGTTGGAGCGGTCGGCCAGCGTCGATAGCCTCCAGGCCGATGGGTGACTTCTTCTTGACTAACGGGATTTGGTTGTTGCAGGCATAGTCGTGATCCAAAAAGTTACCACCAGACCCGGAGTCGATGAAGGCTTCAACCTCTACCTTAACATTAGGACCCTCAAGAGTTATGGGGAGAAGGATTCTCTTCGTTAGCTCTTTGGGGGAAGAGGGGCAAGGAGAAATGGTACCCAGTAGATGCCCCTCCACCTTTACTGGACGTTCTCGTTTCTCGGTTTCAAGCGACAGTGACGTAGTTGGTGTTCCGGGGAGCCGCAGTAGTAGCTGAGACCCTCTTCTCGGCGGCGTGTTCTCTAAGCGGTCCAAAGCTGTTGGCTACCAATTTGCATCGGTTCGGGACCGTCCAATGCAGGAAGAGCCAAGGGAGGAGACCTAGGAGAAACAGGCAAAGGCGACAGTAAACGGGGGCGCTGGCGGTCTTGGCGTCTCTCTTGAATGCGCTGGTCCATCTGGATGCTGAGGGCAATGAGATCCTCTAGAGATGAGGGATGAACATGAGCCTCGAGGTCATCCTTGAGGGATTCGGACAAACCCTGCCAGTATGCCGCGGCGAGAGCTTCATCATTCCACTGGGTCTCTGCAGCGATGGTGCGGAACTCCACCGCGTATCTTGCAGCCGACCTGCGTCCCTGGGAGAGATGAAACATGGAAGAAGCGGCAGTCTCCCTACGCACTTGTGTGTCAAACACCTGCTGGAACTCTCGCTGGAATTTGGGGTTGTCTTGGGTTATGTCGGGTCTGTGTTCCCAGAGGGGAGAAGCCCAAGCAAGAGCATCGCCAGTAAGCAGGGCATAGACATTGGCCACTTTTGTACGACCTGTGGGAAACCGAGATGGGGACATCTCGAACTGGACGTCACATTGGTTCAAGAATCCCCGGCAAGTAAGGGGTCACCGGCATACCAGTTGGGAGGTGGAATACGTGGCTCCGAGTTGCCAAAAGGTACTGGGGCAGGAGGGGATGGTGCAGCAGGAGATTCCCGCAGGGAGAGTTTAGAAAATTCTTGCGCCACGGCGGTGACATGGTCACTTAAAAATTACCAGTGATCCATAGTGACACCTTGGCCCACCTCAGGGGGGTCTGCATTTTTTGGGCTCTGCATAATGTAACGCCTGTATGCCCGCAGACCTGGCCAGTCCCCAGTACTGAGGTGGGTAAGGGTATAACACGTACCCACAGCAGTGAGGGCATGCCCGGAGTGTGGTAAGATGCGTTGCCGGGCCTGGTGAGAAAAGGTTAACGATATACTTGCTGAGTCCGGGGTGCCAGAAGTCGGAGGGTAGTTGTCCAAGAGCCGTGGGTCAGGGGCAGGAGAAAGCAGCGTAGTGAGGTCCAAAGCAACTGCACACTGGAGTCACAGAGAAGCTATGCAGAGCGAGGAAGGAGAGGTCAGACTGGGGTTAAAAAGGAAGGAGGGCCAATGATAGGAATGGGTGGAGCGGAGACCTGTCTGGGTGAACGCAGGGATAGGTCCATGTGAGTAGGGAGGGAGACAGGGGTGTGATTCACGGCAATCGCCTGCAGCCGATGGGGGGCGGCGTCAGCGGCGCGGGAGGGCTGATAAGAAGATCGGGTGCGCGCGCCCCCTGTAAGGCTGCTTGCGCGCGCCCCGGTCGCGTGCGTGAAGATGCGGCGTGCGCCGCGGAGGAAATGCTCGGCGTGGGGGCGGGACAGATGAGAGGCCGAGGGAGCGGGGAACCGGGTAGAGAGCCGCCGTGGGGCCTGAGATGACGGGGACCCGCTGAGAGGCGCTTGTCCCCCGATCCGTTACAGTCAAGCTTCTCATTTCCTTCACTGGCCTGTATAGTCAAATTTGACTTTTCCCTTTTCAGACTTGCATTTTCTCTATTTACAGTCCCTAAATGAATCAGAATATTTCCCTCAGTATCCTTCAATTTACAGACCTCTGCTGAGAGTGTAGACCTGCTTCAGGGAGACTTCCCGCTCTTTAATGAGATTATGAATACAGTAACTCTGAGAGACCTCATAGCAGTGCTTTCAGTCAGCAAGCTTTTTGTGAGACTCTCTGCTTTTTATCCATGGTGGCAACCACTGCCTTTGCCTTCTCCATAAACACACATGTAGCGACCGCCGCTGACAGGTCCTTCTGTAGCTCAGCCTTGGCTTCTTGCTCTTTATATAATCGTTCACGGAGAAGGCAACAGTGCTGCGTGGTACTTTGCAGTGCCTTTTCAGTGCGGCTCAAGGAATTTTCCAATCCCCCGTTGAATCTGCTAGTCAATCTGGGCTGCAGAACATTTCGGCTCCTTTTAAACACACGCTTTCCTGACGTCCCAGGATCATCTCTAAACGTGTCTGCAACTTTTGCTGCATTTTCCTTGTATCCCCAGTGCATTGCTTGCTGCTGAGGCTGCCCTCTTCGCGGGGCCCCATAAGAGTTCTCCTCCTCCACCTCATCATCATCAGATGCAGGGAGCAGGAGGCTTAGGATTGGCATGCCAATGGACCACCGTAGCTCCGACCTACCTCGCGGCTCGGTTAGCCGAATCTCTAGTAGGGGAAGGATGCCCAACTCATGTAGCGACGCACTGCACTTCCCTTCTGTGGGGCTTATGATTACATTTCTCCTCATTATGCAGCCACCTGTCCTGCTGATTCCAGTAGGTAACAGACCGGAAATGGGGGGTGGGTGAGAAAAGCCTCAGGTGTGGAGAAGGCCTCAGATATGGACAGGGCCTCAGATATGAACACTGCCTCTGTGTCCTGATTCAGCACGCGGCCCCAGCAACCAGGCCTCAAAACGACTTTTGGCTGAATTTTGTCTGATTTGTCTCTTTGGATCTAAATGATCCTTGTTGTGTCAAGTTTCAAAATTTGTGTTTTATATTATGGATTGGCCAATTTTACACTTGGATGGTTTGAGATTAGGGATCCCTTTTCAGGGAGCTTCAGCTCAAAACAGCCATCTTGATTCGGATCTGGGCATTCAATTTTAATCTTAAGAGTTGAGTAAATTAGTACATTTAAAAGTTGAAATGTCTTTAGATAATGGTGGCTGTGGGGAACATTTATTTTCTAACCCCAGTTTGGCTATATTGTCTCTAGTTCTTTTAAGATGAGAAGAAAGACTAAGGAGATGTCCTCTGATTATCGCTTTGTGTGCCCCCCAGAATGTGGTTTCACTTACCTCTGTGGTTTTGTTTATGGCTATATATGTGTCCAGGAGTTTAGTGAGATGAGAAAGGTTCTCCTGAGAATGAAGAAGAGTCCTTAAGACTCCAGGGAGGACGAGAATTAAATGCAACCCTCCTTACCCGTCTGTAAAGGAGGTCATATCAGATTAGTTACTTTATGTACAATGACAATGCTCAGTCTTTCAGGCTTTTACAGGGTTCAGGCTCGGCATGCATGAAAGTGTAGAGAAAATATGGGCGCCAGGAAATTTTATAAAACATAAAGGTGCTTTATTGACAGCCGTCTAAAACACCTCACATGTATTGACACACGGTGCATCTCGAAAAAAACTTGTGGTAAACAATAATACTCTGGACTTCATCCCCAGGTAGACTCGGCTCCTATTCAAGGGAGGTGCATGACTTAAGTACCCATAGAAAAGGATGTTGTGGAAGCGGCTTGCAAGGACGTTAGGATGCAATGAGAACCTACTGGACAGGGATGTTCAATGTGAGCACAGGCTGCAGTATTGGTAACCCTATGAGGATAGCGGCAGCTGGGCTGAAGTAAGGGCAACATTATGAGACCAGGACAATTGGCATCTATCTCCCGCAAATTTAGGGTTCCTGTTCTTTTAACATGCGCTAGCTTAGAAGAGGAACATTACTAACTGGAAAACAACAGTGGATGACAAGACACATCTTACTACATATTACTAAACGCACAAACCAATTTACAGGACTCAGTGAGGACCCCCAGTCAGAACGATGAAGAACATCCTTCTAGAACATAAGTGGCAGCTATATATACCCTTACATTGACATCACACATCACATTATGGGGAGGGGAGTAACCTGAGTGAGCACACACACTTAACCCTTTAAAATAATCAACTCTTTACAGAAACTAGTAGTCCTCCAATAGGTATACATGTAATATACTCTGTAGAGATGGTGTAATGGTAATGAGCAGCAGCAAGTGCTTCCCTGATGATGTCTAAGCCTTCTATGTGTGGAATAATGGTATACAGACTAGATACATCCAAGCTGACCAAAATAACATTCTTGCCAGTACTGGTTATGCTTTTAAGTTTAGTCAGAAAGTCAAATGTAACCTGAACAGTATATAGGATTTGTTAGCTTGAACCAAAGGTTGTAGAATTGTGTCCACATAAATGGCTAAAGGCGGGTTCAATGACTCTTTGAAAAAGCGCTGCATAAGCGCGAAATGCGTTAGAGGATCACCTGGCCCACCTGTATGTTCCTGGGTATTTCCCTCATGGATTAAAATTACCTTGTTTTAACGGCACTTAATCGTTTGGTTCCCAATTTTTGCAGCTGCGCTCTTCTGGTTCCCTGTATCCAGCTGGACAAACTAGGAACCTCGTGTCTTACACTGCTGCAGGAGATGCACGCGACCTGGAGCCTATACTGATGGTCACATTCAGTGAGTATTTTTCTACTATCATTATTGACTTATCAATTGCTCTCTTGGACTGTATTATTGGGCTAGTATTGCCAACAGGACTGAGAACTGTTTATCAATATGTGTTGTGCATACCTACAGAGATTCATTATTGGATTGATATCATCAACAAAATCTGCATTATCACCTATGTACTCACATGCAATTTATGACTATCTTGCTCTGGTTTAACAGCATTTGATACTATATGAATGTCTGCGCTGTTAGTGGTTTTTGAGCACTAGTGGGGACTTTGCGGTCTCTTGTTCATCAACGAGTATTTAGCTGCTATAATGGACTTTCCTGTGGTTGAACCATGCTCTTATGAATCTTGGGCAAAGTGTAAAATACAGGGCATTTGGGACGTTCTATGGTGAGATATTCAGCATCTGCTTCCGTAATCCAGCGATTATTTAAATCTAATGTAATGATATCTTTAATCTCATGGGCGTATTCTTAGGTGGGATCCCTATCTGATACTTTATAACAACTGTTGTCTGCAAGTTGTCATAACACTTCAGTTTTATACTCCACATAATCCTGTACTACCAGGGCACCTTCTTTACCAGCACGCTTGGCATATCTGGAAATAACTGCTCTTACCAAGCGTATGTGCTGACTGATTCGTTTTTGAATGGCGGGTTAAAAGTGGACTTCAATTTACACTTTTTGGTGCCAGTGTCAAAAGTCAAATTGTCTAGGGGAGGTTGGGATTGCTCCATCTCTGAGATTCTGGAAGAGAAAAATTATTTAAGAATAAGTACTGTACACGTTCAAATTTAAACAGTTTTACTTCTAATCCGAAAACATCTACAGTAAGTGTGAAAAAATACAGAAAAACAGCGCACAATGCTCATAGTGTAAAACAATTCATATATTAAGAATAAACAATAAAGGTGAGTAATCTGCGTACATCAGAAACAGTTTAAAACAGCATGTCAGGGAATTGCTACCCATGCACCAGACCGCAGAAGGGACATCAGTGGTGGGTGCCAGCAAACAGTTCCCCCTGTTCATTCACCACACAAGTGTCTTATCAGTGGGTGTTTGAAAGTCACTCCTTCCCAGGCAGATCAATCTCAGTGCAGGTACAGCAGTTTAGATGTTAGTCCGTCTTGCCAGCACAGGGTTCATGCAAGGAAACCTCTCATAGCGTTATGCACTCTGCATCTGTGTCCCGCTGTAGTTCCGTCTGTAGCCGGGTGACGTCCCTCGGCCGCGACACCAGGGGCGCGGATTCGATCGCTCACCGGACACCGTTGGAGCCGGTTAGTATGCTAGGGAGCTAACTCGGCACACTTCAAGACTTGGCACTTAATTCCAACGCGTTTCGAAACAGAAGTTTCTTCATTCCCTGATGAAGAAATTCCCAGACATGCTGTTTTAAACGGTTTCTGATGTACGCAGATTACTCACCTTTATTGTTTATTCTTAATATATGAATTTGTTTACACTATGAGCCTTGTGCTCTGTTTTTCTGTATTTTTTCTGTATTAGCCCTGGGGGTACCCAAGCCATCCCTGTTTCACGGCTGTTGATGCTCTCCGATATATACTTATAAGTATTACGTATAATTTCATATACACATTTATATAATTTTCATTGATTTTCACCATTCACTTGGTTGGTGGTTTGTTTATGTTCACGTTTTAGTTAGATCGTAGTAGCGCACTTCCTCATCCCATTTTTCATCCAAGTGTGAAGTAGGAACAAAACAAAAGGCCCACTCATCAGAACGATATTTCACTCTCCATCAATAAATGGTGAGATAAGTTAACCAGTGAGTCCGTACTCAGTTGTTGGTCTGAGATCTCAGTAGAGGGAGTTGTCCCGTGTCTCTTCCTCCCATGGCTTGTTTTCTTTTGTTGATCTTTTTGTCTTGGCATAAGCCTAAAAAGGTGCCAGACTTTGATCTCGGTGACGTTCTGTAGAAGAGGGTGCGTAAGAGTCACTGGTGGTGTATTCCCTGGTCCTCTGCACGTGACGTCCCCTTGAATAATTTTGTGTTTTAGTGTCTTTTCTTAACCAGTGATAGACTTGTTCGTCTTTATAATCATTCACCATTTTCTTGAATTTCAAAATCTTAAAATGTTTCAAGTCACTTGAATTTCTCAAGCTGTATTGTGAGATCATTCAGAGATTTCACTGTATCACTCCCAGTATTTACTTGTTCAATTAGGATCTCAACTTTGAGAATGTCCTGTCTGGTATTGGCGAGTTGCACCCCAACCTCTTCAACTACCAGTATGATCAAGTCCAGTGAGGCTTTATTAAGTACTTGTCACCACTTATCACAAAATTATTGATTGTCCGCACCAATGGTAGACCTATTGTTTATTCGAAAACCATGTGGAATCAATTTTTGCCGATAGTATTCAGATAAAATATTGTCGTGAGCAAATAGTTCAATTTCTCGTTTCTTAAGACGTTCAAGCTCCCTGAGGTCTATCCGGACCAACCGCCTCCTCTGGCGTAGATTTAAATAGGATCCTATTCCTGTTCAGTTAAGGTGAGTGTCTGCTGTCTTTGTGAATCCTAATGATAAATGGCAAATATTCTCCATATATACTCAAAAGCTAATGATGATTTTAATAGTTCAAGTAACATACAAAAAAACAGGAAAAATAAATATCTGCAATAATAATTAATCCTCTATACAGTCCAAAAAATATACCTCACACAGGCAAAAGATTAAAAAAAATGGGAAAACTAATTTATCCTAAGGCCTTATATATAAAAAAACAAGGAACAACAAGAATCCAGTTTAAGTGACTACTGAATCAAAAAGAAGTATGATAACTTGCTGGAGGTGCACTGCATAAGTAGGAATATGTATATAATTGAAAAGAGAAATGCAGGCACATTGTAAACAAGTACAAAATACTTAACAGCCGGTGCTCTGTAACAGAAGGGAATCCAATAGTCCCAAAGACAATAATGGAGGAAAGGAGTGAAATGCAGCCACTTACTAAACTTTGTACTCTCCCTCCCCCCCCCCACCTCTACACACAACACAGCACCTCTACACACACCACACACAAAATGCTGCTACACACACATGGTACACCCATAAACACTGCTGCTGACACTGACACACATACACACACACACACTGGAGATCTATACACACACACACACACACACACACACACACACACACACACACACACACACACACACACACACACACACACACACACACACACACACACACACACACACACACACACACACACACACCCACACACACACCCACACACACAGCACCTCTACACAGATATACAACACAACAGCACAGCACACACAAACTGCTACTGACACACACACACAAACTGCAGCCACAAACAAACTGAAGACAGCCACTTATTTGCAGACTCCCCCCCCCCCCACCAATTCAACTGAATCTGCACAGAAAATCTCAGTCATCTCGGGAGGGGGAGGAGTCAACCTGTGGTTGATACTTCCTGACCAATCCCATGCCCTGTCTCAGAGCTGTTACTTTATTCTAACCAATCTCCTGCCCTGTCTCAGCTGTTCTGAAAGCTGATTGGCTGGAAATAAACACATTGAAAACTGCACTTTGCAAGCTGCTAAAACTCCATGCATTATTGATTGGATAATGCCCGGAATTTTAACCAATCAGAGAGCAGGGTTTTCAATAATGGCCGGAATTTTACTGCTTTAGCCTATAATATAATATATAAGGTCTGTTTATAGAAATACACTAATTGTATATTCACATTCATTATTAAACCGTATGCAAAAGCTAGTTGTAATTAATGTATTTTTTGATAAGAATAATTCACTCCAACATTTTCCATATCATACAGTGATTCATTATATCACGAAACAGATGATACATTTTTTTTGTACAAAAACATGATTCATACCTATATGTGGCACTGCTTAGTCAGAGAACAGACATTCCTTCAATATACGTGTAACCCATATCCCCCCCCCCCAGACACAGATGTTATATCTAGAGTGTGTGAGGGCTGGCTACACGTGCTTGAGTGGTGCGTACCTGCAGGTAACAGGAGGGCCTGAGCTTCCCGCGATGATGTTGGGGACACAGGACCAGGCTTCTGGGGTAGTTGCCTCATTCTTTAGTGGTGGTGCAGCGCCTCCATCCTCTATACCTTCCCAGGAATATGGGGTAGGACCCGTATAGAAGAAATAACCCTGGTCCCAGGGTGGATGCTCCAGAATCACACACAGTCTCTGGTAAAATCAGCAATGTCTCTTTATTGTCGCTAGGTCGCACACAGCAGTAGCAGCACACAAGGCACTCCAAATGTATACAGGCCTTTTCTCCTTTCCTCCAAGATGCCCTCCGACAGGATGGTCTGTGAGGGGCCTCAATACCCCAATGCCCACCTCAGAGGGTATCCCCTGGGTGGGGGTAGATCCTCCCCCTCACCCCCACATCAGGGTGTGGGGCATTGTTCCACCGGAGCTGTGCTCACTCTCCAAATGTCATAGGCCAGAGTTCTCTATATCTCTCTCCTGCTCCCAGGACGGAGCTCGACCTACTCCTCTCCTCCAACTACAACCGGATGAGAAACTCACTGTCACTCACAGGAATTGCTACTAAATAGAGTCAGCCCCACCTCTTATGATGTCAACAGGACCTCCCCTCTGTCTCATGCCTGCAGCAGAGTCAGGGGCCTGCATCTATCACTCAAGGCAGGGCGTGAAGGGGGAAAACCCATGATTACTACTGGCGCCTGCCCTTAACAGGACTTACCACAGTAGGAGAACGATATGTATAGCCCGTGCTGTTTACAGGGGGCTACATACGTAAGTGATAGTAAGCCCATAGTCCCACCAGAGGGAGCAAGATAAAAACATAACAATAGAAAATGAGGGATTCTAAACTTGCATACTGTTGGACAACACAAGAAGGTGAGGAACATTAAGTAGTAGTTGTGAAAGAAGCACACAGGAATCAAAACTGTAAAAATCCTACTCTGTTTTAATCCATAAACAGGTCAGGTACAAACATAGTGTGACGTTTCAGGGCACACATACTCTTTCATCAGACCCTACAGGGCGAGGATCATGCAGTGCAACTAATTTGAAACCTGTCACAGAAGCTAGGTTTAATATTTGTATATATGGGATTAGTTGAACACTCATGGCTGTGAATCATAATAGAGCTACAAGGACCCTATTAGATCTGTGTATATTGGGTAGCTATTTGGGCAGCTAAATGGTTATCCTTAGTGTAAGTGTAACCCATGTCCCCCCGCCCCCCAGACACAGATGCTATATCTACGGTGTACTGTATGAGGGCTGGCTACACGTGTTTGAGTGGTGCATACCTGCCGGTAACAGGAGGGCCTGAGCTTCCCGCAATGTTGTTGGGGACACAGGACCAGGCTTCTGGGGTAGTTGCCTCATTCTTTTAGTGGTTTTGCAGTGCCACCATCCTCTATACCTTCCCAGGGTATGGGATAGGACCCGTATAGAAGAAAAGGACCCTGGTCCCAGGGTGGATGCTCCAGAATCACACAACAGTCTTTAGTAAGATCAGCAATGTCTCTCTTTATTGTCTCTACTTAGCACACAGCAGCCTTGCAGCATACAGCCGCAACAACAACAGCTATAGCAGCAGCACACAGCAGAAATCCCAAGGTGTACAGCCTTTCTCCTCTCCTTTCCTCCAAGAGGTACTCCACAGGATGGGCTGTGCAGGGCCTCAATACCCCAATGCCCGCCTCAGAGGGTCCCCTCTGGGCGGGGGTAGATCCTCCCCATCACCCCCTCATCTGGGTGAGAGGCATTGGTCCCACCGGAGCTCTGCTCATTCGCCGACTATCATAGGCCAGAGTCCTCTTAGTATCTCTCCTGCTCCCAGGAGAGAGCTCGACCTACTCCTCTCCTCCAACTCCCAGGACAGACTTCCTAGAGTAGACTCGGATGAGAACTAACTGTCACTCACAGGAGCTGGCTGCTAAATAGAGTCAGCCCCATCCCTCATGATGTCAGCAGGACCTCCCTTCTGTCTCTTGCCTGCAGCAGAGTCAGGGGCCTGCATCTATCACTCAGGGCAGGGCGTTAAGGGGAAAAACCCATGATTACTACTGGTGCCTGACCTTAACAGGACTTACCACAGTAGGAGAAAGATATGTATAGCCTGTGCTGTTTACAGGGGGCTACATAAGTAATAGGCAAAATAACAAGGATCCAACATATTAATTGAAATGAGGTGTATACCAGCATCTGAGTGTGGTTATTAGCCACATTTAATAGCAGATTTGAGGTAGGTTGGGATGGATTTTAGGGCTCTTAGTAGATGAACTGATAATCTTCAGTGCTTTTGAAACTTCATAGGTTTGTTTGTTTTTTAAATCCAGAACTTGAATATATTTGTAATATATTTCAATTACTGTATTCTTTTCTCCTGTGTATTTTTTAAATGTCCATTTTAAAAATATACAGGAAAGAAGAACATGGGAATTCAAATATATGAAACTTCTAGATCCTTAAAACAATATCTTAAATCAGTACACTGTTAATTCATGACACATTATACTGTAGCAACATTAAATCCACTTACTGCTCCACATTTTAGAAAAGGTATGAGCATAACAGCTATTCACACCTCTGCTAATTATCCACCTTTACAGCTCCAACCTATATCTAGTTCCGGCTAATTTTACAGAATACTCTCACTACTCCACTACAAAAGCTTATACAGACATTATATCTACACCTCTAGTAATCACTTCAGGATATACAGTATATGTTTAGTTTTAACCTTGTTGCCACGGTTCACTTGAAGAAGAAACCTATGAGGTTTCGAAAAAGCTCTGTACACTATATTTTAATCTATGTAGAAAGCGAATGTAGCAATATCCTACATGTGTTTTTTTTTTTAAATAAATCAGTTCTGTACTATGAGAACAAACTTGTAGCATATATAAAAAAAAATGTTTGAAATACATTTTTAATGTTTCTAATGTACTGTAGGAAGCATTTCCAAAGTGACAGCCCCCTTCCCCTTCTGAAAGGCTCTGGCTCTTGAGCCCCACCCTCTCCCTAGCCGTCCACCAGTTGTATCTACTTTAGTAAATGCTCAGTCAATCATATTGCAGGACTACATTTTCAATAATTGTGCAAGAATTGAATTAAATAACCCTGAGCAAAGTGATTCATTACAGGATAACGGACCGATCTGCAGCTTACTGTGGCTAATCACTTGTCTGTGTGCATATTGTATTGTTGCACATATTGTTTAAAAAAAAAAAAAAAAGAATATATATATATATATATATAAAAAAAAATTTAAACGGCAGCTTGAACTGCAGCTTTAACTGTATACTGTAATACATTATATTTACCTTCATTATAAACTTTGCCAAACGGGTGGAGATGAGCCACTGTCACTCCTGTAGTCTGCATTATAGCTGACAGGTGACAGCTGGCCTGCTACACCTGTAGTTGACAGCTGCTGAAGCTGGTAATCATGTTGGTAAGCATGCTGGTACATGTAATCTGGTTGGAAATTAGCCTGGAAATTTGTCGTATAATCTGGCGGGGACAGGTAGCAAGGATTGCCGTTCACCAGGTTTTCACTGACGGTCGGACCGTTATGGTAAGCCGGCGCTGGTGCCGGCGCTGGCACATTGCTGGATTGGGATAGACGAGTCTTATATGGATTAATCTCGACATTTCTCCTTTTGCAGTTGCCATGATCAAACATACTGTAAAAATCTGGGATCACACACCAATACCCTCTTCTATCTCCGGGAGGAGGGGCAATGCGAAAAATTTATAGGCAAGTGTATCTAGTGAAATACACAGAAGAGTCCCTTTGTAGGCGCACCGCAGACCTTTATAGAATAAAATGGTCAGGGGTGAAATGTGTATTTTGTGTTGTTCTTTTAATTTTATTTAATTCAGTGAAGGTGTAATAAAAACAGTATACGTTCTCGTATTCTATTGAATATACTGTGTTAAGAAATAGACGCTAGAGGTCTATATGGTCTACTATACGCCCCCTGTAGCTATGGGTAGTAAATAGTTCTGGTGGTTTCAGAAACTATTGTTGTTCAATTTAGTATCTTGGACGTTTTTGCTGCATCTCCATCCGTAGTTGAGTGTTTTAGGACAGATAGTAGGTAGACACAAGTGTGTATGTGTGCCTAGTGGTGTTTTAGGGTGCACCTGTCCCTAGTGCAGATTATCACTTGCTCACTGTCTAGAGTGTGGTTATCAGATGTAGAAAAAAGCTGCTGTGGTTGGTTATACACTGTAGCCAAATGATATCTGGCTATACATGTGATTATCTCTCTCCCGTTGTAGACGGGTCAGTCGTGCTGGGACTGCTATGAGAGACCAAATCAAACTGCGCATGCGTCACCTACGTATGCCGTGATACGCTTAGTGTTTATACAGAGTGAAGGCTGGTTCCCGTGCCCTACGTTACACTCCTTGGTAAGTATAGCTAGACAGTGTCGTGCCAGGGAGTATCACAGGATCTCCCTTGAGAGCGGGCCAGGTTAGGGAGGTGAATAAGATAGTTTCTGATAGGACGCTCATCTGCGGTGGTCTGTGCTCCAGTAGAGACTCTAACTGTGCATGCGTCAACTCAGGCCGGTGTCACTGCATGTACCGTGATACTTTAAGTGTCCGTATATAGCAAAAGCTGGTGATACCTGGGTATGCACGTAATTATCCCTCTCCCGTTGTAGACGGGTCAGTTGTGCTGGGACTGCTTATGAGAGACCAAGTCAAAATGCGCATGCGTCACCTGCGTATGCCGTGACACTCTTAGTGTTTATACAGAGTGAAGGCTGGTTCCTGTGCCTTACGTTACACTTCTTGGTAAGTATAGCTAGACAGTGTCGTGCCAGGGAGTATCACAGGATCTCCCTTGAGAGCGGGCCAGGTTAGGGAGGTGAATTGGATAGTTTCTGATGGGACGCTCATATGCGGTGGTCTGTGCTCCAGTGGAGGTTCTAACTGTACATGCGTCAACTCAGGCCGGTGTCACTGTGTGTACCGTGATACTTTAAATGTCCGTATATAGCAAAAGCTGGTGATACCTGGGTATACACGTGATTATACCTCTCCCGTTGTAGGCGGGTCAGTCGTGCTGGGACTGCTTATGAGAGACCAAATCAATCTGCGCATGCGTCACCTGCGTATGCCGTGACACTCTTAGTGTTCATACAGAGTGAAGGCTGGTTCCCATGCTCTACGTTACACTTCTTGGTAAGTATAGCTAGACAGTGTCGTGCCAGGGAGTATCACAGTATCTCCCTTGAGAGCGGGCCAGGTTAGGGAGGTGAATAAGATAGTTTCTGATAGGACGCTCATATGCGGTGGTCTGTGCTCCAGTGGAGACTCTAGCTGCGCATGCGTCAACTCAGGCCGGTGTTACTGCTTGTACCGTGATACTTTTAGTGTCCGTATATAGCAAAAGCTGGTTCCTGTGTCCTACGTAACACTTCTTGGTAAGTATAGTTAGACAGTGTTGCGCCCAGGACTACTTTTTAAAACTGACGGAGCGCAGTTCCTGATAGTGTCATAGATCGTAGATGGATAGTGATCCGCTGGTAAGCTGAATACGTGGTGAGTGAAAAGGTTCCGTTTGCAGCTTGTTAGGGTATATAATGGCTGCAAGTATCACTGCGTGCCAATTTAGGTTTCTCTCACTGCGTGTGCCGTAATACTCTTAGTGACTGTATATAGTAAAGGCTGGTTTCAGTGCCCTACGTAGTACTCCTTGGTGAGTATTATTGGACAGTGTTGCGCCTGGGACTAGATTTTAAATCTTTTGCATAGTGCGGTTCCTGGTAATGTAGTTTACTGCAGGTGGATAGTGATCCGCTGGTTAGGCTAGACACGTGGTGAGTGAGAGCCCTCCATTCGCAGTTTGTTAGAGTGTGTAGTGACTCCAAGCAGCCCTGCCCTGTGGCCGTGCTAACACCTCTTTAAGTGGGTGTATCAACTCAAAGATCGGAGATGCATATCGTCAGTTGGAAACACAGTTTACAGTACCAAAGTGAAAATTTGAGCAGTGCTCAGTGCAGCTACAGGTGGTTTAGGTAGATTCTGTCGGCAAAGACCCGACATGCCACATGTTTCGTCGCTTCCTGCGACTTCTTCCGGGGTGGGCGTATCTGCGTCTCCAGTCGCTCATTTATACCCGGTGGTTGTCATGGTAACCCTGAGACGCCTGTGTTGCCGAGTGGTAGTGGTGGTGCACAGTTACTGCACCCAAATTGAATATATTGTGAGGATCTGACCAGAGTAATTGCTGTGTGTAGTATACACAGTGCTCATTAATGTGAGTGTGTATCAAGAAGAAAACCTCCAGGTAATGACACTAAGGAGTTATTTAAAGGAAAGAAGTAAAAACAAAACCTTCGTTGATGCCAGATGGATAATGAGTGTTAAGCAACTATATCCATCTGGCCTCACGTTGCAAAAGCTTCTTATCCCAGTTTCCCCTACGGACACTTGGGGGTATGTGGTCTATGCCTTGGAATGTCAGTGTATTCATGTTCCCTGCATGATGTTCTCTGACATGGCGGGAAACAGGGGTGTCCAGAGAGTTCCTGATAGATCTAATGTGTTCTAGTACACGTTTTCTCAGTTCCCTTTTAGTTTTCCCTACATATTTTTTGCCACATAGACACGTTACTAGGTAGATGATTCCTGTGCTTTTGCAATTGATGAAGTGTTTTATGTTGAAGGTTTTGTTGTCGTCCGTGTTCGTGAAGTTTTTACTTTCCTTCATGTAGCTACATGCCTTACAATGGTGGCATTTGTATGAGCCTTTGACACTGAGCCATGTTTTGCTTTTTTTGTTTTTTACAGTGAAGTGACTGTGTACCAGGTGTTAATGTTTGCTGCCCATCTCCATACCACAGATGGATGATTCTTGAGGACCAGTTTGAGATCATCATCGTTTGTCAAAATATGCCAATGTTTGGTTAGTATTTTGTTGATGTCTCTCCACTGATTGTGGAAGGTGGTGATACATCTAATTTCCTTTGTTTTTGTTTTTTCATCTTGTGTTTTGGATTTCAATAGTTCGTTACGTGGAGTGTTGATGGCTCGGTGGTATGCTGTTTTCAATTGATGTTTGGAGTATCCCCTGGCAATGAAGTTGTCTCTCATTTTTATGCTTTGTTCCTTGAAGGTCGTTATATCTGAGCAGTTTCTTATTATGCGCAGATATTGTCCTGTGGGGATACCCCTGATGAGGGGTTGGGGATGGAAACTACCAGCTCTTAGATAGCTGTTTGTTGCGGTCTTCTTTTTATGGTTGTTAGTAGAGAGGTATCCATTGTCGTTTATGGTGATGCGTAGGTCGAGAAAGGTGATGATGCTAGCACTTATCTCTGATGTGAGCTTCTGATTGTGATCATTGCAGTTCAGCAGCTTGAGGAAGGTCTCTAGCTCCTTTCTTGAGCCATTCCAGAGTAGAAGGATGTCATCTATATAGCGGATCCATAGATCTATGTGGTCCGTATATAGAGACATACCTTCTGAGAAAACACTAATCTCCTCCCACCAGCCTAGGTATAGGTTGGCATAGGTAGGGGCACACGTAGTCCCCATAGCTGTTCCCTGTATTTGGAGATAGTATTTGGAGTCGAACAAAAAGTAGTTGTGTTGTAGTACAAACTCCAGAAGCTCAATGATAAAGGCATTATGTTCAGAGAACAGGCAGCTGCGTGATGAGAGAAAGTGTCTAACTGCCAGGAGGCCGAATTCGTGTTTAATGCTGGTGTATAGTGATTCAACGTCAAAACTGACCAATAGTGTGTTCCTGTTAACTTGTATCCCTTCCAGTCTGTACAGAACATCCTTAGTGTCCTGTACAAAGGATGGTAGAGATGTTACAAAGTTCCTGAGTACTTTGTCGATGTAGATGCTGGCATTCTCAGTGAGTGAGCCAATTCCTGACACTATAGGTCTCCCTGGTGGTTTGTGGACGCTTTTATGCACTTTGGGGATACTGTAAAAGGTGGCTATCGTAGGTTCTCTTGAGGTCATAAGGTCATGTTCGTTTTTTGTTATGACCTTATTTTCCAAGCCTTTGTTTAGTATTGATCCCAGAGCTTTTTGGAATATTGTGGTTGGATCCTTGGGAAGGGTTCTGTAGCATTGTTTGTCTTTCAGAAGTCTGAGGCTCTCAGCTTTTATAGTCTTCTGTTTTAAGTATTACAAGATTCCCTCCTTTGTCTGCTGGTTTGATTGTGATTTCATGCATATTCTTTATCTCTTTAAGTGCCATTTGTTCCCGTTGACTTAAAGTGCTTTGGTTTTTGATCACCTTGAGTGCCTCGAGGTCTTTGGTGAAATTCAGGAAAGTGGAGATGTTTGCGCAGCTGTCTTGGTGAGGGGTGAAGCGGCTTTGTGGTTTGAGGGTAGTGTGGGGTCCGTCTCCGGGGTTTTTTTCCCCATCGTCCAGAAGATTGACCAGATTTGCAAGATGTTCTCGATCTTGTGTTTTTATGAGTTCTTCATATTCGTTTGGTGTTATGTTCCTTCCTCGTCTTTTGAAGAATTTGTGTAACAACATTTTTCTGGCAAAGAGGTTGACATCCTTAATTGCCTCGAAGAGGTCAAATCTGTTGGAGGGGACATAGGAGAGGCCTTTTTCCAAAAGGCTAAGTTGTGCATCTGTTTAATTTCTGAGAGATTTCTGAGAGATTGATGATTTTACACTTGTTCTCAGTCGTACTGTTGTTGTTCAGCGTCTCCTTCTCCTCTGCCTCCTGTAGTTGGGCCATCTTCCTCTTCCTCTCCAGTATCCCTCCTCTTCATGTATTTCTGGGCCATAATCTATTCCTTCCTGGGCCTGATCTAAAAAATGGTGGTGGTGGCTCTCTGTTTGTGTTGTTGTTTTGTCTTTATTTGATTTTGATCTAGTTGTGACTTTGTTTTGGTAGCTGCTGTTGTCTTCAGCTTCTGACATGTCCCAATCAGTGGATGAGTCACTATGTTCCTGTATTTTTGTTTTTTCTGCCTGGAAGTGATGTTTATAGATTTTGCCCCTAGCATAATCTCCACTGTCTCTGAGGTACTTGATGTGGTTCCTCTCTTTGATTCCCTTGACATACTGGTCAGTTGTTTTCTGAAGAATATTTTCGTATTTTTCAAAGTTAGGGGATTCCTTCCATGAACCGCTTCTTTTTTGTTTTTCTCTATGTCGACGTTGACTTTCTTAAGTTCTGCCAGTTCGTTGTCAATTAGGAGGGTCATGAGATCGTGTGAGCATTTACTTATTGTTTCGTCCCATTTCTTAATAAAAGTGTCTTGTAGGTTGTGGTATGATGGTGAGAGATTGACTCTCAGTCCCCTCGGTATCATCTTATTCTTTTCATACTTTTGAAGGCTACAAACTTCCCACCATAGACGTGATTGTTTTTTGTACAGTCTTTCCAAGTTTTGGAAATATAGTTTAATGTTATTCACGGTAGGTTCTTCTTGAAAAGTAGGTGTTGTGGAAAATATGTTTTCCGAATCTGCCTCCCAGTCATTGAAATCCATAGTTCTGGATAGGAAGCCTGCCATTTTCTGTTAGTGGCTTATCTCACTTAGTAGGTGAAAAGGAGGAGCTGAGGTGGAGAACAGGGTGGAGAGAACCTGTGAGTAGAATACAGATAGCTATGGAGAGGAACCTCGCTCAAATAGTTCTGGTGGTTTCAGAAACTATTGTTGTTCAATTTAGGTAGTAGGTAGACACCCTAAAACACCACTAGGCACACATACACACTTGTGTCTACCTACTATCTGTCCTAAAACACTCAACTATGGGTGGAGATGCAGCAATAACGTCCAGGGGGCGTATAGTAGACCATATAGACCTCTAGCGTCTATTTCTTAACACAGTATATTCAATAGAGTACGAGAACGTATACTGTTTTTATTACACCTTCACTGAATTAAATAAAATTAAAAGAACAACACAAAATACACATTTCACCCCTGACCATTTTATTCTATAAAGGTCTGCGGTGCGCCTACAAAGTGACTCTTCTGTGTATTTCTCTAGATACACTTGCCTATAAATTCATCTACCCACTCCCTAGGCAGCACGCCTCCTCCACCAAGGGGTTTTAGAGTGAGGTTCCTCTCCATAGCAATTCGAAAAAAGCAATGATCGTTAGTTAAGGTTTGCCTTTCCGAACGCTTCCATCCACGAACGTCAGGTGAAAATTTGTATAAATCATAGTTTGTAATGAAATATTCATATATTTCTGAAAAAGTCGCCATCTAATCTGTTGCAGCATTAATTGCAGAACATATTAAAAATACATAACTACAGTTAGATTTTTTTTATACGTGTACGGTATACACATGGTGTCCAGTCCAGTCAGCAATTGTGCAGGGATAAGAATGTAGACAAAAGCCCACAACATTGTGTTTTAGAGGTTTTTATTATAAAACGCCTACATTTGATAATGTCTTCAAAGACCAAGGTCGATTCACAATGGACCACTGTGGTACTGTAGACTTGGTTTTTATCTGGTTTTTAAACACCTGCAAATTGACACAGTAGCACAGTAATGTACACATTACAATTCATTAATTTCTGCCACCTGGCTGATACGTGAAGAATTGCACCCAAATAAATCAGAATCCAGGTAATTCAAAGAAATCAACCGCGGTAAACAAAGATGTGACTGGTGTGATTGGCGAGCATTCACGGCAGCGTTCATGGAAGAATAACGAGTGAATGCCACGTGGAATACAACAGAGTTGGCGAAAACGGCTCCATGAAATGTTCGAATAGCGGCCGCTGCATCTGTACCATGTTATGCCTTCCCTTTTTTGGTTAATGTGACCTCTCCTTAAAGGGAGGGAAGCATATAGTACCTGATTGAATGGCTTTGGTATAGAAGTCATTCTTTGCTAAACTTCATGCTTGTTCACATGGTACATCCACCAATCCAATTGGTAGATGTACCATGTGTCTGTCAAATGTGACGTTACAGGCCTTATATAAGGCCTGTCACGTCTCATTTGCAGAAAGGAGATGGCGAGGCAACATCTACTGTTTCTGTAGAAGAAAAGACTCATCGGTGACTTCTCTTCCATCAACCTTCGGGTCCAGTGAGGATCAGTGCTTCGAGGGTCAACAGTTGATTTGTCACGCAGTTGGATGAGGAAGATAAGCCTTCATCCCTGCAAGTGTAAGAAACACATTTATTGACTACAGGGTTGTAGGGTTGATTGCCAATGTGGCTATCTGTGCCCCCGTTGAAGGCATAGATAAGCACAGTGACAATCAATGGATTACATGGCTAGTGTTAGTTTTGGTTGTATTGTAATTTTTATTGTATTTTATTGTAATGTGCAATACTGTATTTTTCAATGTGCAAAAGCGCTATGAGCAATATTGAGCTAATAGGGCTTTTGCTCATTCCTGTGTTGTCGTGGAGGGGGGGGGGGGGGGAGATGCTGGTGATAGAAGGTGTGGGTGAAGAGTGTAGTTGCCCCAGGGTGTGTAGTGGGAGGGTTAACCCCTAAATTATCTTAATGGTTACTATCACTAAGGTAAATAAGGGGTTACTGGTGTTTTAATGTTTGGGCATCGGCCCTTTCTGGGATGTTGGTGCCAGTGAGGAGGAAGAGGGTGTCAGTGTTCATCTTCGCAGGGCAGGAGTAAATAAAACATTTATGTCATTTGTATTTTATTCTACAGTATATTTGAATGGGGAAAAGCGCTATTCGCCGTATTTGGCTAATAGGACTACTGCCCATTCCTCTGTGTGGTGTTTGGGATAGAGGGGGGGTGGGTGAAAGGGTAGTTGCCCCAGGGTGGGGGGGGGGATAGGCCTGCGTGGGCGGTGTAGCGGGAGTGTTAACCCCTTCATTACCTTAGCGTTTAGCCACTAAGGTAGTGAAGCTCTGCCTTTATTTTTATTACATAAAGTAGGATCGAAGCAAGGGGTCTCCGGAGCTGAGCCGCATTATTTTTATGTCTGGGGACCCCCTGCTTCCCGAGGTACAGACCCCAGTATGGGGTGCCTGTCACGTGATCGGGACATTTAAACTTGCAGGAGATACCAGCACCAAATACAGAGGCCTGTACCTTGAGAAGCAGGGGGTCTTCGGACTTGAAAGAAATGCGGTTCAGCTCCAGAGATCCCCTGCTTCAATTCTACTGTATGTACTAGAAATAAAATGTAATTTTACATTTTCTGAAGCTGTGCGGGGAGACAGACAGAAGGACTGCTTGTCTCTGCTCTCTCTGCGCGGCTCTTCCAGACTGGTGGTGGCCTGGTAGGATTAACGCAGCGGAAGTCCCATTCAGAAGCAGGGACCCTGGCTGCATTCATCCCCTTGCGCTGGGCTGCGATGTGCTTGACCACGATCGTGGCTGCATTTGGGCCATGGTCCACCCTCTCTAAGTGACGCATAAGGTCAAGTTAAATCATGCTAAATGTGATTTTCTGCAACAACATCAGAGATTGGTTCATGGACAAGAATGATATAAGATAATTTATAAAAAACAATGATGGGTTAGGTCCTCAGAGCTCAATTAAATCTGGGCTATTAAAATGATGTTACCTATATAGGTAACGTCCTTTCGTTTTCCTAAGTTTAATAAAGTTTCCCCAAAGCTAATAAAATGCAAAAACAACAGCCGATCGGCAAACTAGCATCGTTACGTTAGCTGTATTAATGGGAATTTTCGTTGTGCAGAAACACGTTAACCAATCCACTGCACGTGTGCATTGGCAAAATTATAATGTTCATTCAAATTAATGCTTGTTCCAGACTCATTACCAGGGGGTGATTTCTTATCATTAGTTGTGATGTTATTTTCCTTGTTAATTATTTCTGAATTTTTCACACACAATGAAGGAACTGTGTGTGAATACAAGTTTTGTTCATAACTTCTGTCTGTTGGTAATTATTGTTATAATATGTAGCCACATTTTTCTACACCCCTTCTTAATACAGTGAAGATTATATACCATATTGCTGTAGGTCTGACAACCATATTCTACATTCAGACAAAAAATGGGACACGTGTTCCCCAAACAGTGCTCATAGTGTGACAATAATCAGTCCATGTCTATTCATATTTGAAAGTATATGTTGATAGTTGAGATCTAACGTTCAACATGAAACACTTCAGTGGAATATACCACACAAATGGACTCCTGACAGTCAATTTTACTCCTACTGTATATTGTGGAGAAATACACATGTATAGCTCCCGCCCGTATGAGCGCAGCCTCCGTGGCAACAGAGTATGCGTGCTCCCACGTAGGCTATTTAATATCTCTCCGCTGGAGTTAAACTCTATATAATATAATCAAGTCTATACATTTTTTAATATTATTTGCTCATGACTTTTTGATGGGTGGTCCGTGGATCGCTAGCTATCAGCCAAGGATCGATGCAGGAAGCAGTGTCCGGGGAGGGACAGTATAGGCGATGCACAGCTTCTCAAATGAGAACTGAAATGATGTAGGCTGAAGCACTCAAATGTTGAAAAAAGTATCCTTTAATGAACCATCAGCAACATGGTATCACAGAAGAGTGTGTGAGAGAGACTTCTGACGCGTTTCACGCATGCGTGCGCTTTGTCAAAGAGTACGGTCTCTCTCACTGTGGTTAAAATTTATAGGCAGACCGCAGACCGGAAGTCCCACCTCCCAACTCCTGGAAGTAAACTCCTAGATGACAATAACTGTGGAGTCTAACCCAAAGCATGGATGGAGACCCCTCTCGGACCGCAGTCAAACAATAATAATGCAATTTAAGACACAGAATTTAAAGAATCATTAATAAGTACCCGTGAATAGATAAAAGCAAAAAACACTTTTAACAACCCATGAGTGAGTCAGTTAGCGATTTGTATCTTCTACTATAAAGATAATCACTTTAATGATTGTATGACTGACCTGTAAATCACAATATAATATTATTTTATTGTTGTAAATAATGAAGCTATAATAAAACTAAAAACAACTAATCATTCTTGTGTGTATATAATTAAATAATCAAATAATTGCACACTATCTTGCAGACATCATCAAAACAAATGTTATAAACAATATTATAAGATATAAATGTATATATTTGAATATTAATTGGTGAATGTGCTCCTTGCTAGGAAAATAATGTACAATATCTAGTATTAGTTAACCATATATACATAATAAAGAATATTTATATTTTGTACATACAGTATGTACACATACATAATAAAGTAACGAGTGTACAGAAGCAATAAGTGCATTATATACCCTTGAATGACACATACAAGTAATGACTAGTTTTGAAGCACAAATATCTACGTAAAGGACATGTATATAATGTAATATGTACTCACATGGATGACTAGAAAGCTCACAGTGATGGAAACTGAATTATATTATCCATCAATCATCACTTTAAGTAAGGAAGTACTTTAGTTCCAAGTTAATATTAATACCTGCTGGACTTGTGTCTAAGGTATAAATCCAGAACATCTCTCTCTGGTTGAGGATGTTTTGGCAATTGCCTTTCCTAATGGGAAGTGGTATATGCTCAATTGTACTAAAAGAAAAATATTTAACATCACCCTTAGAGCAATTGGAGAAATGCCTGGATACAGGAAAACCAAGGTCCTTGTTCCTAATGGACCTCAAGTGCTCCATGATCCATGTTTTCAACAGCCCGATTGTCCTACTTATGTAATTTTTGCCGCATGCGCAACTTAAAATATAGATAGTACACAGATAGACAGACAGAGCCCCTATTGATAGCACTCTATTCCAATGTGATATGGTGAGTTTTTAAAATAACTTTATTAATTGACAATGACGTTAAAATATTGGGGTTTAAAACGATGATTAAATATACCAAGTGTTACTGTATCTAATGGATAAGTGTGTCCAGAAGAGTGTACATTAATGGGTTAATGTCCAGTGTTTGGATAGTTCACTGGCCCTAGTATTCCTCGTATAGAGTGAACAGACTAGAGTGCTTGTTAATTGTCAGCAGTTAGGGCCACACATGTAGTGCCCCAGTATTGTGATACTAGTTAGTGCTCTTTACTGTAGGACCTATGCTATGCTGCTACTTTGCAGCTGAAAGCATATTAAAGATTGTGTGTAAACAGATCTTGGTCAAAGTGCACTCTGTTGATGTATTACTGTCACCTCCCTGTACAGTTGGTAGTATATTAGGGTAGGTGTGTAGTACTTAGTACATATACATCCCAAGTATATTATGCCTGGGGTGTACTGAATTCTAGTATGTAGGATTATATACTGGTTTATAAAGTGGCACTGCTATTACTCTAATCTAGGTAGATGGCAAGTGAATAGCTGAGTACTGTTCCTTTTGGGGTATGTATATCGGTCAGTTGAGAGACCTGTCCCCATTTGGTGCAGTGCTCTTCATGTGTGGTAGTGTTCTGGCACTCCAGAGGTTAATTGCTGGTTAGGTTGCCGTTGTGCTATATGTATATATTGTACCATATGAGCTTGACGCTGTGTCAGGGAAATAGCATACAGGCTGCCTTAGTTTAATGATACTGTGTTTCGCCAGATACTTTGTTGCCTTTAGTGGTGTGTGACTAATGAATCCATTGGGACCCTAATAGTCCTGTACTGTGCACTGGTGGAGCCACTCTGACTCTCACAGTCACTCTGAGTCAGTCTACATGAATTCGGTCTCCTCCGCGTGCACGTGGTCACGTGCTTGCCGATGCGCGCGTTTCGCGAGTGCTTTTTCAAGACTGGATAGTCAGTCATATTACCCCAATATTTTAACGTCATTGTCAATTAATAAAGTTATTTTAAAAACTCACCATATCACATTGGAATAGAGTGCTATCAATAGGGGCTCTGTCTGTCTATCTGTGTACTAAGTTACATGCCCCTAGCAGCAGCACTCCCCTAGCCACATATTCAAGCTGCAGCGGGGGGTACACCATAAGTTTCTAAAATATAGCTAACAACATATGTGTTGCCTGTGATCAAGGTTTTAATTTTATAGTTATCTTTAGTTATTTTAGATGAGATAACTTTGAATGGTTTGGCATAATTGCAAACACTGCAGTAACCACATTTGTGGAAACCGGTGGGAGGAGAGAAACCTCTAGTCTGTTGTGTTGGAGTTTTAAATAAACTTGGAGAAAGATGTGTGGCGAGAGTTCTCGCCTTTTTGAATATGAATTTGGGACCATTTTGAACATATGGTTTTAGATCCGAATCTAAATGGAGAACATCCCATTGTTTCATCACAATAGATCTAATGTCCTCAGTATGTCAATCATCTTGTGTTATGAACAGAGGGGTATTGTCCCCAAAGTTTGTTCTATTTTTCTTTGTCTTTTCTACATTGGTATTTTCTCTCAATAGATCGGATCTCGGTATAGAAAAAGCGTGATTGAAGGAAGTCTATAAGCTGCTTGACCTATAGCCCCTTTGTGACAAACTGTAGACCAAGGTCTCTAGATTGTTCCATGAATATTTCTGTGGTAGAACATATTCGTTTTAATTGTAGTAATTGCCCTTTGCGTATCCCTCGGATGAAGGAATCGGGATGACTGCTTGTTGCTTTTAAAAATGCATTCCTTGAATTTTCCTTGCGGAAAATGTCACTCTGTATTAGTCCATGTACATCAATAAACAGCATCAGATCTAAGTATGTGATATTATACGTGTGAGCATTATAAGTAAAATTCAAGTTGTATTGATTATGGTTCAAGGACACCACAAATTCACTCAATAACTCTTCGCCATTATCCCAAATGAGGATTAGATCGTCTATGAATCTACGATAAAAGATAATGTTATGCCGGTAATTGTTAGTGTCGCTGTAAATATGTGTTTGTTCCCAATACCCCATTAATAAGTTTGCGTAGGAAGGTGCGAAAGATGTGCCCACAGCTGTGCCACATTGTTGTAAATAATATTGTTTGTTGAAAAGGAAATAATTATTAAACATAAAAAGGATTCTGTAATGAATGTGCTTTGTGCTGGTGAAATGTGAGTGGTGCCTAAAAAATGTTGTATGGCTGAAATGCCGTGCTTGTGATCTATAATGGTATAATGTGACGTCAAGTGTAACCCAAGTGTAGTTATGTGACCAAATTAAATTGTGCAGATAATTGAGTAAGTCTGTGGAGTCTCTTAAATAAGACTGTAAATAATAATCAATGTACCTTGACAGACCATCTCCCAAAGATCCAATGCTTGATATAATGGGCCTGCCATGAGGGCAGATCAGAGACTTATGAATCTTTGAGAGATGGTGGAAGATGGGGATGACAGGGTCAACAACATTTATTGACAGTAATGATCCCAGAAGGATCAGATAGGTTCCCCTTTATTTTAGCACTCAATGCCGGAAAGAGATAGAGTGGATAGCAATGATCCTTCAGGAAAAATTTCTGTTTTAGGGCTGTTAGCCCTTAGGGAACCGATAGACCAAAAAATAAAAAAGTTTTAATAGTTTAATTTCTCGTTAAAAACACACATTATTCATTCACACACTTAAAAAAAACCTTGTCGAAGTGGCTTAGTTCAGTCAGTATAATCTAAAGGAGCTATCTATATAGATATTAAACTCTGCTGTCTATAAACATCCATTCTCAGTTGTAAGCATAATGTTAAACTGAAACAGTAAAGCGCAATCCTAACTAGAGAGATGTGTCTACTATGGGCTGATAAGTGTCAGATTATCCCATTTCGGCTTGTAGCTGCTTAAAGGATAGTAAGTATCTGCAACAATGGTAACACTATCCGGTCAATGTGTCTGGATACTCATGCCGCAAATAACTGCCTAGATGTCAGGGAGTATACCAGACTAATAGTGTATCGCCCCCAAGAGCAGGCAGAAAATCAATATCCCAAAACAGAAGCAGTACAATCACAGCTTGATCACGGCGGATCAGAATCAAAGCTGAGACTCCATGGTGAATACAAGCCTGACTCTCTCATTGTATAGGGTTACTGGATGTCACCACTTCTATTGATGTCAGCTAGTGACGTCTTTTCCCGACGATCGTTTCACGTGTAGCCACGCTTCTTCAGGGGAGGAGGAGTCTATTCTTAGGTCTATTCGGTAAGTATTTATATGGTTTGTAATGAGAAAGTCCCGCCTCTAATGACGTATGTGGGCAGGAACTATATCCGTGATCCCACGGATACATAGTGAGGGAAATCTCCTGTATGTAATACAAGGCACAGTTATATGTAAATTACTGAAAACACCTATGTTGATGGTCATGTGCATATCCTTATAGCGATGATAATAATGATGAGAATGTGTCTTTTCCCTTATTAAAGCCATTAAAAATGTCTAGGTTGGAACTGTGTCTCATTGTGTATATTTCTTGAGGTTCACATCTATACATATCACTGCACTTGTAATCCTATATCGAACATGTAATGAAGGTAAATATAACCCCTGAAAATATAGCACATTAATATGGGATAAAAAGAAAAAAGGAGACTTATAAAATTATAAAAATGTGTAGTATTTGGTGATAGTGTAGAAATTAGTGAATAATGGAATCTGCCCAATAAGGTCAATACAGATTCGTGTTATTAAACATATATAATCTTATAATATGGTTATAAACTAGAGGTGCTACATGAAATAATCACCCTAGTGATAGAAATATAGTGATTGGTGTAGGAGTGATAATACTCTAAGTGATCTGCCCATATTGGTCAATACAGATCAGTCATAGTTGATTAAATACTGTTCACCTGGATCCCCGTATATATATACGTGTACCTAACTAAACTTAATGTGTATGTGTTTGTCAAAATTGAGGGGGGTGGGGAATATTATTAAACCCCATGATATATATATATATCTCTAAATCGGGTCCTATATAGTGCATAGATGTAAGAGAACCCATAAGGGTAGTAGCATCATTTATAAGAAGGAAGAGTAGATAAATCCTTCATTGAGTCCCAGGGGGGAGAGGGTTTGTAGTTGGTATATCCAACGACATTCTTTTTGTAATCAGTTTTTTGTCCCAATCTCCCCCTCTGGGATCTCTAGGGATGTACTCGATGCCACAAAAGTGCATAGCCTTGGGATCTCCTTTGCGATATTGTATGATGTGTCTTGCCACTGGGTTGTCTACTGCGTTTCGTACATTCTCAATGTGTTCCAAAACTCTTGTTTCTAATGGTCTGTGAGTTTTTCTTACGTACATCAGGCCACATACACATGTCATCAAATAAATCGTGCCACATATTAGACAATTAATAAAATCTTTGATTTTAAAAGTGGCAGTATGGGCAGAGTTGGAGAACTGTTTCGTCGTAGGCATGAAGTTGCAAGCTCTGCATCTTCCACATGAATAAGATCCCTGTGGTTTAGTGCCTAGCCATATTTTTACTGGTGTGGGTTGGAAATGGCTGTGCACTAATCGGTCTTTAATATTGGTGTTCCGTCTACAACCTGTAGTGGGTGTATCTTGTAAAATCTTACGTAGATCAATGTCTTCTAATAAGATGTGCCAGTGTTTCTGGAGTACATTCCTTATATTTTGCCACTGATTATTATAGGTTGAAATAAACCTTATAGTCTCATTAGTAGAATCCCTGACTTTATTTGCCAAAAGACTTGGTCTAGGTGATGATAGTGCCCTGTAATATGCCCTTTTGACGAGTTTGTTACTGTAACCCTGTGATCTGAATCTTTCTGACATATCCTTCGATTGTTGTATGAATTCTGACGTTGAGGAGCAGTTCCGGCGTAATCTTAAAAATTGACAAATAGGTATGTTGTTAGTTACATGTTGTGGATCATGGCTGCTTGCCATCAATAAGGTATTAGTAGCTGTTGGCTTTCTAAAAATACTGGTTTCTAGATGCCAATCAACAGATTTAGAGATACTAATATCTAGAAATTCAATTTTTTATTTGTCCACTTGGACTGTTAATTTAAAATTATGTAAATTGTGATTCAAGTTACTGATGAACTCTAGAAGCAATTCTTTTGTACCTTTCCAGATCATTTAAATGTCTTCGATATATCTGACCCATAACTCTATCGATTCAGTATATATCTCCTGAGTCTCTATGAAGACCACCGTTTCCTCCCACCAGCCGAGGTATAAATTAGCGTAGGTGGGAGCACAGGTGGTCCCCATAGCAGTACCCTGTTGTTGATGGTACAGTGTATTGTGAAATAGAAAGAAGTTATGGGTCAAGACATAGTCCAGTAGTTTGAGAACTAGTTCGTTGTGAAGTACACAATCGGTACTCCTTGCTCTCAAAAAATATGCTACTGCATCGATTCCATATTGGTGTGGGATGCTCGAGTACAGCTCCTCCATGTCCAAACCAACTAGGTAGGTCTCAGGATCCAAAGTCACACCCTCAATTTTGCGTAGGACATCAGTAGTGTCCTTTACATAAGATGGTAATGCTTCAACAAAGGGGCGTAAAATGCGGTCCAGATATACGCTAACATTGGAGGTCAAGTTCCCAATGCCCGAAACAATGTGTCTACCTGGTGGTGGTGTAAGTTATTTATGGATTTTTGGTAAATAATAAAAGGTTGCCACCTTTGGATTCCCGATCATCATGAATTCAAACTCTTTCTTAGATATAAGCTTGTGTTCTAAACCTTCTTTTAATATGTCATTGAGTAGTTTAAGATACCCGGAAGTGGGGTTAGTGGGTAGGATAGAATAACATTTCCTATCAGATAACACACGTAGGCATTCTACTATGTAGTCACTTTGGTTTAGAATGACCACGTTCCCACCCTTATCGAATGGTTTTATTACAATGGTTTTGTCTTGTTCCAGATCTCTAAGGGCTAGTCTTTCGGGGTAGGTCAGGTTTTGTTGTCTTTTGACAATAGGCAGATTCTGTAAATCTTTCGTAACAATTTTATTAAAAACATCTAAATAAGTGCTACAGTCATAAGGTGGTATAAAAGTCGATTTCTTACTTAGGTCTGTGAAAGGACCCTCCCCTGGGGGTCTAAGGCTTTCCTCTTCAAGTTCTTCTAGGATGTCAATGGTGTCAAGTTGTTGAGTGTTCAATAGTTCCATGGGTGTATTGGCACTTTGCCACTGTCTACATTTTAAATTTTTTTTTATGTAATGTCAGTTTTCTACAAAACAAATTGAGGTCTTTAATACATTCAAAGTGGTCTAGATGACTGGTGGGACAGAAAGACAAACCCTTAGATAACATACTGATATGGTGTGTATTGAGAATTTTAGAGGATAAATTTATCACCTGCGTTGTCTCCGCCTGGCCCTCCTTGATGGTTCCCTGTAGCCCCAAATTTGCCGGTCCCTTAGATAATTTTCCCTTTCCCCTCCTCGTCCTCCTCTTGTGGCCGAGGTAGGGTAAAGGGATTCTCTAATAAAGGAATAGAGCCCTGTCTTTGTGGTAAAGGAAATTCTGTTCCTAAATTTGGTGCACTTTGTTGATGTGTACCTACATCTAATTAAAGGTCACTAGTTGAGGCTTCCTACTCGGTAGATGATTCCTGTGTTTTGGAATAGATGTTAGTGGGTCGATGTTTGATTTTAAAACGGAAATATTTTCCACTCTTAAAATCCTCAGTCACGTATGTACTTATTGTGTTTTCTTTCTTTTATTTCTTTGGTGAATCTATCTATGTTAATTTTTAATTTGCTCTCCAAAGTGATTAGGATCAGTTTGCCATTTGTGTATGTCTGACAATAAGATTTTAATTTCGGCTTTTACTCTTTCTAATTTTTTAGTTTCATATTCCACTAATAATTGCATTAATTGCGCAGAGCAGTTAAGGAGAATTTTTTCCCAATTCTTGATGAATGTAGTGTCAGTAATTTGATGTGATGGGGGGAGATTTACCCGTAGTCCTCTCGGGACTAAGTCAGTTTTGAGATAGTTCTCAAGGCTTGCTACCTCCCACCATATTTTGGCTCTGGAACTATATGTTCTTTCTAGGTCTTTGAAATAACCATTGACATCTGCTGAGGATATTTCGTCATTGGTTTTCACAGTCGCTGAGAAAATTTCCTTGGCCTCATCTAACCAGTTATCCACATCCTGCCCATTTGTAAGGAAACCTGTCATGTCGCGTATTACAGGGATCTGGAGTATTCAACTTTTGACTCTGTTGAGTTGGGAGCTGTTCTCATAAATACAGAACAGTAGCTGTTCAAGAGGCCTTTATTAAACTATAAAGGAGATGAGACCGCTCATCCGTTTTGAGAATCAAATATATATATATATATACACAGTCTAGGCAGTTGCTTAGAGGGGACAGAGAAATATTTATTGACAGTAATGATCCCAGAAGGATCAGATATGTTCCCGTTTATTTTAGCACTCAATGCCGGAAAGAGATAGAGTGGATAGCAATGATCCTTCAGAAAAAGTTTCTGTTTTAGGGCTGTTTGCCCTTTAGGGAACCGATAGACCAAAAACATAGTTGCCGCCCACATACGTCATTAGAGGCGGGACTTTCTCATTACAAACCATATAAATACTTACCAAATTGACCTAAGAATAGACTCCTCCTCCCCTGAAGAAGCGTGGCTACACGTGAAACGATCGTCGGGAAAAGACGTCACTAGCTGACATCAATAGAAGTGGCGACATCCAGTAACCCTATACAACGAGGGTATGTATATATATAAAATATGTGGTATATTTTGGGGAGTGGGGGGTGTTGAGCTTGCTGGGATTCTATGTGTCTATTAACTTTGTCCAGCTGGTCTCATCTGTTTTGGAGGTTAGTGGCCCATCTCCCCCCAGGGTTTAAGCTCGCCCCTCCCCACTTTCCAAGTAAGCAGGTCTTTTTCATGTTGCTGGTTTGGACAGATCCAATGTGATCATTCTTCCTCTAATTATAGAGGTAAATAAAAATTTTAATCAGTTAGTGTTAGGACCTGCTAATGGTCATGCCTTGATGTGGCTAGCAGGCTTATAACGCTTTGGCCAAAGGGTTTAACTAAATGACCCTTTTTCAAGAGAATATATAGGCATTTTTTCTCTAGTCCTATTTAACTCAGTAGCTCGAGTGATTTCATATAGATGGTTGGCTGGAAGCGCATTTATGTCAATATAAATACTTGTATAAACAAACAAATTGTTTTGAATTGCCACAAACAGAAAAATATTCCTGTTGGACTTGCAACTTTATTAACTAAATACAGAATAATTTTGTATTAGGCCTCGGACATGGTGGCATTCCCAGCACTGAGCGCTTTTTGTGTCCCTGCATGAGCGTCAGCGTGTGCGCTTGTGTGCCGGGTGGGAGCTGGGCGGGAGGTGGGGCTAGCACAACACGTCACAGCGCCCATGTCATGGACTGCCATTGGCTTTTGGCGGTCACGTGACCGGCCCTGCGCTTCCCTCAGTGGGAAAATGTAAATTTTGATGTCTGCTGCAATTCCGCACACCTGCGGAAGCGTGCAGAAGCGCCGTCTAAAGCCGTGCTGATAGGGATAATGTTTCCCCTCAGCGCGGGTCAACACTGTCTTTTTGACCATGGCCCTGGCCTTATACTGGACAGTTCCTGCTCATCAGATCAATACATTATATGACTGAAGAACTTAAACTATGGATAACATTGATAAGTCTGTGCTGATTAACACTGAGAATGTTTCAAAGATTGATAAATTTGTGTCCAGTTGTGCGGACAACAAAAGAAGATCCAAAAGAGCCACAAATGACTTTGAAGACACCGCTGGAATTTCCTATGATGACCAGACGGATTTACCATTATATTTCTCAAAGTTGGAGACATTTTTGAGTTTAGACGTACACTTATGGTGGACATACTCTAGCTACACTCGAGAATTATCTCAAAGTGAAGCGTATACCACAAGGTTTGCGGATAAAGAAAATACACTCCTCTGGGTTCCAGACCAACGAATTCGAACAAAACTAGACACAAATCTTAGATGAATGTTCCAGAAAACTCATAGAACTCATAATTCAATACAAAGCATTGGAAAAAGTATCGACAGAGAACAACATAAAAAAGCTACAGAAACAATTGGAGACATTTCAAACCAAGCCTGAATTTATCAGCAATGATAAAAAATGATCTCAATATATCAACACCATGGAGAAAGATATTATGGAGAAAAAACAAAAGAAGTTCAAGCAAGACCGGATTGACTTAAAACTGAAGCAAGTTTACATCTGGCAGAAACCGAGGCGTCCATCAAGAACATCGGGTAGACCCCAACGAGGGGGTACAGAGACTCAATCAAGATATCCCAATAACTCTACACCACATTGTTCGATTTTAAGGGAAAAAAACAAAGAGTGATGTCCAGCATCTCAGGCGCATCAGGCAGTGATAACAGGTCCTATGCGGTGTCGTTTTCCAGCAATGGAGCTACAGGAAGACAGAGAATCGTAGCGATCAAGAACTTCCTACTGGACATTACACTTAGGATAAAACACATCCTCCATCCGTATTCGGTCACAGAGATGCAAAAAACTCAAGAGGACTAGACGCTCAAAGAGGAGAAGTCTCAGAAAACAAATGAAAGAAATACTCTTAAACCAGTCTAACAATAATGTGATAAACATCTCTGGGGCAGATTTAACTGATAGTGAAATATCACTCCTTAACAAAGGCTTACATTTTGCACCATCTGAAAATTTTAGGTTAGTTGAAACCATGATAAAGTTACAAAAATGTATTAGAAAATTAAGTTGGGAGGCAGGACTTCCGGTCTGCCTATAAATTTTAACCACAGTGTTTCTCAGTGTTTCTCTCACACACTCTTGTGTGATACCATGTTGGTTCATTAAAGGATACTTTTTTCACCATTTGAGCGCTTCAGCCTCCGTCATTTTAGTTCCATTTGAGAAGATCTGCATCGCCTATACTGGTCCCCCACCAGACACTACTTCCATATTCTACATTCACATTAATCACTAAAACCACAATATAGTTTATTACATGAACTTCATAACACATTATCAATAGCATCTCTTGATGTGTTTCAGATATATATACAAAAACAAACAACACTACTCTATCAATTTAAAAAATCTAACAGTAGAAATAGGTGGTGGATTAGTATTGTACATCTGCTTATTTATCTTGGTTACTGATTGTGCTTGTGATAGCTTGGTTGCTGCATACATTATATGATTATGCTTATTGAGCTTGGTTGTCATATAACATACTCTGATTTATGCTTTATATATTTAACTGGATGTGTTGTACTTTACACTTTATTGTATATCTTATGATCTCTGATGCATTGTTATTAATTATTTCTCTTTCATTGTGCTTGCCATAGTGTAATGATGTTTGTGGGAACACTTTGGTACCTCCCGTGAGACTTTGTTCCATTTAGAGTGCTGAGAACAATTTTGTTGTTTTGCATAGTATATAGGAATTAGGGGTTCCTTATGTCTGTGTGCACCTATTTCTACTTAGACTTTTTATATCGATAGTGCTGTTTATTTGTGTATACAGATGCAGTGGCCATTATTCAAACATTTCACACGTTGAAATGTGTTATGCCGCGTGGTGTTGCGAGATGTTCCGTTGCAGACATAATGGCCCATTGGATTAACACAGCAGGGGTCCCTGCGGTGTGAGTCCTACCAGGGTCGAATGACGAAGCATTCATTTGCAAAACGCGTTGTTCCCTGCCGGCGCTCGTAGTTTTGGACACAGGCGGCCACCATACTTTCTGTCAAGGCTCCCTGGTACCGGTCCCGCAGACGGTCGCGCCCGCGGGAGTTCACCGGGAAGCATTGGACCTGTCGGAGGGATCCGTGGCTGATCTTTGCTTTTATGCTGTGTGAGTGTTACATGTTTTTTATTATGCATTAAATTTGTGCCATTTGCTAACTTTGGCTCCGCCCATTCTCGTTACCTGGGACTGTGGGTGCCTTCCGCGGACTACACCCCATTGGGAACTACTGAGAGGAGGGCTTACGCGTCTGACTCTGAAGAAAACACATCTCTCTGAGGGAAGGGGCTCACACAGGGCCGTGTGAGTAGAGATATATATATATATATATATATTCATTCATCCACCTAACCACCCCCCACTCCCGCCCCTCCCCTCCCCCCACCACTCCTGTTGTTTTTTTTGGGATTATTCCCTGTTGTAATTGAGGTGTTAACAATTCACCTGTTACTATCACTGTCTTCCTATTTCTGAGATTGACAGTCTGCGCTGACCATTATCCTGTTTCCATGCTGTTGTAAGAAGATCTGGAGTAGATCTTCTCTGGGTCAAGCTGCAAGTATTTTTGAAGGGGCCATACTAGTATCTATGTTCTGGTCTTTTACTGTGTTTTACCCTTATATACACTACATTTTTTAGGGAGCGCCCCAGTCACTTTTGTTCTATTGCCATTGTTTCCCACTCTGGTGGCAGCACCCCTGACCAAGTGTTCTATCACGATTTAAAATGGAAGACGAGCTAGTTGACATGGAGAACTCCAGTGAGGTTACTGAGAGAGTCTTCACAAAAAGATTACAGAGAAGTAATGATATTGAAAGTAAGATGAAAGCAGTAGAAACAGCTAAGTTGTGAGAAACTGAGACGATAAATAATGAGTTTGACAAATTGGAGAAACGTTTAAAAAAAAGAGACAAAAAAAGTATGGGACAAAGTTTACTTAGAAAAATACCTGGAAGCTAAACATATCCCTAGAGGCTTACGTCTTTTCAAAAAAGCCTCATTTGATCTCGCAGATATAGAGTACAATGTGGCATGGGAGGAGATCTTAGACACTTGTTCTAATGATCTCATGAGATTGATTGTGAAACATCATAACACCTCCCTAGCAGAAATTGACAAGGAGGTAACAATATTACAGAAAAAACTAGAACTGGTAATAGAAACCCTATTTTTATTAGTAGAGACAAAGCACTTGCAGAGGAGATTGATAGTCAAGAAAAAATATTTTAGAGATAAAGAATAATATATTTAAGAGAGATGAGGAGGATTATATGGAGGGCTCTCATCAGAAATGGCAAAAAGTCGCCTTAGTTCCTCCTAACACACACAAAGACAAAACAAAAAAGATGTTTGAATATAGAAACAGGATTAATAGTAATCAAGATAAAAAACCTAATCCATCTGGTAGTAATACTCACAAAGAGGATTCCAGGTCGTATCCTGCAAAAGTAAACAAAAATGTTAAATTTAACACCACAGAAAGGCAGGTGTCTCCCAAGAGGTGGGTATCAAAAAATCCCGAGCCTATAAGGGACACACATTATAGGAGAGACCATCACTATGACAGAGAACCTAGACGCACAGATCCATATAGAAGGGAAGACGACAGAAGGCACAAAAGGTATGACCATCATGATGATCAATGGAGGAATAGGACTTAAACCCCCAAATACAGTGAACAATATGAACATCGCCAAAGGGCTAGATCACCCCTGGAACGATGGAGAAGTAGATATGGGAGTGATAACAGCCCAGTAAGAGAGCGACACACACCTACCAAGCATTCAGGGGCTTTTTTAGACAGGGCACCACCCCGCCAGGCCCCCCCATTCATTACTCAGAACAGATTTCTACCTCTAGAAGAATGGTGGGAACAAGACTCCCCAGATTTAAGGTCCAGAAAAAGACCATATGAGGAAAACGAGGAGGAAGACGCACACAAACAAAGAAAAAGACAAATGACTTCAATAACATTTTTAACCTAAGTATAACAAAATACTGAATGAGAATGAGTGCAGTCTAATTAAGACAGGCCTCAATTTTGCACCTGCAGTAGCAGCCAATGGTTTTAATTTGTATATTGACTCTAATAAATATATTCGCCAACTCACATTAAAGAAGTTCTTTTTAAACAAGGATGCACAAAGTAGGGAGGTAATTAACAACATCCCCACACCAACTTCATCAGTCGACAATTTTAAACACTCTGCACTAAAGTCCAGATCTAAGTTCTATCCAAGTTGGTGTAAAGGGCATAACATCGAGACGTTCCAGCAGAAAATTCAGGAGGACTTTGATAAATTGACCACTACTAACAAAAGTAAGATTAAGAGTAACCTCACTCTGAAAGAAAAAACTGCACTTAAGGCCCTACAAGAGGATAAGTCCATCATTTTTAAGCAGGCAGATAAGGGTGGAGGCATCGTGATAATGGACATGGAGAACTATCAGAAAGAAGCTGACAGGATACTGTCGGACGCTATCACCTATGAGTGTCTGACGGTTGATCCGACTAAGAAGTTCACTAATTAATTTTTGGCACTATTGGATAATGGTAGGGATGTTGGAATATTAAATGAGAAAGAATATGAGTATCTCAATACCAAATTCCCTGTGATGTCCATTTTTTACTTCTTGCCAAAGATTCACAAGAGCCTGACGGCACCACCAGGCAGACCCATTATCTCTGGGATAGAATCTCTGACCTCGCGTTTATCTGAATATATAGATATTTTTCTACAACCATATGTCGCGGGGATGAGATCCTATCTCAGGGATACAATGCAAGTTCTAAATATGCTTGAGCAAATTGAATGGCAATCTGTTTTTCAAATGTGCAGATGTGATGCTACGTCTCTTTATACGGCCATCAACCATTCAGATGGGTTGGGGGCCATTGACAGGATTCTTAGCATGGACACAGGGGTCCAAATAGAACAAAATACCTTTCTATTAGACAGCATTGCATTTATTTAAAAACATAATGTTTTTAATTTCGATGGGACTTATTTCCTCCAGAAATGTGGAACCACCATGGGGACCAGGTTTGTGCCAAGCTATGCAAATCTTTTCATGGATGTCTGAGAGCAGGATACCATCTGGCCCACCCATGAATTTGGCGCGGAGGTACATAGACAACATTTTCTTCATTTGGAGTGGGAGCGATGACAGCCTCACATCCTTTTTACAATATATTAATAGTAATAATATCAATCTCGCTTTCACGTCGCAACGGAGTCCAGTATCAATTTACTTCCTTGATCTGATGATCTATGTAGAAGATAGCCGGTTAAAAAACAAGACTTTCTTCAAACAGGTAGACTGTAACAATTTCCTGCTGAAGAATACTGTAGTTGTCACTATAGGAGATGGCTTGCAAATATACCTCCAGGTCAATTCCAGAGAGTACGGCGTAACTGCAGTGATGACAAGGTTTTTAGAGAACAAGCAGAGGTCCTGAAGAATAGATTTATCACCAAGAAATATGATAAGGACACCCTTGACGCTGCAATTAGGAAGACAGGGACTCTAAAACGTGAAGACATTTTAAAGACAAACACGAAAAAACCAAAGGGGGACTTTGACATTGCATTTATCACTCAATATAACCAAGATTCTGGGAAAGTACAGTCGATTCTGAGGAAGCATTGGTATCTCCTTCAGAGTGATCCTGTACTCAAAGACAACCTCCCAGATCAACCCAAGGTAATTTTTAGACAGGCAGATAACGTGAAGAATAAACTAGCACCCAGCCTCTTCAACTCAGAGGTTACTAATAGAGAATTCAATTGGCTACCGAAACCACAGGGCTTTTTTAAATGTTCGACTTGTAAAGCCTGTAAGCAGGGCTCGAGTGATAAAATTAATTTCATTTCAAATATTACAGGAGAATCGTTCAAAACCACCCATTTCATTATTTGCCGGTCTGAGTTCGTCGTCTATTTGCTTTGTTGTCCACGTGGTCTCCAGTATGTGGGACGCACCAGTAGACCACTGAGGGTCCGTATACTGGAACACATGGGCAAACTTATGACACATAGCGACTCATGACACATAGTGTGTCCAAACACTTCGCATTGGCACATGGTGAAGATCCATCAAGGCTATCCTTCAGGGCAATTGATCAGGTCCCAACTAACTGGCGGGGAGGAGATAGATTGACACAGTTGGCAAAAAAAGAAACCCTGTGGGTTTTTAAATTAAAAACACTGGCACCCCAGGGCATGAATATTGATATTGGTGCTTTTTTATAATCACCTACATTTCATTCGGTATTCTGTTTTTTAGCTAGGTCTTATATGGGGATATTTTAATTATAATCAATTTATTTTTATGTCTGAGCCTTAATCTTGTCTTTTTTTACATTCCCCCATCTTATATTTCAGCTATTCAACACTCGTTGTTCATTTTAGTATTTATGTATGTTTTTTTCTGTTTTTAGTAGTGGTTTTATATATGCCACATGATGATGTATTTTATTATTTGCTGTATAACTGTTTATTGTATGCAGATGGGAGCTATGTGGAAGTTTTCCCCTCAGCTATTTACATTACTATGCCACAAGGGGGAGCAGTTCTCCTACACACACATTGCGATGAAGATTTAAATTATGGTAGTTTCCAGCACAGCATGGCATGTACTGTATGTCACTATTCCTATATGCCCTGATAATTAGAGCTGTGGACAGTTATGTTGGAAGCTTTCAAATATAACTTTTCACCATGTGTGAATTAGGCACTATGTGTCAATCTATGTGACTCACAAATGTGATGGTTTTAAGTTGTGTATCTGCACGACATGCTATATCTATGACATTAAAATTAGTATCCAATCCGCATCTTTTGTATGCGACTCATCTATGGGATGGGCTCACGTTTTTCACGTTTTTTACTTGCACAACATGCCATCTCTGTGATATTTAGATCAACATTTAATCTGTATTTAACATATGCTGAATACGGAAGCCTCTCTGACACATTGCGTCATGCACACAAGTGAAGCAAATTTAGGCAAATTACTGATTGGGCAATGGGGTGGAGTCTGTTGCCTATATCAATTGGAGGTTACGAGCTGCCGACAGGAACCTGACGAAGCATTAATTTGCGAAACGCGTTGTTCCCTGCCGGCGCTCATAGTTTTGGACACAGGCAGCCACCATACTTTCTGTCAAGGCTCCCTGGTACCGGTCCCGCAGACGGGCGCGCCCGCAGGAGTTCACCGGGAAGCAGTGGACCTGTTGGAGGGATCCGTGGCTGATCTGTGCTTTTATGCTGTGTGAGTGTTACATGTTTTTTATTATACATTAAATTTGTGCCATTTGCTAACTTTGGCTCCGCCCATTCTAGTTACCTGGGACTGTGGGTGAGGTGCCTTCCGCTCACTACACCCCATGGGGAACAACTGAGAGGAGGGCTTACTCGTCTGACTGAATAAAACACATCTCTCTGAGGGAAGGGGCTCACACAGGGCCGTGTGAGTAGAAATATATATATATATATATTCATTCATCCACCTAACCACCCGCCCCTCCCCCCACCACTCCTGTTCTTTTTTTGGGATTATTCCCTGTTGTAATTGAGGTGTTAACAATTCACCTGTTACTATTACTGTCTCCCTATTTCTGAGATTGACAGTCTGCGGGGACCATTATCCTGTTTCCATGCTGTTGTAAGAAGATCTGGGGTAGATCTTCTCTGGGTCAAGCTGCAAGTATTTTTGAAGGGGCCAGACTAGTATCTATGTTCTGGTCTTTTACTGTGTTTTACCCTTATATACACTACATTTTTTAGGGAGCGCCCCAGCCACTTTTGTTCTTCTGCCTGTCTGTAAGAGACGCGCAGTAAGAGAGAGGCTGAATCAGTTAGTCTAACAGCGCGCCTCTCACAGGTGATCGCGGGGGTTTTCTAAAAATTCTAACACTACAGTATTGTTGCAGGGGGTCTCTGGAGCTGAACCGCGTTGATTTCAGGTCCGGGGACCCCCAGCTTCCCAAAATACAGGCCCCGTTATGGGGTGGCGGTATCTCCTATGCATAGAAATGTCTCGCATCACGTGAACGGGACATTTACATGCATAGGAGATACTGGCACCCCATAACGGGGCCTTTATCTCGGGATGCAGGAGGGCCCTGGACCTGAAATCAACGCGGTTCTGCACTGAGGACCCCCTACTCATCTATACAAGTCATACATTTAAATTCAAATATGTAGTAAGCATCAATACACAATCCACCCCCCCACATAAAACCAATATTTATTTTTATAGACACAGGATTAATACCACGGCCCCACCGTGCACCCCCGGGGGGTTCCCATGGTGTCTAGGGGCCCTTTGGGTCTAGGCTCTGTGGGCCTCCAGGTGGTCCCTGCGGGTATCTGGGGGTCCCCAGGTCATCCCCCATGGGTGTCTGGGGGCTCTCGGGTTGTTACCACAGGTGTCTGTGGGCCCTTGGGTTGTTCCCTGGTCATCCAAGGGTCCTCAGGTGTTCCCCATGGTTCCCCACTCGCCTGCGGTACCATTCCTGTATTTAAAAAAATAAACATGGCCTACAGTTCAATAAATACACCTCCCCCTCCCCCAAACACATATTGTACAGTAATGGGCAAAATAACTATTATCCAGGTATGGATAATAGATGATTTGCCCATTATTAGATACAACATTAGCCAGCCAGCATAAATAAAGTAAATAAAAAACATTCTACTTACCCCTGCCAATGTGAAGGGCAAATTCGTCAGCTTACTGCAGGTGCATGTACTCTGTTGCCAGGAAGCATACATAATAAATGCAATCTACTGGCCACTAGCCCCTTGATCACCGTAGCGGTTAATAACCACTATAGTAATTAAAAAATATATAGGGGTAATTAAGGGGTTAACCCACCCTGTCCCACTACCCACTCGGGAGGCCTAACCACCCACCCCAGACCCACTGTACCCATTGATTGTTATAGTAGTACATCATACCCATATAATATGGGCATGATAAGCTACTATAGCAGTCAATAGTCAATAGTCACTCTAATACAAAAGCCTGAATGTCCAAAATACACAATAATAAAACCTATACAACAAGCACCTAAACCCCCAAACTGTAAAATTAAAAGCAATAGGCAATCAATCAATTTCCTAAATAAAACCACTAACCAACCAATTCATTAAAGAAATAAAACCACTAGCCAATCAATTAAATAAATCACACCACTAGCCAAACAATACATTTCATATATAAAAGCAGGAACCAACACATCAATTAATTAATACAACCACTAGGCAACACATAATATATACCAGTAGGCAACAAAAAGCATTAAATAAAAACGCTAAACAATCTGTAAAAAAAATACAAATCAAAACAAGCCATCACAATTAAACACAATTTAATCAACACAATAAATATACATAGAAAATATAACAGTCAAAAGAAGAAATACATTTGCCAAAAAATGCATTGGCTTTTACGGTTTTCATCTGTACACTAAACATGCACAGATTAATATATTAGCAGTCAATGGGCATTGAAAACATAAAAAAAAAGAAATCCAATCATAAAACCTGTAAAAATAAAAGTAAATACATTCAATATTGATCTTACCTTTAGAAGCGTTGGCCCTCCGAATCCCGGGGAATCAGCAAGCTCTCCTCTGGTGATGTCACAAAACACAATCCAACGCCATCCACCATGAAGATCGGGACGAGGTAACTAAAATCTTCTTTCTTTCATCTTGCATCACCTTCTTATTTTTTCATCTGTGACTATTTCTTTCATTTCTTTATCTTCTTTCTTCATCTGTCAATCCAATACCTCATGTTATTGGCAAATGGTTCTCAAGCCTGCGATTGGCTGTGAGAATCATGTGCCTTTTTTTTTTTTTTAAGTGATGTAAAGGAAAGTGAAGCTAGCCAATCAGAATGGCTGTGGAGCCTAGCGGGGACCACCTGAGGGCCCCCAGACACCGATGGGAACCCCCGGGGTGCACTGTGGGGCCTGCGAACACCTGTGGGGACTCCCGTAGGACTGTGGTATTAATCCTGTGTCTATAAAAATAAATATTGGTTTTATGTGGGGGCACAATGTATTGGTGTATTTATTGAATTGTAGGTCATGTTTATATTTTTTTAAATACAGCAATGGTACCGCAGGCCAATGGGGACCACCTGAGGACCCACGGACACCTTTGGGGAAGAACTGGGGACCACACAGCTGTGGGGACACGCGGGGACCACCCGAGGGCCCCCAGACACCCGTGGGAACCACCCGAGTGCCCCCAGACACCCGTGGGAACCACCCGGGGGCCCCAAGAGACCTATGGAGACTACACAGGAACCCCCAGACACCCGCAGGGACCAGCTGGAGGCCCACAGAGCCTAGCGGGTACCACACAAGGGCCCCCAGACACCCATGGGAACCCCCGGGGTGCACTGTGGGGCCTGCGGACACCTGTGGGGACCACCCGGGGACCCCCGCCGGCCTGTGGTTTTAATCCTGTGTCTTTAAAAATAAATATTGGTTGTATGTGGGGTCACAGGGGGTTGGTTGTGTATTGGTGCTTACTACATATTTTAATTTAAATATATGACTAGTGTAGATGAGCAGGGGGTCTCCGGAGCAGAACCGCGTGTAACAGCCGCCGCAACCCCTGCCCGAAACCGCCCGGCTAACGCGTCACACGGCAGACCCACGCGCATGTGCACTGCCAAGCCGGTGCGCGCACACTCTGAAGGGAGCCATTGGTGTCTCCCACGGGAAGGAATCTCGGCCGCACGTCCGCATGACGTCAGCGCGCCGCGCATTGCACACGCACGCGGGTTGCCCGGCAACCAAATTAATTACCAGGGAAGCCTGACCTGTAGGCTGTCAGATTATTACCTCCCTGACGCCATTGGAGGACCGGATCACACCCCTGCAAGGTAATTGGATCCTTCCTCCTTATATACCTACTCCTGTCTGTCATTCCTTGCTGAGCATAAACTCCTGTTTATGCATTGTGTTCACTGCTGCTGTTTCGTTGTGTCTTGATCCCTGCTTGGCCTTTTCCTGTTTGTTCTCTCCTGTCCTGATCCTGGCTGTTCTTCGGATTCCTACACTCTCCTACGCAAGTACCCTGATTATCCTGACCTCTCCAACCCTACTACGCTGTACGACTTGGACTACGCATTCCGGACAGGACTGCGTGGTTGTGGGTCGGTGTCTTTCCATCCTCACCTCAGCCCCGCGGTCTTCAGTCCTGTTTGTGGTGAGCGCAGCGTGACACCTCGTTGATTTCAGTTCCGATCACGTGACACAAGACATTTCCATGCATAGGAGATACCGGCACCCCATAATGGGGCCTCTATCTCAGGAAGCATATGGTCCCGGACCTGAAATCAATGCGGTTCAGCTCCGGAGACCCCCTGCTACAATACTGCGGTGTTAGAATTTTAATAAAACCCCCGCGATCGCCTGTGAGAGGCGTTCAGTTAGAGTGACTGATTCAGCCTTTCTCTTACTGCGCGTCTCTTACAGACAGGCAGACCCCGGTAGGACTCTCACAGCAGGGACACCTGCTGTCTTATTCCGATGGGCCACTGCTGCAGCAAATTTTGAGAGAATCTCAGGACATTCTCGAAATTCAGTTCGAGAAATGCTCGAATAACGTCCGCTGCATCTATATATTGGATTTTTCCTTGTACAGACTCGAAGAACGGATGGAGAAGTGATACAGAGTAAGAGAAATGTTTGAATGTCAAGAATATAAACACTGAACAGGAGTAAGAAATGTTAGAACAAGAGGTTATGCTACCGTATGATGCGGGATGTGTTAAACTCTGGGAAAGTGTGAGGAAGTCCTTACTTGATGAGTAGAGGATCCATGAAATGAATGACCTTCCAGTGTATGTTGTGGATTTTAATATAGCAATGGAATTCAAAGCTGCCCGGCACACTGACAGCATGTTGAACCAAGGAAGCGTAAGACAACACAGCCAAAATAAAGGATTATGCATAAACCAGGCTGAAGGAACATCTGGAATGTATTTGGTTTCGGATGTAGTAGGCGCGCGCGATGGAGCACATGGCGTCGCGCGCGCCTGCTGCATAGGTGATCCTTGGCCACTGGATCTGGAGGAGGGGACGCGACGTGGAGGCGTGCCCATGATGTCATGTGAGCGGTTCACCCTCATTGACCCAAAAATCAAGTTATTTTGTAACGCGAAAAATCGGTACTAATCTTTATAACTGAAAATGAAGTAATAATCTTGTCAATGGTTTTGAGAATGCGTAATAACCCAACTTGCTCAGATGAGCAAAGACAGAGGTAATGTTAGAAATTTCAAAGAAGAAATACTGTACAGGTAGATGGAAAACAGTGTGTAGAGGCAGAAGTACATCATGTGTGGCAAGTGCAGTAAAGTATCACTCGTGGAAATTCTGTCTGTGTTGTAGCCAAACAGTTGCCATGACAAACTACAGGATATAACTACAAAACTGCCAGGAGCTGCCCTTCCAACATAAGGCAGGTTACCTATTCTAATTCACTGAGCCAGATTACCATTGGCATATTGCATGTTTGCAGATTAAAACACATCCCTTCCCTCGTTCTCTTTTATCACTTCTGTCTCCTAGATTAATATCTCCTCTCATTATCCAGTACCTTACATATATGCAATATGGGAATGAATAAGGAAAAGCTAGTTACTGCTCACCATTTACTACTATTTATTTCTGACTAAGGATACATGCAATCTTAGATGGAGAAAGCAGTTTAAAGTATTAGTATCCATAATTTTCACAGCCATTAATACTAGAATTAATACCACAATTAGTGTGGGTGTAATTATCTCCCATTGCCATCAGTATTCTTGGGTCTCATGTTGCATGAAACACATGTTTTTTGTTTTTTTTCCTTCACTTGATTTTCACTGCGTGGCGTTCAGATTTGGTTATATGATGTTGGTTTTGAGTACTCCTTGTACTTTCTATTTTTAGTTCAATCGAAATTTACATTTGAAGAGAACCTAATAGTGCTTCTTAACAGAGTTATCAGATTCTAAGCAAACAAATGTATTTTATTATGTGTTTTCTTATCATACTGCTGCGGCCAAGTTTATTCGAGCATTTGCCCGTTCTTGGCCGCAGCAGTATCCTGGCGCGCGCCGGAGGGTGACGGGCGCGCGCCGAAGCAGCGGAAGAGCGCCCTCCGATCGGGGCGCTCTCCCTACCGCTGCCGGGTCCGCCGGGTCCCCCGGAACCCCCTGCCGCCGTCCCGCGATCGCGGGACACCAGGGCTCCCTCGGGGAGCCCTGGACGCGCGTGCAGGGGGCGCAGGCTCCCGATGACGCGTGACGCGCGGCACGCCGAGGGGCGGCCACTAGCAAGCCGGGAAATCTCCCAGCTTGCGGAACCAGCCACACTTTAATAAAGTGTGTCGGTAGTGTAATTCCAACATAGGAATATTATAGTGAAGAAAAAAATCAAGCGCAAATAACATCAAATAATATACTGTCCTTAGAGAGTGCAGCTCCCGACACAGGATTCAGACCAAATCCAATCATCAAGCGAAGAAGAAACAGGTGCGCAAACCACATCAGGACATGGAAGAGAAGTAAAATACCAAATAGTGCAATATTGTCAACCCCAACAATGAAATCAATGCTGATAGCTCTATACAATTTGCACTCACGTGTACAACGTGATAGTAAGGCGTTGTGGTTATTAGAAGTTACCAACTTTAGTTTCCAGATAGGTACTCCAGATCCATAGAGAAGGAAGGGATATCCGTATACAAAAAAGGAAAAAGCAAAATAGTATAATACTGCTTTTAATATTAAAAACACAAAGTATTCGACTTACATAATTGCCTTTGTGGTGAGCATTCAGACCACCCTGGGTCATATGGACAGACAATTGTTTCTCACAGCAACAGCATCTGCTCCGCGGCCGTCACAGCATACACAGGGCTGATGTAGTAGTCCTCCACTCTGGATGTCACCAACAAAGTGCCACTTCTGTAGTCAATGATTCACCCAACGCGCATTTCCACATAAATGTCTTCCTCAGGGGCTAATTCTCTACGCCATCCCCCATTCTCTACCCCACCATCCCTCCATTCTCTCCCCCATCCCTCTATTCTCTCCCCCATCCCTCCATTCTCTCCCCCCCCACCCTCCATTCTCTCCCTCCATTCTCTCCCCCCATTCTCTGTCTCTCCCCCCCATTCTTTGTGTGTCTCTCCCCATTCTCTGTGTGTCTCTCTATCTCTCCCCATGCTATCTCTCCCCCCCATCCGGTCTCTCCCCCATGCTGTCTCTCTCTCTCCTCATGCTGTGTCTCTCCTCATGCTGTGTCTCTCTCTCCCCATTCTGTGTCTCTGTCTTCCTATTCTGTGTGTTCTCTGTCTTCCTATTCTGTGTGTTCTCTGTCTCCCTATTCTGTGTGTGTCTCTCCCCATTCTGGACCCTACCTGTCACTGTGGAGCATGGGTGGGGGGTAAGCCATCTTGCGCCCTTGCAGCAGACACCGGAAGTTCTCACTGACTCACTACCGGATCTTACTGCTGGGGCTCTGCTGAAGCTAACCCTGCCCCCACCCTCTGCAGCTGCAGTCAGACCCAGCCTCTGCTCTCATCCCTGCCCGCATCCTCCGCTCTCTGCTGCCCCCCCTACTCTGAAGTTCAAAACCGGGATAGTCAGAAAAAACGGGATATTTTAAAGAATGTCGAGTAACCGGGACAGACCTTAAAAAAACGGGACTGTCCTGGCTAAACCAGGACATCTGGTCACCCTACCTGTAGTTTCTTTAATTCCCAGAGTGCTAACCTACGTTTTCTGTTAGTATTAAGGCCCTTAACATTCATAGAGATATGTTTTATAGGGATTTGGCTGGTCATGGCAGGTTTAAATATTTTGTCTGATTTGTTTTTGGTATTATAGTAGTTTTTTTCCCCATGGAATCCAAAGCTTGTGTGACTGAGCCAGGCTTTCTCCATATTAAGTAAAGCACCAGGTAAGTCTGTGCCTCTGGGGTCGGTCAAGGTTGTGGGAGAAACCTATGTCAGCTTTGCAGGCAATAAAAGACCTATGAGAGAGCACAGCATCTCTGGAAGCAATCATTCAACACATAGATAGTTATACTGTATCTGCATCTGGACTTCATCTGGCACAGAATACTCCCCTCTAGACTCCAAGGGTGGGAGCATATTCCCCCATCCAGGCCTGGAATCGCCGAAACTTTGCAGAAGATATCTGCCCCAGAACAGTAACGTATATACCTTACTTAATAAATACAACTTATTTACATTGATTATAACAAAAGTAAAAAATACTCAATGCTACATCCAATATGACAAAATACATATTTAAATACTTCAATATGAGTATTCTCATGAATAAGGGTCATTTAGTTAAACACTTTGGCCAACGCATTATAAGCCTGCAGCCACTTCACGGCATGACCAGTTGCAGGTCCTAACTACAGTACCTGTCAAAATTATTTTTAAACTCTGCAGTGAAGGGAGAATTACCACAGTGGACCTGTCCTGCACAGGAACATGGAAAAACCTGCTACTTAAAAAGTGGGGAGGGGTGAGCTTAAACCCTGGAGGGAGGGGCCACTAACCTCCAACCAACTGATACCAGTTGAAAATTTAAATGAATTAATAAACACAATCCTAGCAATCTCTAACCCCAGACCCCACCGCATCATTTACACACACACACACACACATATATATATATATATATATATATATATATAACAAACAAAGAATAGACTGCGCTCCTCAAGTGTAAAATCAGACTAATTACCAAATGATTGTATTAAATGGATATAGCAAAGGTGAATGGCAAAAGTGAATGCAACAGTATTATGGATGATTGACTCACACTAATAAAAATACATGCAATATGTTATAATAAAATGCTGAGTGCCAATGTTTAAAAAGCTGCTGTAAACACAAATATATGCCAGTGAACAATACAAATATAATAAAATGGCATGTGTTGGTAGTTATGACTACTGCACTAATGAATCCCTCCTGAATGATACTAAATGAATGATGAATGGAAAAATACAGAAAAAATGACACTAAGTGTGTCAAAGATAAAAATAAAAATAAAAATGAAAAATGTGAAAAATGTAAAAATATATCAACCAAACCAAGGGTCCATGCTAGGATCTGGCTGCTCTCATCAAGGACCAACGAACTCCCAGAAATCTGTGAACAACAAGAAAAGAAAGCGCCCGATCCTAGTGCAGCATGAAAAAATACAATTTAATAAAAATGAATATGAATAAAACCAACAAATGCGAACTCACAAACACAGGATAAATAAATGCATATAATGAGTATACTCATTCGCCAACCGCCCACGTTGTGCCTTGGATGGCGCGCCCTCTCTCTGTCTGGGTTTTCTCAGCTCTGCTGAACCGACATCCAGCAGGGGATACAGGAAAAAGCTCTCCACAATGTGACCCGGAAGTCCTCCACAATGTTAGTGTATCCGGATATGAGGTCTGCAGTCCGTGACCCCACGATGCAGGGGCTGATCAGAGAAGTCTCTCTGCACTCCCAAAGGCAGTCCGTAATGAGGTGGGCAGTGAGGATAGAGTCAAAATGTATATCCCGGTGTGACAGCAGCTAAAAAACGCTCTTCTCTACGCGTTTCTTCACATAAAGTGATTTCATCAGGAGATAACATGTTAAAAATGGTTATTGAGGCAAAAAGTGACACTGTGTGCTCATTTGCATGTCATTTCCCAGAATCCCTTGCTGCAGTGGAAGTGCTGTATGCTGGGTGATAATGGGAAAAGGCGGGGTTGCAGACCTGCCTAAGACATGCAGATGAGCATACAGTTATATTTGCATATTTGCTTTCCTGTGGAGGGTTTTTGTCACTTTTTTTACTCACCATAACTTAACTCAGTATTATGTTTTATATATATATATATATATATATATATATATATATATATATATATATACACATATATACATATATATATATATATATATATATATATATATATATATATATATATATATATATACACATATATACACAGTGGTTGACAAATCACCAAAAAATCTACTCGCCACCTAGTACCAAACGTGTGCTGCTTGGGCCAATATTTACTCGTCTGGGGGTTAAATCCACTCGCCCGGGGCGAGCAAATGTATAGGTTTGTCGAACACTGTATATATATATATATATATATATATATATATATATATATATATATATATATATATATGGAAACACAGAAAAAGAAAACCTCTAAAATAGCACTCAGACAAGTGTTTGCAAAAAATAGAAAGGGTACTTTAATTAAATTCAAAAGAAATAACAGACATACAAACAACTGACTGGAGAGCCTGCCTGACTAAAAAATGAAAAAAACAAATGGACAGAAAAAAACAAAAATTTGATACAACACAATATAATAGACCCCCAAAAAATATGAAAATATGATGCCCTTAAGAAACTAGCTTACTGTGGGAACAAAAGTTCCCGCAATAAAGCAATATAGACCGGCCGGTCACCACATATATAAGAGACTGAAAAACATCATAGGTCTACATAAATAAGCATGGAAAAATACACAAAAAATAACATAAGTGTTATGCTGATAGCAGTAAAAATGTCACTAGCAAAGTGTAAACCTATTGCAACTCAGGTGATGCTAGAGCAAGGGAGACATATAAATGAGTATATTTAGTGACCCAAATACATAGATTGAAGCAGATGGGAAACAAAAAAAAAGCTGTGTGTGCTGTGCACGCGCATAGTAAGTGAAACTTCTTTGACTTTTGTCACAGAAATTGTATTTGTGTTGGTGTTGGTGATGTTTTAATTAAAAATCAAAATACAATCTCAATGACAAAACGCAAATAAATTTGACTTAGAATGCGCGTGCTCGGCACACATCCCCTGTATTAGCTATTTGCACTAAGTGTGAATTCCGCGTGTGACAGTGTGCGTGTGACTGAGAGTGTGCGTGTGACTGAGAGTGTGCGTGTGACTGAGAGTGTGCGTGTGACTGAGTGTGCGTGTGACTGAGAGTGTGCGTGTGACTGAGAGTGTGCGTGTGACTGAGAGTGTGCGTGTGACTGAGCGTGTGCGTGTGACTGAGCATGTGCGTGTGACTGAGCGTGTGCGTGTGACTGAGCGTGTGCGTTTGACTGTGCGTGTGACTATGCGTGTGACTGCGTGTGCGTCTGACTGTGAGTGTGACTGAGTGTGCGTCTGACTGTGAGTGTGACTGAGTGTGCGTGTGACTGAGTGTACATGTGACTGTGAGTATGCGTGTGAGTGTGACTGAGTGTGTGTGACTGAGTGTGCGTGTGACTGTGTGCGGGGGTCTGGGGGGGTCAGTGTGTGGGGGTCTGGGGGGGTCAGTCAGTGTGTGTGGGGCTCTGGGGGGGTCAGTGTGTGTGGGGGTCTGGGGGGGTCAGGCAGTGTGAATTCCGTGTGTGACAGTGTGCGTGTGACTGAGAGTGTGTGTGACTGAGAGTGTGCGTGTGACTGAGAGTGTGCGTGTGACTGAGAGTGTGCGTGAGAGTGTGCGTGTGACTGATAGTGTGCGTGTGACTGATAGTGTGCGTGTGACTGATAGTGTGCTTGTGACTGAGAGTGTGCGTGTGACTGAGAGTGTGCGTGTGACTGAGAGTGTGCGTGTGACTGAGAGTGTGCGTGTGACTGAGTGTGCATGTGACTGAGTGTGCGCATGTGACTGAGAGTGCGCGTGTGACTGAGAGTGCGCGTGTGACTGAGAGTGTGCGTGTGACTGAGTGTGCGTGTGACTGAGTGTGCGTGTGACTGAGTGTGCGTGTGACTGAGCGTGTGCGTTTGACTGTGCGTGTGACTATGCGTGTGCGTGTGACTGCGTGTGCGTCTGACTGTGAGTGTGACTGAGTGTGCGTCTGACTGTGAGTGTGACTGAGTGTGCGTGTGACTGAGTGTGACTGAGTGTGCATGTGACTGTGAGTGTGCGTGTGAGTGTGACTGAGTGTATGTGACTGAGTGTGCGTGTGACTGTGAGTGTGTGTGGGGGTCTGGGGGGGTCAGTGTGTGAGGGTCTGGGGGGGTCAGTCAGTGTGTGTGGGGCTCTGGGGGGTCAGTGTGTGTGGGGGTCTGGGGGGGTCAGGCAGTGTGTGTGGGGGTCTGGGGGGGTCAGGCAGTGTGTGTGGGGGTCTGGGGGGGTCAGGCAGTGTGTGTGGGGGTCTGTCAGTGTGTGTGGGGGTCTGGGGGTTCAGTCAGTGTGTGTGGGGGTCTGGGGGGTTCAGTCAGTGTGTGTGGGGGTCTGGGGGGTTCAGTCAGTGTGTGTGGGGGTCTGGGGTGGTCAGTCAGTGTGTGTGGGGGTCTGGGGGGGTCAGTCAGTGTGTGTGGGGGTCTGGGGGGGTCAGTCAGTGTGTGTGGGGGTCTGGGGGGGTCAGTCAGTGTGTGTGGGGGTCTGGGGGGTTCAGTCAGTGTGTGTGGGTCTCTGGGGGGTCAGTCAGTGTGTGTGGGGGTCTGGGGTGGTCAGTCAATGTGTTTGGGGGTCTGGGGGGGTCAGTCAGTGTGTGTGGGGGTCTGGGGGGTCAGTCAGTGTGTGTGGGGGTCTGGGGGGGTCAGTCAGTGTGTGTGGGTCTCTGGGGGGTCAGTCAGTGTGTGTGGGGGTCTGGGGTGGTCAGTCAGTATGTGTGGGGGTCTGGGGGGGTCAGTCAGTGTGTGTGGGGGTCTGGGGGGGTCAGTCAGTGTGTGGGGGTCTGGGGGGGTCAGTCAGTGTGTGTGGGGGTCTGGGGGGGTCTGTCAGTGTGTGTGGGGGGTCCGGGGGGGTCAGTCAGTGTGTGGGGGGGTCAGTCAGTGTGTGGGGGAGTCCGTCAGTGTGTGGGGGGTCCGGGGGGTCCATCAGTGTGTGGGGGGTCCGGGGGGGGTCCGCGCGGGTTGCGCCCGGGTTTTTGTACCACCGCTTCCTGGGGGGCCCGCAAACGCCCGCGTCACTGGAGGGCTGAATGGCGCCGCTGCCAGCCGCTTCTGCGCATGCGCGGCATGGCAGCGGTAGTTGAAGTTAGGCGGGCCCATGTGTGGGCTGGGAGGGAGGTCCCATTCGGGTAAGGAAAGGGTGGGTGGGGGGCTGTCCCGGTCGGGCGGTCTCTGCTGTCCTGGGCAGCAGACGGCAACACATGTCAACAGCCGTGGCAGCGGGCGGGGAACGGCGCCGCTGCCAACCGCTTCTGCGCATGCGTGGCTTTCCTCCAGTCCCCATGATTACTGAGCATGCGCGGCTTGGCAGCGGATGTGCGGGGGGAATGGCGGCCGTTAGGAGCGGCGCCGGCGGCTATCGCCGCCGCCGCCGCATATGTCATCAGTCATGTGGGGGGAGCGGGGGCCATTAGGAGCGGCGCCGGCGGCTATCACCGCCGCCGCCGCATCTGATTTGTGGAGCGGGTGTGATGTCAGTGTTGGGGTCGGGCTGAGCCAGAACACAGCCCGGCCTCAACTGCCAGCACTGACGTCACATCCGTTTCAGTTCTGTCTCCACAATCCATTTTTGCCCCAGTTCGAATGAGGTGCCACTAAGGAAGTTTCACTTCAAAAAAAAAGGGAGGGATAAAATAACCCAAGATACTCAGCTCCTTGATGTAAAGATACTGCAAACATAAATCAGCACAGCTATTATTTTATCCCTCCCTTTTTTTTTTGTTTCCCATCTGCTTTAATCTATGTATTTGGGTCACTAAATATACTCATTTATATGTCTCCCTTGCTCTAGCATCACCTGAGTTGCAATAGGTTTACACTTTGCTAGTGACATTTTTACTGCTATCAGCATAACACTTATGTTATTTTTTGAGTATTTTTCCATGCTTATTTATGTAGACCTATGATGTGATAACATTCATTGTAACACCGCCGGAAGAAGAAATCAGTGTATCTCGAAAGCTCGCACAAATAAAAGCATTTCGTTAGCCACAGAACGGTATCATCTATTTCTTTTTTGATTATATATATATATATACTGTATGTATATATATATATACATACAGTATATTAGTGTCAAAAGGAGTGCTACTGAGCGTGGCCAAATGTATACAACAAAAGACAAAAATACGCAATGCTTCATCCAATGTGATAAAATACATAGAGAATACTAACATTGAAGTATTTAACGGTCAGACCGTGAACAAGCGCATAGCGCAAAACATTTAGGTTGTTTTTACCTCTGCCTAACTTGTTCCAATAAACCATCAATTTTTTGGAAAGATTGAATCGCCTTCTTTGTCTATTTTGACCAGATTGTGGTGCGTCGCTATTTCTCCAATTTTCTCCTGCGTTTGTAGTGCAAATGCAAATCATGAATCACGGTGGTAGCTATCAGCAGTGGCATAGTCCAGACCTGAAGGCTCCGATCTCTCTTCACCCTGGCATCTGATGTCACGTCCGATGGATGTTGTACACAGTGTGTAACCTACGCTCAGCTCTGATTATCTCTCCAGGCACTGCAGTGTTCTCTGCGATTTGAGAAACAAGACTATGCGTTTCACCGTATTGGCTTCCTCAGGATTCAGTAACGAATGTCCTTATCTTGATGTTTTACTGTATAAAGGGCTATCCATTGATGTTGATTTTAGTTTTATGGAGCAATGAGATTACATTTCGCCAAAAAGTGTAAACTTCACATATCTTATGTAGAGCATATGAGGACTTCCTCTTCTTTGGAAACTTCACCATAAAAATTGCTGAATATTGGTTTATTTCCAAATATATGCATTAAGACATGACAAATGTGATTTTAATGACCCTGTGAATAGAAAAATAGCCATTTCTTGAACATTTTGACGATTTCTGAATAAAACTCGCCGGTACTTTCATGAAGTGAATAAGAACAGACTCAAATATATCTAGAGACAGGGGAAACAAAAAAGATAAAAGCGCAAGGCCCATAGAGTAGTATAGTTATGTTTATAAACAATTAAAAACGGTTATAAACACTCACAAAAAGGTAGTTGGTACAGGCACTTCGGTACTAAGATTGACCGCAGGAACAGAGGCACTTTGCTCGTCTGCTTGTTAGGGTTGTGTGAGTCTCAACCCTCCTCCTTCTCTCAATCGGCGATCTGTTTCACTTCCGCGTCAGGTGACTCGTGACGTCGGCGCGTGTCATCGATCGGGGGTTGGACTACGGGTAGCCACCAGCTCCCTCTCCAAACTTGGCGCTCAGAAAACTCTGCAGTCTGCGTCTTCTCAGCAACTTAGTGTAGGTTCACAACACTCAATAGCAATAGCAACCAGAGCAATGTCAGCCTTACGCGTTTCAAGGACAATGTCCTCTTCGTCAGGGGCACTTTCATTGCTGGTTGCTTACGGATAGTATATATAGTGCATTAATTAATTATATAATGCAATTAATTAATTAATTCAGTGCCAATTTGGTGTATGTTTCCAGTGTTCTCATAAGAATTCGTGTATAAATTAAACAAGGAATACTGTTGATATTAAATTATCAATTGATGAATGATAAAAAGGAGGAAGAGAGAAAAGAAGAAAAGGGAATAATAAAAATCAATACTTAAAAGTTCCTATTTTATTATAACCAAATTTAAAATTGACTACGTTAAAATCTCTGTGAACACTAAAAACAAACACCATTACATCATAGTTAAAACACATACAGTAGAGGCAGCGATTATTCTAACAAAAACCAGTGGCAATTCCCCAAAAGACCCAGGTACACCCAGGTACATTCTGAATACATGCCTTAAACTTTCCTTAAACTAGCCCCAGCATTTCTGCATTGATTAATGGCCTATCAGATTAACAGCGGGGGTCCCTGGCAGTCCCTTTCAAACTGAATTGGACTGCCAGGGATCCCTGCTGTGTTAATCCTATGGGTCGTTAGTCAATGCAGAAATGCCTTAAACGTGCCTCAAACAAGCCCAGAACATACCCAGCACATACCCAGAATGTAACCCGGCTAGTTTACAGCAAATGTTAGACTAATCGTTGCCTCTACTGTATGTATACATATAAATTTTAATAATTTTTTAAATAACTATCTATATTTAAGATCTACAAGAATTTATTTATTTATTTGATCATAAAAATGCATCCATATCAATTTCTTGTTAAGCCCATTGGGGGACAAAGTGTTAAGCTGGTGTATCCAGTAAGTCTCTCTCTGTCTCAACCTTAATACTCTGTCCCCTCCATGTTCATTGGGTCTAATGTATTCTATTCCTGTAACTTTTAATTTAGTAGGATCTTTATTATGTTTACAATAAAAATGTCTAGGGACACTATGGGTCATTAATCCCTTTAAAATGTTATTCCTATGTTCTAAAAAGCGGTTTCTGAAACTCCTCTTGGTTCTACCTATGTATTGCAGGCTGCACACACTCTAATAAATATACTACAAATGTCATTTTACAATTAATTAAATCTTTTATCGGATATAATTTGGATGAATGCTTAGATTTAAATGAAACAGTCCCAATGTTTATGTGCTTACACGTGATGCACCTGCCTCCACAACAATAATTGCCCACAGTTTTAGAAGACACTAGATTGGCATTACAAATAATCCTAGATTTTCTAGGTTTAGATGGTGCTAATATGTTTTTAAAAGTCCGAGCTTCTCTGTACACTACTCTAGGTCTATCCGGAATTAGTGGCGCTAATAGAGGATCACATTTTAATACATCCCAGTGTCTACTCATTATATTTTTGATTTGTTTGGATGCTCCATTAAATTGAGTAATAAATAACACATCCTGACTATCCTGGTTTGTCTTGTTCTTGTCACTCTTTTTTAGTGTAAGTGATCTCTCCATATTAAAAGCTCTCTGGTATGCCTGTTGAATATTATGTTCATTATGACCTTTATTTAATAATTTGGTTCTTAATATTGCTGATTGTTTTATAAAATCTTCCCTTTTGTTACAATTACGCCTAATTCTTAAAAATTGACTATAAGCGATGTTGGCAATCCATCTTGGATGGTGGTTGCTGGCAACATCCATAAACTTATTACTATCCACCTTTTTATAATGAGTGGTAGTAACAATCTCATTGTCAACATTGCTTGTTAACACCAAATCTAAAAACACTATATTAGTCGGACTATAATCATGCGTAAATCTTAAGTTAAAACAGTAGGAATTAATATAACCTAGGAATTCTTCTAGTTCTGATATGCTGCCTCTCCATATAATTAAAATATCGTCAATAAAGCGCTTGAATAAAACTAGGTTGGCCAAATGGGGATTATTATTCCAGATGCACAGTTCCTCCCAATAACCCATCACAAGGTTTGTGTAACTGGGAGCAAAGGATGTCCCCATGGCTGTTCCCTTTTTTTGGAGATAAAATGAATCTTGAAATTTAAAATAGTTCCTTGTTAATATAAATTGTACACAATCTAAAATAAATTCTCGCTGTGGGGCAGATATAGATACATCCCTAGTTAAAAATATATATAGTAAGTCCCTGCATATAACGTAAAAAATATCGAATAGTGACATTTACAAATATTATTTAAAATAGAATAATTGGGATTAATGAACACTACTGAATCTTGAATTGAGGAAATCTAATTTAAAGTTGAAAACTTACAAATGATTTTGTGATATACTGTATGCAAGGAATATGATCTCAGAATGTGTGCAACCAGATCATGAGAAAATAGAGACATTGAGAATCTGTCCAGTCTCTCAAAATATGAGAGAACCAGAGTTCCTTGGTCTGTGTTTCTTAGTATAGGCACATTATGTCTGCTCCAATACTGCTATGCTATGACTTATCGTTACCATTTATTCTAGACACTGATGCACATATGTAAGATGATAAAGAACAGGTGGTGGTATATACTTTAAACAACTTCTTGTTCCAAACCAACAACATTTCTGACACTCCCAATAGTGATAATATAACTACTGTGACTTAACATGTTTAAATATAATAGCAAAATAATGTGAAAAACGTGAATAATGTGTATATAAAAAGTGATTTAATGATGCATAGAGTTACTGCTCAGACCCTCAGATGAACTGTTTCCAAAGTACTTCAAAGTAAGGATATTCCACCAAGTATGGGGGAACACAATAAGTAACCGAAAAGAGAAAAGAAATAGACACACAAAAGCGCAATATGTATTGTCTGTGGATGATGTTTAGCTCCAATTTCGTGGTACTACTCACAGTTATCCCAAATCAAAATAGCCTATCCCAAACAGTGGCAGTTTTGATCCATCTTGTCTGGTCAGTAGGTCAAGCTTGATGGAATCAAGGAAATATGCAATAGTGCAGATAGTCTAAAACACATTTATATCCAATAGATAAAATCAATAGAATGCCCACTGATACATAGCAGACATTCTTAGAAGCTTTTAAAACTAGATACATGACTCGAACTGGACACATCTCCCATTCCAAATAAACACACCATACAACTTCTTGGGAGAAAATAACGGTCACAACTTTATTTATTAAAAAAAAAGGGTGTGTGAGCCAAGCACGCACATTTTAAGTGAATCTTCTTTGTTTTTTTTTGTCACTATTTTGTCACAGAAATTGTAGTTGTGATGGTGATGTTTTTAATTCAATGAAAGAGGTGTGAGAATATAATTTATTTAATTTATTTTTGTGTTGAAATTTCCATAATATCACATTAAATACATGATATCATTGATTTATGATAACTAAAGTAAGATACATATATTTTGGATTGTCAAGTATTTGAATGCCGTTACTCTCAAAAGTCTTTAATGCAATGTAAATCATAAAAATCAAATCATATTTTCAGTGACAACGCAAAGAAGTTGACTTTGAACGCATGTGCTCGGCACACACACCCTATTTTTTTGTTACAATCTTTAAGTAACTATAATATATTAATCTATATATAATTCATGTGTTAAATGTTTAAACACCTTGCATCTTTTCCACTTCTGTTTTTTTTATGATAAATGATAGATTTGTAAGATTTTTGCTATTTGCACTTGTATATTTATACTCACTTGGAATTCCTCTAATAACAGTGGTGTGTGTGTGGTTTTAATTTTTGTCTGTGCTCTGCACATGCGCGCAGTGTTGGCCAAAAGCAATGATGGTATTGTAACAGTTAACCCGAGGAGGTGAGGCAAATAATTGCCCTACCCCCACCTAGACCGGCCAGTCAGATAATGTATGAGTAAAATAAAACATCCCCTGACATGATCAAATACAACAGCAGCAAAGGTAAGTGGAACCACAATAATAGCTGACCGCAAATGTGTGTCACAGATCTATACAAGAGGCATAAAGTCTATATGGATAATCGCCTCTGTCCTACAGTGATGTTTTAACAAAAAACACCAGATGGCGCTCTGACACTCTCCAGTGAAGGTGTAACAGTGATAAAGAAGTGATTGTAAATAAGTGATTATAAATAAGGTAATAGTGATTAGTGTTAAAAAAAAATATGCCTCTACTCGTCCATTCGTTAGACTGCTCCACAAATCTACTCCAAACATATATCTCCAAACACTAAGGGGAGCAATGGCTGTACAAAAATGACAAAACTACATACTGTAGAGTAGTAACATGGTGCCAATAGTGAACAAGGACACTCACACTTTGGACGTTTATAAGAGCGTTTCCAGAACTGTGGCAATGGTGTACGATGTGGGTGTACGATGTGGGTGTCCGATGTGCTCAAAGAAAAAGAGAAGACAACAATAGTGTAGATCGAACATACGATTTACTCTCACATGAACCCCTGATTCAAGGCTTATATCAAGTATCAAGTATGAAATAACAGGCAGTAAGATTGGTGTACCAAGAGCCGGGTGTGCTACAGTCTCACCACTCACTCTCGCTGCATCAGGCACGTCTGCCTCTGCGGGCTCCCACGTCCCGTTGCGTCACTTCCGATTCCGGTTCTGACCGTCCTATGGGGAAGCGGGTGTCTGATGCTCTCTAGATCCTTAGGCAATCACCAATAGTCTCCAACTCACTCAACGCGTTTCGCTAGATTAGCTTCATCGGGTGTTTGTCGCCACCCACATCTAAAGGGCTTTTGTACCCTTCATCCCTTCATTCTAATTTGAGCCTATCATTCGCCTTTTGGTCTTTTTGGCACTGACACGTCGCTAAATCATAGTATTGATAGTTATAATGATGTCTGAGAGTATAGATACATAAAAAAAATCCACAAATATTTTGATACAACAATATTAAAAACCATATTGGTTCATAAAACTTTTAAGCATAAAGAATTACATATAAATATATGCAATATTTTTAAAGACAATATTGGTTCATAAAACTTTTAACCATACAACATTACATATAAATATATTGAAGATAGTTTATTTACCTACACTCACATCTACCCAAAGAGTTTATAGATTTGTTACCAAAAAAGGGTTTCCACCTACTGGGGAGACGGAAAGTGGTTCTTGGGATTAGACTCCAGTTGCATGTAGAAAAGAAGAAAATTAAAATTGATTTTACAGTACGTTACTAGTACAGCGCTTAATGTAGCTAAGAAGCAGAAGTAGAGTTTTAAAAAGAGAATGGTTATTAAAAATTTAAATTTATAATTGCAATTAAAATTAACTTTAGAGTGTCCATCACCAGTGACCCACAGAGTAGTGAATTAACCCGTTGGAACACAGAAATCAGATCACATCAGACCACTGGATATGGGGATATTTCTATTTTAAAAGTTAGATACCAATGTTACAAATAAAAAGGTTCTCTACAAATATTATTGTGCCATTTAGGTTTAGAACAGATATCCCATGGTCTGATTAGCCAAATCTGGGCCAGCAATCGTATAGCTCTAAAAATTCATATCTATCTACAGTAATGATAAGTTAAAGACAGAAACACACCCAAATCTATATCCACATTGAGTCCTTGGTGGAACAGCATTTTAAGTTGGTGAATCCAAAATGTTTCCCTTTTGGGGAGTTCTACATTGCGGTCTCCCCCTCTCCAATTTGGTTTTACATGTTCTATTTCTGAGAATTTAAACCTTTCGGATCACCTTGATGATGTATTAAAAAAATGTTTGGACAAATTGTGTACTGTGACCTTTCTTCTAATATTGCTCGGATGCTCTAAAATTCGCACCTTAATGGGTCTCATCGTCTTTCCCACGTATCGATAGCCACATGGGCATTCTATTAGGTACACAACATGGTTCGTTTTACAGGTGATGTGGCCCTTAATTTGATATTCCCTCTTTGTTATATTGGAAATGAATGTACTTTTCTCACTTGCCCTACTGTATTTTGGCAGGTTTTACATTGTGTACGGTACTTAAAAAAAAAACTTTTATTTGTGGTAACCAGATGTTTGTTGGCTCTTTCACCCTAGATAATGCACTGGGTATTGGTTTGTTCTTCAGATTATCTGCTTTTCTAAAAAATTACATTTGGAATTTCCGGAATGGGGTCATTCCTTACTACTGTACGTGCCAATGTATTTTTGCCAATGTTCTTAATTTTGTCAGCCTCTCTGTTATAATTTGTAAGAAAGGCAAGTTGGAAATTGTTCCTCTCTGGTATTTTGCGGGCCAAATTAGTTTTTACTAGTTCCTTCCTACAGTATCTGCCTGTCATGCTTTGTCTAGAGCTTTTCCTAGATTACAGTATGTTTATTATAATCCCTCTCTGAAACCATTCCTCTAGAATTTAGACTGTTCACCAAACATATCCATGTCCGTGCAGTTCCTCCTTATTCTTTTAAATTGCCCAAAGGGCACATTACTAATCCACCTGGGTGGTGGCAGCTATTTTGTAATATAAAATTATTACTGCCAACTTTAAAAAAAAAAAAAAAATGTTTTTGTTTTTACCTTATCCTCTTCAATATAGATTATAAGATCAAGGAACTCCACTTCTTTCTTACTTTAGTTGCTCAAAAATTTCAGATGATGAATATTATCATTAATATACACTAAAAAATCTTTAAGACTGCTCTCATCGCTCTCCAAATAAATAGAACGTCATCTATAAATTTCCGCCGGAGGACCAAGTTCGCATGATGATGCCGTTACTCTCAAAAGTCTTTAATTCAATGTAAATCATAAAAATCAAATCACAATTTCAGTGGCAAAACGCAAAGAAGTTGACTTTAAACGCATGTGCTAGGCACACACACCCTCTTTTTTTTGTTATCATTACAGTTACTATATTATATTAATCTATATATAATTAATGTGTTAAATGTTTAAACACCTTGCATCTTTTCCACTTCTGTGTTTTTTATGATAAATGATAGATTTGTAAGATTGTAAAATTATTATATCATCTTCCCAAACTCCCATAAAGAGATTTGCGTAGCTCGTGTGACATGGTCGTACACAACAGCAGCAAAGGTAAGTGGAACCACAATAATAGTTGACTGCAAATGTGTGTCGCACTTCTATACAAGAGGCATAAAATCTATATGGATAATCGCCTCTTGTATAGAACTGCGACACACATTTGCGGTCAACTGTTATTGTGGTTCCACTTACCTTTGCTGCTGTTGTGTATGATCATGCCAGGGGATGTTTTATTTTAATCCTACATTATCTGACCGGCCGGTCTAGGTGGGGGTAGGGCAATCATTTGCCTCACCTCCTCAGGTTAACTGTAACAATCCCATCATTGCTTTTGGGATTGTTACTCTCAGCTGTGATATTCAGTATTTGCTGACACAGAGCATTCTCGTGCAATAGCGTGGGGTGTTTTGATAGATTGGTTCCTTGAGACTATTTTAATATGTGTTTTTTTAGATGTTTTTTAATACATGTATATATTTTGCATACTAGAGTGCTTCAGTGGGATTCTTGTTTTTCAGTATTCATATATTTCCCTTCCCATAGCACCGTCAGGGGCTGCATTATCAGCTTAATTTCAGACCTGACTTTAGTATCTTTACTAACTGAGTCTGTTGCAAATACTTGTTTTGTATTCACAAATATATACATGATGTGGTGGGTTCTGGCGTTAGAGCTTTCTGAGATTGTGTGTTTATTAATTTTAATTTTCAACTGGTATCAGTTGTTTGGAGGTTAGTGGCCTCTCCTCCCAGAGTTTAAGCTCACCCCACCCCACCCCATTTTTTAAGTAGTAGGTTTTTCCATGTACCTGTGCAGGACAGGTCTATTAAGGCCATTCTCCCTCCACTGCAGAGGTAAATGAGAATTTTCACAGGTAGTGTTAGGACCTGCTTACTGGTCATGCCGTGAAGTGGCTGCAGGCTTATAGCGCTTTGGCCAAAGGATTTAACTAAATGACACTTACTCATGATAATACTAACATTGAAGTATTTAACTATGTATTTTGTCACATTGGATGTAGCATATGGTATTTTTGTCTTTTGTCTTATACATTTGGTCCCACTCAGAAGCACTCCTTTTGATACGAATATATATATATATATATATGAAGGTGGGTTCTGGAGTTAGAGCTTTCTGGGATTGTGTGTTTGAGAAAATAAAGGTAACCGCTTTATTTATAAACAACATAAGGATAAATATAACATTTATCCCCAACTAGGGACTAACAAGCCTTAAACTGGCCTTGCGAGCCGCCACCAAGCTCATTGCCTTTCCAGAGCACCCTGCCACGATAAAATCAGGATATAATCCCCTATGTCAGATAGGTGAACTTCATCCTCCCTAAAGAGGCCTTTCAGCCCTCCCTCAAGGCCCACATGCCTTATCGCAATCCCCCTAAATCTAGCACAAATATCGCCATTTCCTTATTCACTTACTTCCTTGATCTGTCTATTGCTGCATCATTTCTAGAACCCTGCCAACGCAACCTAGGAGACAACTCCGACCAAACCAGCAACATACAGTTGGTCTAAATCTCACCACTTAATGCAATATGTCCCGCTGCATGTTGCTCATTAGGTCTAATGATTGAACTGATGCCAAGTCATTCCCCCCTACATACAACAAAATTATATAAGGAAGGGCCCTAACCCTCTCCAATGCAATAACTCAGGAAGCAGTTGGTCCCAACACATGCCCCTACTGCTAACCCACAACATCCTGGCCAAGTCTGCCCTTACCCCAAACTGCTTTTCTCCTGGCTTATGCTCTGCTCGCTTCTCTGCCCAGTGAACATACGAGTCCCTGCACAGCCAGACTTTCTGCGGGGTTTGACCTGAACAAAAACACAAATAACAAAACCAACCACTTATCTTTTTCAACCATTTGCACATGGTCTAACATAACTCTTAAAATGCCAGATGACCACCTGCCCAACTCTTTAATAGCCACCCCACCGAGGCCAAACCTCTTCAGATGATGCCACAATCTCTGTGTGTCTCTCCCCATTCTCTGTGTGTCTCTCTCTCTCTCCCCTTGCTATCTCTCCCTCCCATCCGGTCTCCCCCCCCATGCTGTTTCTCTCCCTCTCTCCATGCGCTGTCTCTCTCTCCTCATGCTGTGTCTCTCTCTCCCCATTCTGTGTCTCTGTCTTCCTATTCTGTGTGTTCTTTGTCTCCCTATTCTGTGTGTGTCTCTCCCCATTCTGGACCCTACTTGTCACTGTGGAGCATGGGTGGGGGGTAAGCCATCTTGCGCCCTTGCAGCAGACACCGGAAGTTCTCACTGACTCACTTCCGGATCTTATTGCTGGGGCTCTGCTGAAGCTAACCCTGCCCCCACCCTCTGCAGCTCCAGTTAGACCCAGCCTCTGCTCTCATCCCTGCCCGCATCCTCCGCTCTCTGCTGCCCCCCCTACTCTGAAGTTCAAAACCAGGATAGTCAGAAAAAACGGGATATTTTAAAGAATGTCGAGTAACCGGGACAGACCTTAAAGAAACAGGACTGTCCTGGCTAAACCGGGACATCTGGTCACCCTACCTGTAGTCTCTTTAATTCCCAGAGTGCTAACCTACGTTTTCTGTTATTATTAAGGCCCTTAACATCCATAGAGATATGTTTTATAGGGATTTGGCTGGTCATGGCAGGTTTAAATATTTTGTCTGATTTGTTTTTGGTATTATAGTAGTTTTTTTCCTCATGGAATCCAAAGCTTGTGTGACTGAGCCAGGCTTTCTCCATATTAATTAAAGCACCAGGTAAGTCTGTGCCTCTGGGGTCGGTCAAGGTTGTGGGAGAAATCAATGCCTTGGGTCAGCTTTGCAGGCAATAAAAGACCTATGGGGGAGCACAGCATCTCTGGAAGCAATCATTCAACACATACAGTAGATAGTTATACTGTATCTGCATCTGGACTTCATCTGGCACAGAATACTCCCCTCCAGACTCCAAGGGTGGGAGCATATACCCCCGTCCAGGCCTGGAATCGCCGAAACTCTATCCCCATTAGGCCTCAACGTAGATTTTGATTTAAAGGCATTTTTGGTTGGTTAATTTTGCACTGTATCCACATTGTTAATTTTGCACTATATTCATATTATCATTTAGCTAAACATTGTTATCTAACAAGCTTTTGCAAACATTTGGTAATTCTTTGTAATTTTTGGTAATTAATTCTATATATTGTTTACAGTATACTGTTGAATATAATCTAAGTCCAACGGCATTGTTATTTACTATATGGTCACTGTATGTTTTATGTACAAGTATTATAATTATAATAATACTATATATTTATACACTTACATAACACAAATAGGAATACAAACAAATTAGTTTAATTAATAAAGATATTTATTTATATTAATCACATTTCCACATATTCACATACATAGCATGGATTACATGTTTATATATAAGTCATTGCTATATTTGTAGCATAACTATTATGCACAATACACTTATATTAACTCAATGGGCACACACACATCATATCAGTTTATTCATTCCATTATGCACCTTTATATAGGTATGTCACACATTTTGAATTAAGCACTTTCATCTTGCACTAATAGATAATTTATTAGGGTATCCAAGCACTTCATCACCTTCTACATAATCCCTGTATATCAGGTTGTTTTAGAGTAGTTATGTATGTTTTATATGTATGTTTATCAGCTGAGACTGTCAACACCAGCAGCACGAATACTAATGGTATGGACTAATCAATGCGCATGTGTATAACACCGCAGCACGAATACTGATTGCTTAGACTGTCCATATGCGCATGTGCAGAAATCTGCAGGTGAAAATCTCCCAATTAATGGATTTCCTATTTAATGAACACTCGAGGACACTTTCGTTATAACCCCTGAAGAAGAAAGCAGGCCGTTTTCGAAACACGTAGGGTGGCAACGGAGACATAACTGTTTCATTTGGTTGATATCTATCCCCCCCACGACATTGGTGGCGAATCAGCGTTTGCAAGCTGAATTATATTATTGAAGTACCAGACGAATCTGCCGCAGCTGATCCGGGAGTAGCTGCACTTTCTCCATAGTGTGTCGAGTGAGGCCATCCGCCCACATGCCGGCTGGCGTGCGTACCACCCACTTTTGGAGAAGTCCCGGAGCAGTGGCAGTTACTACTCCAGAGAGGGGATACTCTCAAATATATCCACCGCTTGCCTGTATCATCTATCTGGTGAGTGGGCATTTCAACTATTCCTACCATTGCTACAGTGTGTCGACTTGACCTAACTCCATTGTCCTAACCTCTTTTTTATTTTTATTTTTTATTTTTCTTATGTTCCATGTTTTATGAAATGTTTTATTAAATGTTTTTAATTTTAATTTTTCACCTTCTTGCTTTCTCAGCTGATTGTTACTTGTAATATATGTGGTTTGTTTTGTATGTTGTCTGTTTATATACCATACAGTATTACAATATGTATTGTGCTTTTCCTTAAGCACATCCACATCATTTGGAGCCATTTCCTGATCGTCCAACAGGCTTGGTTTTTATATCCTTTTTATTAGTATTAGGCGCCTATAGATACATATTCCCTTTCTCTGTACACTGTTCTGACCAGGGGGTCAGTTGTTGTATTCTAGGCAGCCCCTTATGTGTGAATATAATCCACACTTAAGGTTATAGACTGTTTTTCTTATTTGAATTGGTTAGCGCTGCCTGTTCCCTTTTTTTTTCCTGAACAAAAACACAAATAACAAAACCAATCACGTATCTCTTTCAACCATTTGCACATGGTCTAACATAACTCTTAAAATGCCAGATGACCACCTGCCCAACTCGTTAATAGCCACCCCACCGAGGCCAAACCTCTTCAGATGCTGCCACAATCCAGAAAGAGTGGGACTTGATTATCAAGTCCCCATAACTCGCTAGCTCCACACATTTCTTCAGAACCCTAACAAACTGAAACTGGGAACCCGAAGTCCAGTCTTCATGTATCAAAATGGAAGGGTCAACATCTTGGGGCCTACACTGCCAGTATTCCCCTACTTGCCTTACCGAACATCATGATGCCCGCTATTTCCACAACTGAACCCATTTCCCTTTTCTTGCCTGGTCTGTTTTTGACCAACTGATCCTAAACCGCACTGACCCAGCGTCCCACTCCATGTCCTCAATTTGCAATCCTCTCCCCACTTTTCTTTGAGGTGGTCATTATCTCACTAATGCACATGGCCCCAAAGAAGGCCGTGCAAAATGCTACAATAACAAAACAAAAAAAGAAGGGCGCTAGTGATGCAAGTGAATGCTTTATAGAAAGAAAATGAAAAATGCAATTAATAACACATAGAAATGTATAGTCCGCAAAACAGGATAAATTGCCTGATAAAAGTAGAAGCCCAAATCAGGGGAGTGTGCAGTCCCTCATCCGTCTCCTGGAAGTTCTCCACGGGCCCCTGGGAAGCTCAAGGGGAAGCTGATGCCAAGGTATATCGCTACGCTGTCTCCCTGCTCGGGCGCCACTCCTCCATGCACCAGACACCGAGTGGTCACGCTTGTTGCTGGGAAAAACCTGGTGCTGCGGCTGGAGAGCTACTCTCTCCCCTCACTGAAACCCGGATGCAATGTGTCCGGTAAATGGAGGTGGCGCCTGAGCAGGGAGATGGCACAGCGGTATACAGGTACCTTGGCACCAGCTTCTACTTTTATCAGGCAATTTATCCTGTTTTCCGTTCTATACATTTTTATCTGTTATTAATTGCATTTTTCATTTTTTTTTTCTATAAAACATTCACTTGCATCAATTGCGCCCTTCTTTTTTTCTTTTGATTGAGGTTCGATTGAGGATTGATCATCCCTATGCTGGGGCTGCAACCACTTCAAGTTACTTTACATGGGACTGGACTTTTTTTTTGCCAATCATTAGGCTTCAACCTCTACTGACTATTTAGTCTCTATCTATTGAACTACATCTCTACCAGTTTGGTTCTTGAACTTTTAGTAATTATTTCAAGGATTTGATTCTCCACTAGTTCTATCTGCTGTCTGCCTTGTTTAGGGGTTTTACATGTGGTTCGTGTCATACACTGTGGTTTAATTCATCACAGTGTTTTCACCCTTTACCAAGTACGCAGATCCAGTTTACTTACTGAGGAGACCACACATTCCTTGTTCCATTATCTGTCCTCCACTCTCCTCCCCACCTGTCCCAGATGCTCTCCTCCTTAGACATTGTTTTGTTCAATTACTGTTTATTAACACTGATTATAGGCTATAGTTGTAAAATTCCGGGCATTATTGAAATCCCTGCTCTTTGGTTAAATTTCCGGGCATTATTCATTCAGTAATGCCTGGAATTTTTGTCAGCTTGCGAAGTGTGTATTTCTAGTCAATCAGCTTTTCCTTTTGTCAGAACAGCTCTGAGACAGGGCAGGGGATTGGTCAGGAGGCAGGAACAGCTCTCAGATAGTGGAGGGGATTGGTCAGGAAACAGCAGCCAGGCAGTGACTCCTCCCCCTCCCTCCATGAACACATCTCCATGGACACAGTTGAGTTGAAGAGGGAGAGAGTGTGTTTGTAGCTGCAATGTATGTAATTGTCTGTCTGCAGAGTTTGTTTGTAGCTGCAGTTTCTATCTATCTAGTGTGTGCCTGCTGCTGCAGAGTTTGTGTGTGTGTGTGTTTGTGTCTGCTGCAGAGTTTGTGTATATATCTGCTGCAGAGTTGTGTGTGTGTGTCTGCTGCTGAGTTGTGTGTGTGTGTGTCTGCTGCAGAGTTTGTTTGTAGCTGCAGTTTCTATCTATCTAGTGTGTGCCTGCTGCTGCAGAGTTTGTGTGTGTGTGTTTGTGTCTGCTGCAGAGTTTGTGTATATATCTGCTGCAGAGTTGTGTGTGTGTGTGTGTGCTGCAGAGTTTGTGTGTGTGTGTGTCTGCTGCAGAGTGTGTGTGTGTGTGTGTGTGTGTGTGTGTGTGTGTGTGTGTGTGTGTGTGTGTGTGTGTGTGTGTGTGTGTGTGTGGCTGCTGCAGAGTTTGTGTGTGTATGTATGGCTGCAGAGTTTGTATGTGTGTGTCTGCTGCACAGTTTGTAGAGCGGCAATGTGTGTGGTGCTGTTGTGTTGTGTGTGTGTGTGTGTAGCAGCAGCAGCAGCAAAGTTTGGATGTAGCTACAGAGTTTGTATAGCAGCAGTTTGTGTTGTGTGTGTAGAGCTGCAGTGTGTTGTGTGTGTGTGTGTGTGTGTGTGTGTGTGTGTACAGAGGGGGCAGCAGTGTGTGGATATAGATACAGTAGCTGCAGTGTAAGTGTATATAGAGGTGCTTTAATATATTTACCATTTTATTTTAATTAAAAAATCTATATAACTATAAAAAGTGTCCATTGTTTATTTAAAAAAAAGTCTACATTTAGCCTATAATAGTAATAATCCCCTCAGAACAGGGCATTACTGGTCAATAATGCCCTGGCTCGGGTAAAGTCCCTCGGCTTCGCCTCGGGCCTTCAACTCTTCCAGCCAGGGCATTATTGGCCAGTAATGCCCTGTTCTGAGGGGATTATTACTTACTTAACTCACGGGTGTAGTTTCTGAGCGCTCAACCACCTTTATTTTGTTTGTAAAAGCTACACTAAATGACTGTGCTTAGTAATTAGAAAAACACGCTATGCGTGTTGTCCCTACTATTTTATCCAGCATTACTGCAGAAATCGGGGCCCTATAGTTCTTGGATCTGTCTGCCCTTTTCCAACCTGCCAACACCCTGCATATCACGAAATCCTTCATATTATCCTCTACTCTCTTCAACTTTAAGAAGGAGACTCCCGATTATAATTTCACCACCTCCAAAATAAAACCGGAAGAGTATGATAAAAGAAACCAGTTCGGAGAACAGCTGCTTATTGAAATTGAAAATATAATTTGAAGCAGCAGGAATTCAGCTCAGAGGATATGGTAAAATAATTAAATTATAAATTAGGACTTGTCTGATATAGGGTTAGCTGGGTTTGGTGGGCAAGCTTACTGTATTATATTTAGGCTAAATAATGTAACTAAAACCCCAACTGAAATTACATATTAAACATACAGTAGTTAAAGATGTGCAGACTTGTATGCTGCATGCATACAAATAATGAAAAAGGGTTAATAATGAAATGTTGGTGAGGGGTGATGGGATGTGGCTAAACATTGAAAATTGCATTGTTACTAAAAATAAAAAAGTACTTATTGCATATTTTTACTACTTACTGGCTGATAAATACATAAAGCAGAATGGTTTGTTTGGTTAAAATATATACATACTGTAATGGTATACTTTATAATTCCCATATGAGTACTGAGTGTTATCTTATATACAAAGCAATAGAAAACAATACCAACATGTACACTACCAAAAATGTTTTTTTTTGTATCTGCTTATTTCCTAAAATTTGCAATCCTACCCGGACCCAAATAAACCAATGCAAGGGGCTAGATTTGGATAAATTCCACTTTTATATTTATTTCTTGCAAAAGGTTTGGAGAAGTCAGTTCAGCCATACACATTGTTTGTGCACAAAATCTGGAACTCTGATTCAATTTGTGGATCAAAAATGATAAATGGCTGTAAACTTTGAGTTAATGAAGTACTTGGTCAAGATGTACTGTAACAAAATGAATCGAAGAATGAGACTTTTTAAACTACAGTACACTAAATAATTGCGAAAGCAATAGCAAAACAAGGATTACCATGGACAAACACAGACTGTCTGTCAAATTAGTGTAACAAAATAAAAATACCCATTTTGTAAATATATTGATTTATTTGCACGTGTTACATTTTTCATTACTTCTCCCCTCTCAAGATTGTCAAAGTTACAAACAAAAATATTAATATTGGACAAACTGTTGGTTTTACTGTCTTTTACATTGGTGCGCGAATTCAAACTTCATTGAAGTAGACATATATGTTTGGGACCCCAAATTGCACCATTTGTAGTTGGGGTAATCACTCTAACACCAATTGGATGCAGGGCCAGCCATAGGCATGATGGGGCCCAAGGTGGCATGCTGGCAGTGGTGCCCCCCTGTAAAACAAAAATAGGGAGACTTAACTAGAGCAACAGCCCTTCTCTGGCAGCGTTGTGGCATGACATTGCAGCGTTGACAGGGGACCAGAGGGGTAGACACAAGGGCCACGCTCCATCCTCCAGCTCCCCCCTCCACAGTACTGTACTGCACACATCACAATTCATTCATTTCTGCGACGGAAACGCGAAAAATTGCACCCAAAGAAATCGGAATCTATGAAATTCAAACAAAGCAACCTCGTGATGTGGCCGCATGGAGTACAGCAGTGCACGCGAAAACGGCTTGTTGCATCTGTACATCGGTTTATTCGATTTATTGCAATATTCGTTTCTCTTTTTATAATTTGAGGGCATACTTGCAGAGGAGGCATTACAGTCATTATTATATTAAATAATTAAAAATAAATCAGGAGAGCATGAGACCCCAAAGAGGCTAATATACAATTTATTATGGGAAAGCCAAAGTCAATAGAAGTTTCCATGCGATAGTGCCCCAATCAGCACTATCACAGTTTAATTAAAAATCATATAAATCCAAAGGTCAAAAAAATATGTTTGTGCATTTGCACACACGGTAGAACAAATGCATCTAGATGTCAGCACAAAAAGATATGACGAAAATAAGGGAAGATTGCACAGAAATCCATTTGTTTCCAAGACAACCTTTATCTGTTTTCATTTCGTGCCCTTCTGCGCTGTAAACAAGTGGTGGGAACAGAAAAACAGGTTGAATTCCTTCAGCAGGTCAAAGTAAGTAACTTTGTCTGGATAGCTTATCAGAGTGGTCCTTGGTGGAAAACATTTTAGACTCTCCAAACAACTAGTTCCATCTCAAGAGCGAATGTACCTTGTTTCCAAGGATACCTTTCAATTAATTCCATTTAGACTTTTTGTGACCATTAATTGATGCCCTCAAAGTACATGGGATTTTGGTAGCAGAACCGGCAGCTTGAATTCCACGGAATAAAAGTATGTCTTTTACTAATTATCATGAGGCTGCCTTCAACATCGCCACTCAAAAGAACCGTTGCATAACAATATTGACTAGCATTCCTGGGAATTTTGTAAGCAAAGTCTATGCCTTCTGACATAGGAAATGTCAACTATAAAGTGCTCTTGTCGCCCCAGCAGTTACATCCTGCTTGTTCTTTCAAATAAGGCCATGGTACCAAATTCACAATTGTTTTTATAGGAACTAAATAAACAGTTGCAAACAAAATTCACGTATTCAGCAATGGAGTTACACAGGCCTCTAAAAACTATATAGAAGTTTCTTAAAAAGTATTTTATTTTTTTCATTACAATCACATGCTTTCATTCTTCATCCCAACCACATGCTACACGTTTGAAAAGTATCCAATAGTTTTCTATTTAGAGTAAAAATGGTTACAGAATAATAATTGTCGATGCAAATTAAGCTTTAACACAATTTAGAAACTTCCCAAAGGCCCTTTCAACATCTCAAATTCTGTCAACCGCATGGGCTCTGCAGTCCTTCTCTCTTCTCATTGAGGAGCATGTGTCCAACTTGAGTAGACTGAAGCATTGGTTGGGGTTAAATTTAGAAGAACTTATGAGTGATTATTTTATTTTGTGCTAGAAATGTGCATAACATTTAGAAACCCTAGAATTTATTTCATGTCCGTGTCTAAATTTGCACAACAGTAGCAGTTACATTTACATAGTAAGGCCAATATTGAGTTATCATCATGAGAAATCACAAGCATTGCCAGTTTGGCTTAGAACATTATATATTTTAACAATTTACAGTACAGAATTTCAGCAAATCTGTAATTGCTGTATCATCAGAGGTTGGAGTGGGAACATTTATATTTGGGGCCATGTCTATATGAATGTGTCAGTATAAACCAAAATGATGGGCTGTAAAAGACTATAATCTCTTTTTTTAAATAACTATTTACCACTGAGTTTCTGAAGAACAAATCCTGGGCTGCAATGGAAGCATTGTATACTAAGAGATAATGGGGAAAGGCAGGTTTGTGGACATGCCTGAGAAGTGAATGTGCTCATAAGGTATTTTTATTTGCTGTACGGTGGAAGGTTTTTTTATCATTTTTTTACTGGCCATAACTTACTTTGTTGCTTCATGTTGGTTCATGTTGCAAGGCCGGTAACTATCCTCACATTGTTGAGAACCAAAAAGTTGTAATAGCTGTCTGTGACTAAGTTTACTGGCCATGCACTTTTACCCATGCTGTACTAAAAAACAAACAAACAAAAAAAACCTGTGCAATAAGACAGACACAAGACAAATAGGGATCCGTGTTAAAATAAATAAGAATCAAAAAGTGACACACTGTGAGTGCTCCTTTCATGTCCGTACCCAGAATCCCTTGCTGCAATGGAAACATTGTCTGGTAAGAGATAATGGGGAAGGGCAGGTGTGTGAACCTGTCTAAGCTGTGAATGTGCTCCCATGTGGTATTTTAATTTGCTTAAAAATAAATATCTTTCTTCGTTGTTTCATGATAATTAATTCATTCCTAGGACATGAACTAAACCAACAAGTAATGCTTTCTAGGCACAGTCATTCTATAAAACTTAATTTCTCAACATAATTATTAATTATCTGGGCCTCTTATATTTACTGAACTCCTTTCAAGCACCAAATAATTATATAACAAATATATGTGCAAACATAGTCTAAACCAGGGATGCTCAAACCGTGGGGGGTGCCCCCCAGGGGAAGCGAAAGATTTTCCTGGGGCGGCGGTTACAGAGGCTCCGCATTCTCCACCAAGGCATTTAAATTAAATGCTGGGGGACCACACAAGGCCTCTGTAAATTTCCTTACCTTGGCTTTGGGCGATGCATCGCCATAGCAATGCATCATCACATGACCCCGCGCTGTCATTTGACGCCGGAGCCATGGTAAGGGATAGGAGGGAGAGCAGGCAGGGGGCATAGGGGAAAAAGTTTGTGCAGTCCTGGTTTAAATGATAAGCAAAACAACAAATATATGTAACCAGGTCCCCTGTGTCCCGCGACCCCCCCCCCCTCGTTACCTCCGCTGCCGGGGGTCACTCGACAGACCCGCCGGCACTTCTGGAGGGTGGGGGCCAGTGCAGGGAGCGCTTCGGTGTCTCCGAGTTCCCGGCGGCTCCCGAGCAGGGCGCCGCCATCTTTGTTTTGCTCGCGCATGCGCAGTGAGTCCCCGCATGCGGCGGCCAGCCAGAGGAATCGCGCATGCGCAAGATAGCGCGCGAACAGCTGGCCAATAGGGAGAGGACTCTGAGAGGGACTACAGATCCCATGAGCCTTAGGGGACCCCACGTGATGCCAGGGAGCCAATAGGGCAGCAGCATCTCCCTGCACAGAGGGATTTTGATACATTTTGCGGGCTGAGAGAACGTCAGTTGGAGCAGGGAGCTAGGTAAGGTAGGGTGCAGGGGAGCAGTAGCTCCTTGCACTAGGCCAGTTAACCCCCCCCCTAGGCCCCAGATATTATTACCATTGCCCCAGTTTGTGGTTGCTTTAGGGACAGACCCTAGGTTAGTGGTTCTGCCCCTTTAGCCATTTGGGTTGAGTAAGGAATCAATCAGTGGCGTGCAGCTGGATTCCTGGGTCTGGGCTCAGACCCATACTGTATATATATAAAGACTATCTTCCCAGAGACTCACCTTTATATATAGACTATCTTCACGGAGGCCACGCCAAGCAGTGACTGCGGCCGGCCGGCTGCAGACGGATCCCCGCCAAGGTACAGACGGTGCAGAGCTGCGGTGATATTATCCACGCCGGAATTCACCCCACGCATAGGAGGACATCACGTCGGATCAGGCGGATCCAAACCCAGTTGTATAGCGGCACCCGTGACTGGAGCCCGGGCAGGTATCGTTATAAAGTGCACCAACAGAGTACTCACACATAGTGACAATAGGAAAAAACCTGGCGCTTACCTTAAGCTTAATATATGAGGTGTGCTTACAATGTGGCAGTAAGTTAGACCACGGCTCTATGACAGATGCTTTGAGCCAGCATGGAGTTCCCCTCTGCTGCAACCCCAGGGAAGGGTTAATCCGGAACCCTTTTAAAGATATAGAGACATACAAGCAATGGGGGAGCGTGGGATTAGAAAAACATTTGACAATAAAAAACAATAAAATACAATAAAATTAATGTGGTTACAACAATATTGCTGGGGGTTGGTGAAAATATTAAATACACTTACACGGCCATGTGCAAGCGGACACGGTAATGTGGTTTCTTTAAGCAATTCCAGTCACTCCCAACAACAGGTAATGGTGGTTTAGAGGGTTTTGAAATAAATATATAAATATATCTGTACTCACACGGCCATGTGTGAGTCCTTGCAGGAAATTGGTAACTTTGGGGTTAAATTAACCCATCTGCATCTCCCCCCAGTGTAGACTCTTCTTTGTTTGCAACCAACGTGGGATTCTAACTCCAGTATACATACATAGTGGTTGGACCCCTGGCCTCCTCGTGCAGTCCAGGATACAGTTTAAGCAGCCGTTATTGCCAATCACGCGTCCGTGATGCAGGAGGAAAAAAAAAAAAAAAAAAAAACTTTTTCTCCTTATCTGCAATGGCTGCCTGGTTGATCCGGCTACGGGAGCCACGTTGGGCCAAATTCGGCAGGAACTTTAGAGCTACGCGTTTCGTCGAATCATCGACTTCCTCAGGCTCAATATAGTCCAACCACTATGTATGTATACTGGAGTTAGAATCCCACGTTGGTTGCAAACAAAGAAGAGTCTACACTGGGGGGAGATGCAGATGGGTTAATTTAACCCCAAAGTTACCAATTTCCTGCAAGGACTCACACATGGCCGTGTGAGTACAGATATATTTATATATTTATTTCAAAACCCTCTAAACCACCATTACCTGTTGTTGGGAGTGACTGGAATTGCTTAAAGAAACCACATTACCGTGTCCGCTTGCACATGGCCGTGTAAGTGTATTTAATATTTTCACCAACCCCCAGCAATATTGTTGTAACCACATTAATTTTATTGTATTTTATTGTTTTTTATTGTCAAATGTTTTTCTAATCCCACGCTCCCCCATTGCTTGTATGTCTCTACTCACACATAGTGGCAGCGCTGACCATGGGACAAGGGTTATACTGTGGACACGGTGTGGGGGTACACGGTGGTGGGCACTGGGTATACGCTCCTAAGCGGGAGTGACGGACAATTGAGACTTTGATACAGAGTGGTACAGTTACTGAGTTGATAGTAAATGGTTAATGTGTTGTGTTATGTTGATGCTGCATATAGTAAATGGTTATACCTATACTCCAGTGAATGTGATTACTATATGCGGGTCCTGTGTAGGGGACATTCTACATTCCTAGAATCCTGCACAGGTGGAGGCGCTGATCAAGAAATGTTCCAGAGAGCACCCCAGGTTCCCAGCAAGCGGAGGCTCAGGCCTCTTGTGAACCGGCAGGTATACGCACCACACCTGGTAACACATAGGTTCCCCCTCACATACACTCTATATGCGGTTAGGTGGGGGAATACCCGTTACATACAGTGGTGGCCGATCTGAGTCTAAATCGGCTAGATCCGCGGCTCTCAGATTATCCCGATTAGGTGCGTTTTTTTGTCGTTTTTGCCCGGAGTGAACTGCGTTATTTTCGCGCTCGTGATATTAGCATTTTATTCTCGCTGTCTGCAATTCTGCAATGCCGTGTAAAAACTCAGGGGGACGTTTGCGAGCTGTTGTCTTGGAAGTCTAATACCTTCGTGGTTCAACCTACGTCAGTACACAGTCTGCGTGCGCGCGCGCAGTAATTGTAAATTTGCATATTTAAAGTATACATGCATTTGCAGTGCTGTGTTGCTGTAAAGTATGTCTCATTTGAAAATTGTTGAAACGCATAGGCGTGTACAGTACTGTAACAGTGTCACATTTCGGCATATACAGCACTCTCCCCTCGCTCAGGATAATTAACTGCACTGCAGGGTATTTCAACTTCTTATCTTCTGTGCAATGCAGTACATCTCTCCCACACCATTCCTTTGAACGTGTGTCTGGTTTCAATCACATTCCTGCTTGAGAGCAGGAATTTACTGCGCATACGCCTGTAACTTCGCCCACCACTGCTTGTGCGCCTGAGTGAGTGACCAAAAAAAAATTAAAAATTAAAAATAATTTTTTATTGTAATTTGTTTATTTTTATTTTCTCCACAAGCCTGCAAAAACCATCTTACTGTATTACGATATTCAATCTGTGCTGTAGCTTTTGACTGCGACCCTGTGCGTTTGACTGCACATGGTTGATTTGTGTGCTTTTTACGTACTGTATTTGGGGGTGTATTATTATGATGAACTGCCTTTTGAAATTAAAGTATGTCTTTAGCTTTGAACTTCATGCAGCTGTACCCTGTAAATGAGAAAATAGGGTGCTCAAACCCAGGACGACTCCATCCAATTCAATGAATAATAAACATTTTACCCTGGAGATACCAGTGGGAGTGGGTGGTAAATATAGACTTGTAAGTCCTCAATGACAACTGTCAAACTTAACCATGAATGTCTAATAACCATAAAGAACCCACTCACGTCATCTCCAGGGGTGGTGGACAGGCGTGCCAGCCATGAGGGATCCGGAATCCAGATAGAGGCAGAAGGAAAAAACGAATGGCGCACAGCCAGGGAGCCAGGTGTGGAGTAAAACTGCTTCTTTATTCGTGCATGCAGAGAGACAAGTAACCCCCTTGGTGGGACAAGGACAGGAACCTCCTACGCGTTTCGGACCTGGGGGTCCTTTATCAAGGAGTATGATAAAGGATCCCCAGGTCCGAAACGCGTAGGAGGTTCCTGTCCTTGTCCCACCAAAGCTGTACCCTCTAGCCCCCTCCCCCACGAACGCTAGCTCAAGGATTTGAAATTCCACGGAGTCGTTAATTTTCTGAATCTTGCCATTGTGTTCTTAGTCCTTCCATAGCCGAGCTACAAAGCCTCACTGCGCCTGTGTGTAATCCTTTATGAGATGGGAGCTGCTTACTGCACATGAGTCACCCAACCCCCCCTCTCCACAGAGTCGTTAATTTACTGAATCTTGCCATTGTGTTCTGAATCCGTCCATAGCCGAGCTACAATGCCTCACTGCGCCTGCGTGTAATTCTCTTTGAGATGGGAATTTTGAGGCTTTGTTTACGGCAAGACTTTGGAAAATCCCTTCTCGAATTTGCACAGAGCATCACCTCTCTGTGCGCCTGTGTGTAATCCTCTTTCGGATGGGAGCGAGTTTACTCCTGCTCATGCGCCTATAACTTCACCCACCACTGCTTGCTTGAGTGCCCCCCCCAAAAATTTTAATTATGATTTTTTATCTGTTATTTTATCCACAAGCCTGCAAAAACAATCTTGATATTACGGTATTAAATCTGTGCGTTTGCCTGCACATGGTTGATTTGTGTTTTTTATCTACTGTATTTGGGGGTGTAGGGATCAAATTACAGTATTATGATGAACTGCCTTTTGAAATTACTGTACTCTACAGTACAGTATGTTATTTCTTTGAACTGCTGCACAACTAATCCTTCATCCCTCTCCCACACACACACAAACTCTTATCGACAGACACCTCCACAGAGTCATTTATTTTCTGAAGTTAGTTGGTCATTGTGTTTTTAATCCGTCCCTAGCCGAGCGTCAATCGCCTCACTGCGCCTGCGTGCACTCTAATCCTTTTAGAGATGGGAGCTTGCTGCTTACTGCGCATGAGTCACCCAACCCCCCTCTCTCCACAGAGTCGTTAATTTTCTGAATATTGCCATTATGTTCTTAATCCATCCATAGCCGAGCTACAAAGCCTCAGTGCGCCTGCGTGTAATCACCCCCCCCCCAACCCTTTGAGGCTTTGTTTACTATAATGCTTTGGAAAATCCCTTCTCGATTTTGAAATGTAAATCCGATTTGCACAGCATTGTGAGAATTGAGAGTTAAAAAAACGATTAACTGATTCATGTTGTTTTGTCATTCATTCTTATTTATTGGAGTACTGTAGGGGTGGGGGCTGGGCTGGTTGTGGTTGTTGTCAATGATTATGAGTAGCAGGAATGTGAATAAATATTTATTTTATTTTATCAGGAACCAAAAAATACAAATATAAAAATAATCATGAATAATACATACAGGCATACCCCGCATTAACGTACGCAATGGGACCGGAGCATGTATGTAAAGCGAAAATGTACTTAAAGTGAAGCACTACCTTTTTTCCACTTATTGATACATGTACTGTACTCGTCATATACGTGCAATCGTCATATACGTGCATAACTGATGTAAATAACACATTTGTAACAGGTTCTATAGTCTCCCCGCTTGCACACAGCTTCGGTACAGGTAGGGAGCCGGTATTGCTGTTCAGGACGTGCTGACAGGCGCATGCGTGAGCTGCTGTTTGCCTATTGGGCGACATGTACATACTCGCGAGTGTACTTAAAGTGAGTGTCCTTAAAGCTGGGTATGCCTGTAATGCAGTCTTTATTAAGTTCTTTTGGCAGATTGAAATTGGATAAACATTTAGAAAACATTTGTAAAACATGGGGAAACATGAATAATGCACATTTATAAGAATATTATTTAATAATATATACTGTAATGTATTATATATATATATATATATATATATATATATATATATATATATATATATATATATATATATATATATATATATAAAACATAATACTGAGTTAAGTTATGGTGAGTGAAAAAAGTGACAAAAACCCTCCACAGGAAAGCAAATATGCAAATACAACTGTATGCTCATCTGCATGTCTTAGGCAGGTCTGCAACCCCGCCTTTCCCCATTATCACCCAGCATACAGCACTTCCACTGCAGCAAGGGATTCTGGGAAATGACATGCAAATGAGCACACAGTATATATATATATATATATATATATATATATATATATATATATATATATATATATATATTAGAGAAAAAGAAAAATGAAGCGCCCGATCCTTGTGTAAAATCAGATGAAATTTTTTTTTAATTAAAGTAAATAACTTTCATCTTGGAGATAGCGGCTGACACAGACACAAGATCTGGAACCATTGTGGATACCTATACACACAGAGGTGACCGTGGAGTCTTCAGTTGGTGCATGGGCTGGTCCCATAATATGCTTTATTTTATCGGACAAATTGTAAGTGTGCATTTGTCTTGTACATGATGTATTAAAAAAATTTCATCTGATTTTACACAAGGATCGGGCGCTTCTTTTTTCTTTTTCTCTAATAGGTACTGTGGGAGTTTGGTGAGCCCAAGAAGAAGCAGCCTGGACTTTTGTAATCTATCTATCATGGACTATATGTGGACTTAAATATTCTTTTTATATTTATTTACATTTGCTCATTCATCACAGGTTTTTTTATGTGTCTACAATTTTGATTTTTAATGAGCCCAATTTTACTTGTATTTTTGTTTAGTTCAGTCCTATAACACATTTTGTGAATTTTTTTTAATTTGCATGGCAAATTAATTTTTATTCTTATTTTTATTTTTATTCTTATTTTTCTATTTTTATTCAAATTTTTGTATTTTTATGCACACTTTTTTTGTTTTTTATTCAATTTATAGGCAAGATATGTATGTGATTCATGCCATACAATACTGATTTACCTATTTGTATTAGTTAATCTACCTGGTGCAAACACTTGCCACATTTGTCAGAACTGCAGCAATTTGGGTGTAGTGTGTGAAGGGCGCTGTCTATATTTCTGTTAATATATATATATATATATATATATATATATATATGGTAATATTATTTTTTCCGTCTTTATCTTGTTCCTCATTCTGTGTACAGTACAGTAGTTCATTGAGAGAGGAGAGGTTTTGTGTACATCATTACTGCTGTTTATATACTGTACATTTGACTGTACAAACAGATTAGATTGGACACAACACCCCAACTTCCCCCAGGCCACCCTTTTTTCCTGAAACGACAAGAAAACAAAAAATTTGTGCAGTTATGTGCGTACTGTTTTATGGCATTGTGTGATGTGTAGTACTACTGTACAATGCTGGTGCTGCTTTCTCTGGAAAGAAAAAAATTGAGCAGTTAGTAGGCCGTTACTGTAGTACTGTCAAACTAGTCTATACTGGAACTACTGTATACTCTGACTACTGTTAAATACTATGTACTGTAACCTGATGGCTGGTGCTGCTCTCTCTGTAAAGAAAAAACTGTAACTACTGTATACTCTGACTATTGGGAAAGAAAAAATCTGTGCCATACTTACCTGTATCATACTGTACTTACAATACTACTGCACAGTACTACTTTCCTGATGTTTGCCCATTACGCGCGATGACAATGGGCAACACAGTGGCAATATGGTCTATATATTTATTGCAGCGTTCCACGGTGAGTACATCGTTCCAAAAACTCATGCCTTTCAACAACTCGTCCTTTTTGGAGGGTTTCGCCACTTTGCGGATATGGTCCTGCAGCTGATGCCAGACCATTTCGATCGGATTGAAGTCTGGCGATCTGTCATTGGAAAAAAAGGACAATTAGTTTAAAAGATACAGTACACAGTAAAAACAGTGGGGAAAAAATGAGACACGGTTACCGCACTTACTCCGCTGGCGTCTTCACCCAGTTGATACCGCGCTCAAGGATATGCGCTGTTGACGCGGTGTGCTTCGGTTCGTTGTCCTGGTAGAAGCGGTGACCATTCGGGAACTTGCGTGTGATGTATTCCACTATCTCAGGGACAATGTTGTCTTGGAAGAAAGCTTTATTCATGATTACTATAGCAAGAAAAGAAAAGTGCCTAAAAAACTGCACAATAGTACAGTACAGTGCATACAGTAAGGTTACACTAGTAAAGTACAGTGCATAAGGCTACATTATATTTGATATATTTTACCTTCAAAGATGACAATGCATCCTGGTCCACGCCTAGAGATGGCACCCCACACATGCAGATTCACGGGGTGTTTTGGCCGTGGCTTCAAAGATATGCGGCCTTTTTTGGGGAATGCAAAGCTTGCAAATCTCTCCAGCGACACAGTAGACTCGTCAGTGAAGATGCAATCCTGGAAAGTTTCCCCAATGTCGATCCATGCCTGGGCCTGGACCACTCTTTTGATTGTGTTTGCGTCCCTTATCATGGGGTATGTTCTGTAATGACAAGGAATAAATCATTTTAGCGGTACAGTTTCCTAAACAACACTTTTACCTCCTGTACTGTCCAGTACTAACCTCACACGTCCATATTTCCATCCAATGCTGCGTCTCATCTTCTTTATGCTGGTCTCGGATACAGTGAGATTGTGACTGCAGAGTGTATTTGACCCTTAATGCACTCCTCTCATCATTCTCCTCACTTATTTTGTCCACCAGAAGAGTTGTCTCCCTACAATGTAAAGAAAAACATTCCGGTAAGTAAAAATATTAGAGACAGTAGATCAAGAGGATACAATATATTGTTCTATTAATATGCAGCAATATAAAACTGTTGAAATATAAATATACAAAATATATATACTGTTGTAATATAAATATACAAAATATATATACTGTTGTAATATAAATATGCAAAATATATATACTGTTGTAATATAAATATACAAAATATATATACTGTTGTAATATAAATATAAATATACAAAATATATATACTGTTGTAATATAAATATACAAAATATATATACTGTTGTAATATAAATATAAATATACAAAATATATATACTGTTGTAATATAAATATACAAAATATATATACTGTTGTAATATAAATATACAAAATATATATACTGTTGTAATATAAATATACAAAATATATATACTGTTGTAATATAAATATAAATATACAAAATATATATACTGTTGTAATATAAATATACAGAAATAACAAAAATATTAGATACAGTACTGTAGATGTACAGTACATTTTTGGATCTAATTTTTTTTTAAAGTTTTATAAATATACTTACGCGTTAGTTACCCTTGGTGCCCTTTCGCGGTCTCTGTTTTTTCCGTGTGCATGATAACTCACGGTGGTTGCTGGCACAACGAGGCCAGAAGTTGCTAACCAGCATTGGATAGCAGCAATTCGGTGTCTGCTCGTGTACATCTCCTTAATTCGCATGCTGAGATCCTTGGAAATCTTTTTAACAACCATTGCAGCGAGTAGAAAGAAATACAAACACAAGAATGTATATTCAATGTTTAGTCGATGTGTATTCAATGTGCAGTGAATCCACAAAATGGATGGTGTATTTATACGGTAATGACTCACATTAGAGTACGCCCACTTTCAACACCTGTACCTCGCCGCCATGCATAAAAGGTTACACACTTTGCATAGCCCACCACTCGATGATTTTTATCTGAACTTGCCCTTGTCCAGATACTGCATTGTGCTACCTGCTTCCATGGAGCAACCCCGATTCTACGAACGCAGGAACCCACTCACCTCTGCCGTGCCTGTCATGCAGAAAAAGCGAAAGGCGGTTGTCGTTTCCACGCCAAGGCAAAAGCGACAGGCTAAGGCCAATAAAGAAAACCTTCTGCTGACCTCAAAGGCTAAGGGTTTTCATAGACGTCAGCCTTATTATGTCAAGAAGATATACGGTGATGTACTCTCGACGCAAAACGATTGGCAGCCAACCCATCGAATCCGCAGACCACTTCCTCCCATACGCTTTGACGACTCTGCCGCCGCTGTCCCAGAAATCTTCAGCCCGTCTTCTCCACCCCTCGTCCTCGACGCTGTCGCCGCCCTCCCGGAAACTCACAGGCCATCTTCTCCGGTTCTATCCGACGACGCTTCTGCCTCAGAAATCCACGGGTCACTTTCTCCTTTGCTCTTAGACGACTCTGCTTCTCGCCCGGAAATCCATAGGTCACTTTCTCCATCCCTCTTCGACGACGCTGCCGCTTCTCCTCTACCGAATATCCACAGGTCACCTCCTCCACCCTTCTTCGACGTCGCTGCCGCTTCTCTCCATGGAACCCCAATCTCATCCTCCGTTGCACCCATCCACCCAGATGTCCACACGCCATGCACAAGAAGCAGCTCGTTAGACCGGATGCTGAATGGGATAAGTGTGGACCTCCCTGGGAACTCTATTGTGCTAGCAAAGATAGATCTGCTTCTGGAGATCATGTTAAATGTGGAGCAACGGATGCTACATATGGATCAACGGATGATACATATGGATAAACGGATGCTAGATATGGATCAACGGATGGATCAACGGATGGAGAAGATAGAGGCTGACATAGCGGGTATACATTGTTTGCTCGGTGTTAATGCCCCTGTTTCCCCGATGCTGGAGCAGGGGGGTGACATGGATGTGATGAATGGGAGCATCGACCCCCTTCCATCACCAAGCGCACCCCCTCCACCAGAAGATGTAGTGTACATGTATGCTGTTGAGGAGGACATGACAACCCTGTCAAGACCACGACAGGAGACAACACTGCGACCAAGACCAGAGGAATGCTTCCTCCCAGACAACCTTCCATCGTCTGTCGCCTCAAGCATACCCGCTCGCAGAAGACCTACATTCGCTCGCATCGATACGGTGCCCGACATCACCCTGTGCGATCTGCCACCGTCGCTCAGAGAGAAGTATAGTGTGATGAGTGCTGGTGCACCCAACAAGTATGCCTTGTACTTTTTTAGCACCATGTTCCCTACTCGTTGTACTGCGACTGGGCCTTCAGAGTGAACTACGACGGAAATCGCGTAAAAAAGGCGCTTCCTGCCAATTTAAGAAAGAACATTCTGGATAAAATGTGGCGCTTTTATCCAATTACAGATCCTGTAATGAAAGGCGTTCTCTCTGCATTAATGGCGTTTTGCGCCATGCAAGGAATCGGCCATGGACGGACAATGTGGTGGACTTTTTGGTTTAATCACGGGAACTGTAAGACCATACTGTTGTGCTGAACTGTGCTGTACTGTACAGTACATGTTTTGATCTGCTGAACTTACTGTAAATAAAGGAGATGTTTTGACCTGCTGTACAGTATTTAACTTACTGTTTTAACTTGCTGTACACACACACAGGACCTGCACAATTCCAGTCCCTGAGGGCCGCAAACAGGCACGGTTTTCAATGTTGTCCTGAAAACAGGGCCTGTCTGCTGCCCTCGAGGACTGTACTGGTGCAGGCCTGACTGACTGTTTTGCACACCATCCCACTGTACTGTATTGTATACTGTATGTTTCTTTAATAAAGGAGTTTTGTACTGTATACTGTATTTTATGAATAAAGAATTGTTTTAATCACCGGTAAGACCATACTGTTGTGCTGAACTGTACTGTACATGTTTTGACCTGCTGTACTTAAATAAAGAAGATGTTGTTGTGTGTTTTTTAACTTGTATTTATACAGAAATGTTTTAACTTGCTGTACACACACACACAGGACCTGCACAATTCCAGTCCCTGAGGGCCGCAAACAGGCATGGTTTTCAAGGTTGTCCTGAAAACCGGGCCTGTCTGTTGCCCTCGAGGACTGTACTGGTGCAGACTGTTTTGCATACCATTCCACTGTATATGTTTTGACTTGCCGTTCTTTGATAAAGGAGATGTTGCGTTTGGAATATTTTATGAATAAAGAATTTGTTTTTAAAACATGTGACTGTAAACCATACTGACTGACTGTAAATGTTTTTACTTTCTATACATAAATGTTTTCACAACTGTAGCAGTAAACCATACACCTGTTGATGTTTTGAATTGCTGTGCACTTAAAATGTTTCTACATTGTACAGTATTTGTAAATAAATGTTTTTGTACTTACTCCACGAATAAAAGAACATGTTGATTTGTTTTACATTGTTCCATTGGCTCCTTTGCTACTGTAACAAAATACAGTGTTTCTAGAATGTACTGTACTGTCCAGGCATACTGTGCTGTATACTGTAAGCATGCTCAGTACAAGAGTATTAAAAAAAATAGAAGACACATACAGTACTTACTGTATGTACTGGCACTGTATAGAAGACACATACTGTATGTACAGTACTGTAATACATGTAGAATAAATGCATAGTTTTTATTTTTTCGGGTTTATTAAACAGTATACTGTTTAGAAAAAAGTATTGTATACTGTACGGCCGGAAAAAATCAGCATAGTGTACATCAGTCACTAAACTTTAGACTCCGGTACGTGGGTTTTTTAATCCGATTCAGCAATGTGCAGGCATTGTTACACAAAGCGATATTATCCATCGAAATCCCTCCATTCGCCGTTTTCTTTTCTGAGGTAAAAAAAAAAGAAAAGTTTTACTGTAATGGTCTAAAGAAGTTCCCAGCCAGTCCCACCAATAATTTTCTCGGGGGGCATCTCCTGTTCACATGCGCATGCGCCTACCGTCGATGTAATGACACGCATACTGTATGCATTTCAAGAAGGTTCCAATGCGCATGCGCGTAGCGTTCCACCAATAGTTCAGTATCTGCAGTACAGTACTGTAGAAGCCGCTCAGCCAATAATATTGCTTACAGGAGAATCGCTTGACTTTTGAATCTCACCGATATTGATACTGTATTGTCAAAATAGAAAAAACACAGAAAATAATACGGCAACAATACTCACCATAGAATTTTCCATTCAGCTGGCGCTGGCGCCCGTCCACTGCCAGTCCAGCGTTCTTGATCATCCACGTCGATAGTTTGCAGCCGGACTAGTACACCTGTAGTGAGCTGATGAGGCTGGAAATTGCTTAGGTACATGCAAGCTTGATCGAAACTGCACGCGAAATCCGGCTCAGGCTTGCTCGATAGACAGCAAGGGTTGTCACTGACGGTGGGACCGTTATTGGAAGCCGGTGCTGGTGCTGGTGCATTGCTTGGCAGCGACTGTCGTTTCTTACTTGGTTTTAACACGACCCTTCGCCTTTTGCCGTCTGCATGATCATAGATACAGGAAAAAGCCGGTGATACACACCAATACCCTCCAACAAATTGTGGCTCAATACGATAAAAACAGGGATCGCTACATAACCTTTTCCTTATTGCACGCTTCCACTTATGAGGAGCTGGCGAAAATTTGTAAAAGTCATAGTTTTCGATAAAATACTGATAAATTTGAACAACTGTTGCCATCTTATCATCTGTTGCATTAATCGCGGCCCATATCAAATACGCGTAAATTCTGTCGGGTTTTTGGAAAACGGGCTGCACTTCAACACTCATGGCGGGCGGCGGGTCTCTGAAGAATACTGTAACCGTAACTGGTCTTTGTCTTTCTTTAATATGAAAAGCCTAAATTGATACATTTTTGCAACCTCTTCCTTCAGTCTCAAGGCCAAGTTACAATAGCACACTGTGGTATCTTTTTTAAACGAAACACCTGCAAGTCGACACATTACTGAAGCGCATGCGCATTACAATTCATGAATATCTGCCATCTGGCGGACACGCAAAGAATTGCAACCTATTAAATCCGAACCATTCTCAATAAACGCATCAACCGCGCGTCAACCGCGCATGACCCATCGCTGAGAACGCAAAATGAATGCGGCATGCTCCAGGTGAAGTGCGTCGCATTCCAGGAAAAAGCCAGGGAAAAACCGGCGATGTGTTAGACTCAGATGAGCCGCAGCAGTATATATAAAAGACACTAGTGCCATGAAATAAAATTTTTTGAGAAAAGACAAATATGAATTTATCAAAAAGTCTCTCTTGTTATAATTGGATCAATGGAGAAAGGAAGTGCAAGATTAGTAGGTAAATGAATCCAAGTATCATCCACAGGGCTAGTTCATTGAAGCGATCAGTCCTCTGGTTAGTTGTTCAAGGGTACTAAGAGCCTCTGCAGTCTCTCTGAAGATTGACCAAATCTTGAAAGAACCTTAAAATAGAAAACCGAGAAGCTTACAAGGCTTCAGAGGGTAATTTTATATTTTTCACGATTAGACTCTTGATTAAACGCTTCTCTTTGTATATATATTATTTGCACATTTCTATTAACTGAGATTATTCAAAATCTGCGTTTGTGTGTAGGGGCACACATAGATGTGTGCGTGTGTATGAGCACACATAGATGTGTGCGGGTATGTATGGGCACACGTAGATGTGTGCGAGTGCGTATGGGCACACGTAGACAGGTGCAGGTGTGTATGGGCACATGTGGATGCGCGCGTGTATGGGCACACATGGATGCGCGCGTGTATGGGCACACATGGATGCACGCATGTGTATGGGCACACATGGATGCGCGTTAGTGTATCGGCACAAGTGGATGCGCGCGTGTTTATTATATGTTTTCAAATTGCGTTCATATTTACATGATACCCCATGTCTTAACTTTCATTTCAGAGATCACATGGAATAGCAATTATTTATGGACTACTCTAGATGTACATATTAAAGGTTTAGAAGCAGTTAGATGTTTAAGAGAAAGAACCTGATATTCCCATTATACAGAAATAATTTCTAGTAAAAAGTATAGCCTTTACTTTGACCCAAAATTAGTTTCCTTTTGATGGAAATTTTTATTTACAATCCTGTGGTATGGCCATTAGGACCATATTTACTCCCAGTTATGTAAACGTATTTACGGGTTGTTGGGAAGACATGCATGTGTGGATCAGCAACTTTATGATGTTAATCTGGTCCCCTCATTGATGATATTTTAATTATTTGTAGTGGTAATGAACACAGTCTTTTGTCACATTTATTTGAGTAATAATGATAGAGGTTTAGTTTGCACATACAAAATTAGTCCAATGTCCAATGAATTTTGGGTGTCTGGCTTTATAAATTGACGACAGTATGGAAATTACCACAGATGTTTTTCAGAAATCTGTAGCATGTAACAATTATTTAGATGCTTCAAGTAACCATATTCCCAACTGGTTATGTAACATTTTATACAGACAATTTGGTTTCATTGAAATGGTTCCACTGTACAGAATTTTGATAAACAATTCAAAATATTAAACTATGTATATAAAAAATTGTTTTATTGATTAATGAATCTTGTGATAAGGCCAGATCAGTAAATTGTGATCATCCGATTGGAAAATCTATACTAAATGATCAGCAAAAGATTGAAAGTTCTGCTAACATTAGTGGAAAATCTATAATTAGCGTTCAAACCCCCTGTAACAGGGGAATAATCCCTGTTCAAGTAATGTGCCTTTAATCTAGCAGTGTGGTGGTTAACTGCTGGTAGTCAATTAATAAACACCACCTGCCTGATTTAGATTGCTTACAAAAGCCTTTCTGTTGAGACAGGAAGTGACTCCTTAGCTCACTTGTGGGCTGAACTTTGGAGACAGAGCAGTGTTCTTGAGTCTCCCAGGAGAGACTGACCAAGAGAACACAGATCTCTGGAGCTGACCGGTCTTGAGTTCTGCATAGTATAGCTGATTGCAAGACACCAAATAAGACTTCTAAACCTGGATGCTGATATTTTCTGTGCACGCACGGGTGCGGTTCCAGGAGAGCAGAGAAGCTTACTCTACAGCAGCTAACAGATAAGACTTTCATTATTAAGAGACTGCTTATATCTGCTTCTTTCATGCTATATGTTTTGGGTCTGTGAGACATGCTTGACTTAGGGAGTTGTGAATTAATTGCATGGTATTTTCACTAGAGATACTCCCAAGTGAATAGAAGCTTTGTCCCCCCCCCCTGTGTTTGGATGTTTTCCTGATGAAAAGGAAAAGGCACAATAAAGCCTTATTATAATTTCACCTTATAAAAGTCTCCAATTGTGTACCTCTGTGAACGTCTGTCTACATATAGTGTCCGAAGTGGGATGAGAGGTGTCTTTGTAGTTAAAAAGGACCGGAGATTTTTATGTGAAATTTTTTTTGTTATGCTTTTGCCTACAAACAGTCTGAGCAACTTAGAAAAAAAAAAACCTCATGCAGCAGAGATCAGAGTTAAAGGGACACACCACTGAAACTTACACTGCATTGAAACTTACAAAACCACAGATGGACTCTTTGCCCCAATCCCAAGAGGAGAGAGACTGCTGAAAAAGCTAATCCTTATTTGCCTATCACAAAGTTTAATATGGTCATTGAAATAGGGGTTTTGCCTTCCAGCCATAGTAATGGTTCAAGAAGTGAGTCAGCCCTTAAAAAGGGATAGGTGTTTGTTGTTTTCAAAAGTTTCGCTGAAGCAGTGAATACAGATGGTGACCCACGAGTGGTACTGATTTTGCAAATAAAGGTTGCCACACCGCATAGGGCTACCAGCTGTGAATGGAGTATATGTAGAAAAGTGTGAAAATTGATACAAGACTGTGCTGAAGCAGGGGAATTTTTAGCAAACAAATGCAAAGTGTAAAATTGCCCTATAGGGGAAAAAGGTATTTCAAAGCCAATTGCTGAGTGTTGAGTCACCCTGCCGGGAATGAAAGAAATAGTCCACTGCAAAGAATGTGTTTTTTTTCCTGCAAGTAAAAAAGTCTGCCTATATGTATCTTGGGAGTAAAACAGACACCCAAAGTGTGAAGTGTGAATGCCATAATACCCAAAGATGAGACTGAAAATTACTGAACTCAGGCAAAAAAACAAATTCTGTTGCTGAAGCGGAGAGATTGCACCTAGCAAGTAAATGGTGTAAAGCAAACAGAAGTTTTTTCCTAGCAACTACACATTCAGCATACCTAATGAGAGATTATAACTAGCAAGTAAATGGTGTAAAGCAAATAGACTTTTTTACCTAGCAACTGCACATCTTGTATACCTGATAAGAGAAAATGCATGCACAGTACTGCTGATATTGAAAAAAAAAAATTACCCAAGAAAGATAAGTCTACAGAGATGCCTGTGAGAGCTACAACCTCTAAAAGCAAAATATGCCCATCTGTAGGACTACCACAATTGGGGGTTCTAGCAAATACAATGGCAACAGCTGCAATAGCGCCTCCTGAGGTCAGGAAGAAAATTACACCTGATAGCCTAAAAATGGAGGACAAGATGCAGCGTTCCTGTAATGAACCCTACCCCACGGAAGAGTGGCCCTTCCAGTCCAATAAAGAGGAAGACCTCTCTTACGGGGAACCCGAACCGAGTCACACCCATAAAACACCCCAAGAATGGTGGGGGTGCCTTAACTCTGCACGAACAGAAAAGAGCGCTCCCTTTGATGATGAATATGATCAGCAGGAGACAGAGCGGGAGCAGCAGATCACCCAATATTTCTGTCAGCTAAAGCAACTGCAAGAAAAGCCTGGCGTATATAATGAAGGTGCTAAAGTATCAAATAAAGAAGGAGACCACAGTATTCCGGATGGGACGGAGTCATCCAAAACAAAAAAGCGGAAAAAGAAAAAGAAAAGTGGTTCTTCACTTACCGTGGAAGGAACAGACACGTCCGCAGATCCTGTGGAGGAAAAGGGGGACTGAGTTGCCCTGCAGCCTAGAGAAAATGGAGAGTTTGTCCCGCGGTTAACCGAATATCCAGAGGGCCCAAGGCAGAAGTCGTGTACCCCAAAGAAGTGTCTTTCCGGTGCCAACAGTGAGGAACCCTCAACCAACCATCCCAGGGAAGCAGAGCCGGAACCAGTGAGTGACGATCCCTTGACCAGCCCTGAAGATGCCCTGAAAAATGCCAGGCATGACTGTGATATGCTCCGTGACCAATTGAAACAAAAGGAAGATGGTTACACAGAGCTACAGAAAAATAACGTGAGGCTACAAAAAGCTGTGCTCACAATTTACTCTTTAGCCAAGACAGAATTGGACGATCTCAAGACTGAGCTAGATACTGCAAAGGCTACTATTTCCACCATGGATGAAAAGCAGAGCCAATCTGATAAAATGGTGGCTACGCTAAAGCGGAAGTATGAGGAGGCACTGACGCAGATGACAGTCTTCCAGCAAGAGGTTCACACTCTTCGCATAGAGCTGAATGCCTCACAACAGGAGGTCAACAGTGTCCGGATAGAGGTGGAGGTATCTCAGAAAGAGGTTCAGACACTCCGCAGAGCACTGGATGCCTCACATCATGAGACCAACAGCTGCCGCACAGACCCTAAAGTTTCCAGAAAGGAACTACGCAGTCTCACTGAGGAGCTGGACATTTCAAGGGACGCAGAGCACCGACTGCAGAACCAACTGCAAGGTCTGCGTACACACCTCCAGTGTGCTGAGGAGAAGCAGCAAACACTGCAGGAAGAAAAGCTGCAAGCTGCTAAAGAGGTACAAGCGCTGCAGGAACGTCTGAAAACCCAGTACGTCCCCACAGAGCAGTATGAGGAGCTAAAGGCCACGCTGCATGTCACCAGAGCATCATTGGAGGTGGAGCTTCGATGAGAGGGAGCGTGAGACGGCTCAGAAACTGGAGCAAGAGCTGGAGAGACAGAGAGACTGTTCCATTCCCTTGAGTCAGTACACCAAGGAGAAAACAGACGCAGCGGCAACCTTGACGACAAAAATTACAGAGCTCCAGAATATGAAGGAGACTCTGATACAGACTCAGGGAAAGCAAAGCATGCAGATAAATTCCCTGAGAAGAGACTTGCAAGACGCACTCAAAAAACAGGGATTTGTCGCGGATGAGATTACAGTCCTACAAGGACAAGTATTGACCCTGACTAAGCGTCAGTATCCCACAGCCTCAAAAACCCATGAAGACAAGGGTACAGTGAGAGCTGGGAATACCGCTCATCTGAAAGACAAGGTTGCAAAATTTGAACCACCTAAACAAGCACTAGCAAAACCTTCAGCCACCCAGCAGGCAACAAAAGAAGGTACACGTGCTGAATTAAAACCAGAAGAATCCTTAGCAGATGAAGCTGAAAAGATGGGACATTCTCTGGAAGTGGGTGTGGATTTGCAACTTAATCTCAAAGAGGCTGAACTAGCAACCCCATTGAGTGGGAAAAGGGCAGAGTGACAGCTTCAAGAGCGGAAAACTCAAAGGGCTGTTTTTAAACGCTCTGCAACTGCTGCCATACAGTATGCCTACAATAAGACGAGCACCCGACGCGAGGGAAATCTCATGACCGCGCACGTAGAGAAAAGACTATACTTGGAAAAAGTCCTCCTCGAGCGACTGAGGGGTGCTGATCTCAAACACCTTCAGGAGGAGACACGAATATACTGGAGAAAGGGCTCCAATCCCAGCAGGACTGAGGGTTCTCTTCCTGCATCCACACTCATTCAAATCACAGAGATATCTAGAATGAGAGTGGAAGGATGGGCTTTGGCCGTGGCAAGCCCGAGCTTCCCACAAACAGGGGAGGTATGTAACAGGGGAGAAATCCCTGTTCAAGTAATGTGCCTTTAATCTAGCAGTGTGGTGGTTAACTGCGGGTAATCAAGTGATAAACACCACCTGCCTGATTTAGATTGCTAACAAAAGCCTTTCTGTTGAGACAGGAAGTGACTCCTTAGCTCACTTGTGAGCTGAACTTTGGAGACAGAGCAGTGTTCTTGAGTCTCCCAGGAGAGACTGACCAAGAGAACACAGATCTCTGGAGCTGACCGGTCTTGAGTTCTGCATAGTATAGCTGATTGCAAGACACCAAATAAGACTTCTAAACCTGGATGCTGATATTTTCTGTGCACGCACGGGTGCGGTTCCAGGAGAGCAGAGAAGCTTACTCTACAGCAGCTAACAGATAAGACTTTCATTATTAAGAGACTGCTTATATCTGCTTATTTCATGCTATATGTTTTGGGGCTGCGAGACATGCTTGACTTACAGTAGGGAGTTGTGAATTAATTGCATGGTATTTTCACTAGAGATACTCCCAAGTGAATAGAAGCTTTGTCACCCCCCCCCCCCCTGTGTTTGGATGTTTTCCTGATGAAAAGGAAAAGGCACAATAAAGCCTTACTATAATTTCACCTTATAAAAGTCTCCAATTGTGTATCTCTGTGAACGTCCGTCTACACCCCCTAATCAATCAGCAAAACTGAGATGATCAGACTATATTTATCACCAAATATAACTTGTCTGCATTCAATATTGAAAAAATAAATAACAAACTTTGTACTGTTTTGACTTGTGAAACTTTAAAAACACGCACGGATGCACACACACACACACACACACACACACACACACACACACACACACACACACACACACACACACACACACACACACACACACACACACACACACACACACACACACACATTATATCAGACATTACCCAAATGTCAGTGCCAAAGGTTTAAGTGTTGGGTAAAATTGTGTCGCTTTGCTTGTTCTGTAGGCCCACTCCGGGATATGCTGCACATTTAGGCGTGTAAGCCTGGGCGTGTTACTCCCTCCACGCACCCATCTACTAACACTGGAAGCCCTGAATGGGGTCACTATTGACCTCACATTTTGCTGCTACTGTCTGTTTGGATGCCACTCAAATACCACTTTTTTGGAGATTGAGATGTGTACAGTACAGTGTGTCTGGTTCAATGTGTACTGCATTAACATTTGTACTGTCTCTGTCCTTATATTAAAAAATCCTGATGCAAAGTTGCTATTACCGTCCCCCACTCATCGTGCTTCTGAGCACCGAAATAAACAAATATATATATATATATATATATATATATATATATATATATATATATATATATATATATATATATATATATTCAAGAACTCTCCTAGCTCAGCAAGTATTTTATTTATTATCAATTGTTGTGTAGGTGCAATACAGGAATTTTATAGAGATAAATTACAAGAAAGACACGGTCTCTGTATGCTGCACTCTCCAGTACAATACATTTGTATTGATTACGTTTTTACTAGTTAACCTTTATTAGGTATGTGTTACCCCCTTCAAAGTTCAACCGTTCTCCTCATCGTGGTGTTGGGGGTGGCAACGGTATACTGTAAGTATGCTGGCTAAACGGCTCTGGCCTGGGGAAAGACCTGGCAACCTACCCAAGTATTATGCCAAAAATATTCTATGGATCAACTACTCAACATTGAATTCAACATGGTACTGGAAAGTGGGACCCCTATGCTGGAAGGTACCCGAAATGCGACTGGGGTTGAGCAAGGAGGAGGTCAAAGTAGCTGGGCAGTGATGACGCGGATAGGATAAATCCATTGGGACACCTATCTGCTGATGTGGCCTGCAGCGAAACAACCACTCTGCGCTGCACAAAACCATACAAGATTGGAATGTGGAACGTGAAAACCTGAACAGTCTGAATGCAGGAAAATTGGACATTGTGAAAAGGGAAATGAATCGACTGAACATCTACATATTGGGCATCAGTGAAATACATTGGACTGGCAATGGCTTCTTCAATTCCAGCGAGCACATGGTGTATTACTCTGGCAATGACACCACCACGGCGAGGAGTGGGCTTTATCGTGAACAAGAAAATTGCGAAAGCAACCGAGAGTTATCAGACACTGAGCGACCGAATAATGGCCATCTGAATCAGAGGGAAACCTCATGACATCACGTTTCTGCAAATATACTCCCCAACAGCAGACACACCTGAAGAGGAAGTGGAAGAGTTATATGGCGAACTTCAGGATGTCCTAAGCCAAACACCCAATAAAGACATTATCTACATTATTGGTGATTGTAACTCCAAAGTGGGAACTATGGCAGAACCCGAAATCGTTGGAAGATTCGGTTTAGGAGTGCAGAGCGAGGCAGGACTGACTGGCTCAATTCTGTCAAGAACATCGGCTAATGATCACCAACACTTTGTTCGAACAACCCAAACGACGGCTGTACACCTGGACATCACCAAGTGGAGAACACAGAAACCAAATTGACTACATCCTGTGTCAGAAGAAGTGGGAGAGCTTGATCTTGGCTGTGAAGACATACCCTGGTGCTGATTGTGAATCAGATCACCAACTGCTGGTAGCCACAGTCAAACTCAGATTCTGCAACACCAAACAAACGGCAGCCACAAAGAAATTCGACACAGACAAGATAAACCCCAGCTACGCAGTCGAAGTAAAGAATAGATTCGACCTCCTCGCTACAGAAGAAAGGTATCCAGACAAGATGTGGGAAGAAATTAAAGCATGCGTTATCGAAACAGCTTTAGAACATGTCCCATACAAGAAACCATTGAAATCAGTCCAGTAGATTTCCGATTCGACCATCAGTATCACAGAACAGAGAAGGAAGGCCAAAGCTACTGGGAACAGAGAAGATTTCAGAAGGCTGAATGCAGAATTCCAAAGAGAGGCCAGAAAGAACAAAGAGAACTACTGGAATGAACAGTGCCAGAAGATGGAGGAAACGAGCAGGAAAGGTCATACGCGAGAACTCTACACCTACGTGAAGAGGGCACGGTCAACATTCAAGGCTCGTAAGGCAACAGTTTGTGGGAGCAATGGCCAGGAATTGCATAACCAGTAAGCAACACGCGATCGGTGGAAAAAATACACAGAGAGGTTGTACGAAAGTGAACATCAGAACCATCCGGCGGAGGAGAATGAGACACTGGAACTGGAGCCAGATATTCTGGAGGAAGAAGTCGTATGGGCAATGAAGCAATTAGCCAACCAAAAAGCCCCAGGAATTGACGCGTACTAGCAGAATTGCTCAAACCCATACCAGCGGCAGCATTAACAGTATTATGTCAACGCATTTGGAGCACGTGTTAGTGGCCAAAAGAATGGAAAAGAGTAGTATTCATCCCCATTCTGAAGAAGGGTGACACGAAGGATTTCTCGAATTATCGCACCATAGCCTTGATACCACACAAGCAAAATCCTTCTGAAGATTATCCAACAATGCTTGAGTACAACCGTCGATGGGGAAATGCCAGATGTGCAAGCTCGCTTCAGGAAAGGCAGAGACACTTGTGATCACATTGTCAACCTTCGATGGATTATGGAAAAAAACAGGGAGTATCAGGAAGATTTCTACATGTGTTTCATTGATTATTCAAAGGTGTTCGATGTAATTGAGCACAACAATCTCTGGACCTGCCTGAAGGAAATGGGCACACCACAACACCGGACCGAACTCATAAGATCACTCTATCAAGATTAAGAAGCTACAGTCCGAATGCCATATGGAGACTCGGATTGGTTCAAGATTGGAAAGGGCTCACGCCAAGGATGCATCCTATCACCAGCAGCTTTCAACTTGTATGCAGAAGCTGTCAGGCGGTGACCAGGCCTGGATGAACTCAAGATTGGCGTGAAAATAGGCAGCAGAAACATCAACAACCTCTGATATGCCGACGATACCACCCTGCTGGCTCAAAACAAGAAGGAACATCTGATCATGAAAGCCAAAGAAGAAAGGGAGAAGGTTGTACTGCGCCTGTACATTATGAAGACAAAGATCATGACAACAGCAAACAATGCGAACATTTCTATCAAGATCAACAATGAAGAAACTGAAGTGGTTAAAAAGTTAATCTTTCTTGGGTCCAAAATTGATTGCGATGGCGACTGCACCCCTGAGATCAAGAGACGGCTGACACTTGGAAGAAATACGATTGTCAGTATGAACAACATCCGGAAGAGTAATGACAACCAAATGCAGATTGGTCAGTGCGATCATTTTCCCAATAGCAACATATGGCTGCGAAACCTGAACTCTGGGGAAGGCAGACAGGCGAAAGATCGATGCATTTGAACTGTGGTGCTGGAGACGTCTGCTACGCAGCCCGTGAACAGCCAGAATAACGAACCAAGCAGTTCTGGAACGGATCAAATCGAAAATCTCACTGGAGGCCAAGATAACAAAGCAAAAGCTCTTCTACTTTGGTCCCATCATGCGAAGCAAGTCGCTTGAGAAGGACGTCATGCTTGGAATGATTGGTGGCAAAAGAGGAAGAGGCTGCCCAAGAACTCGCTGGCTAGATACAATCAAGAAAGATACTGGACTGAACATAGCAGAACTGAAAGAAGCCGTGAGAGATCGAAAGACATGGAGAACACTGATCCATAGAGTGGCCGAGAGTCGTACTCGACTGAACGGATAAGGAGGAGGTATGTGTTAAAATATAATCAGAACTTTAATAAAACACAAAAGTGATCATATTTACAGCGAATAGCACATATAAAATGAGACGAAACCGAGGGAAAATATTTAAATTGTGGTATCTCTTATTTTGTAGGTATTAATATGTTGTGAATCAGAAAGGGGGGGAAAGGAAAACACAAAATGGATGTGTCTCCTAAAAGAATTCACTATACTGCACTCCTACTTAATTTAAAATTTAACTTTTAATATATTTTCATAAAACATATGTTACCAAAACGTCGTGTATTGTGCATTAAAAATAAATTAAATTGACGGTACCTAGCGTCTGTGTCAGTGAATGTGTGTTGGAGTGGTCTCAAACAACAATTAGTAGTAGAGACTTCAGGGCACAGAACGCTACTTAGTCAGGGTATAAACCCCTCTGGGGCACCTATGAGATCAGGTACACTTGTAATTGTTAATAAATGAACTTGCAAACTCAGTGACTAAGATGTGTCGTGAAAATACAGCAGTCCTGCTTAGACTTGTAAACCACAGAGCACTTAAGGATGTTGGTTATAAATGTATTACCATCCAATATATATAGAAGTGCTACTAATAGTATAGTGATGGAGGGTAAATGATTCACAGCATAGTGAAACAATTGTTCACAGCATATTGATCATTGAATCATTTTACAGCACACTCCAAATAGCAAATAGTCATATCATATAAAGAGCAGGAATGCTTGCGCACTGAGTGTTAGTGAAATACCCAATTCAGATCTACATAGATAAAGCCAGGAGACTACAGAGCACTACATAAAAGCAGCTCCAAGTAGGAGACTGACAACATGGCGCGTTCAAGGCATGTTTCCCTCCAGCAAAGGAGCTTCCTCAGGGACAAATTTGCTTGGGGGAGGAAGAATGAACCCTTATATACCCAAACAATACCTTGATTACAGATTGAACAGTTTACACCTGTTGCACATGCGCAGTTGGTCCGTTGTCAAACTACACCCCTCAAAATACAAAAATGCTTAATAAACCATCTGGGTAGGTTCCCACACATACAGCAACACAAGTGCTGAGTTAGTGTGTAAAAACGAGTGTTTTTTGGGCTTATATAACAGTCTGGCATAAATCGGCGAGATTTGAGTCCAATGCGCATGCGCGCGGACTCAGAAAATCCAACAGACCAGAATGAAACACACTGCGCATGCGTGGGCACTTAGAGTAGAAATGGCCAAATCAAAGTTAGTGCTGTGCGCATGCGCGAATACTTGTAAATTCTAGCCCGATATACATATGACTGCGCATGTGCGGAGACTCCCGAAAACCCTCATTTAGAGGCGCATGTGCAGGGGACTAAAGCAACATATTAATTCCATTAAACATTCTGCTGAAACATCTGTTGCCAGACATGTAACACAATATCACAATGGCGATACCAATGCCATCAAATTCATGGGCATTTACCAGCTAAAATGTCCCATGAGAGGGGGTAACATTGACCAATCCCTGCTTCGGATTGAAGCAGAATGGATTTTCAAATTAAAAACAAGGAGCCCTAATGGACTCAATGAGGGGTTTACATTTACACCCTTCATTTGATCACGTAGGTTCCTTTGGTTAGATTCCATTATCTAGCCCGTGTTTCCCTGTTGTTTAAATGGTCTATTCATGTGTTTTATATACCTTATATATGAGCAGCAAGATTATTTTCCATGTCCACTAGGCTGTTTTCCAGCATTTGATATTGAAAGATATTTACTAATTTACCCCTATTATTGACTATATTACCGAAGTTCTAAACCCATTTTTGGGCTTAGTCGTTATGTATGGCATAAGTGTATAGCATGATAATTATACAATGAAAACTCTACGCAAAATTTCTATATGCATACACATAAGTTGTTTTTTTATTTTCTTTATTAATTTCACCACTACCTTTAAGCCTGACACATTGTGCAGTATATCACTATGGGGGAGTATATATAACTTAATCTTTGCAATTATACTCTGCATATAATAGTTACATAAGGTACCATAGACCCTTACCCACTATGAATTGACTATTATCTGTCATATATTTTATAATACCCTGCCCATTTGCCAACATCTAGGGCATGTACAGATTGTTTGAACAAACAAAACTACACTTTTTGTTAATAAGGCCCGACGCATGCGCACTGCGCACAACTAAAAATGTCGGAGTCCGAACGCATGCGCATTATGCCTGGACTATGGCAGTACTGTTGCCTTAGTCCCCTGCACATGCGCCTCTAAATGAGGGTTTTCGGGAGTCTCCGCACATGCGCAGTCATATGTATATCGGGCTAGAATTTACAAGTATTCGCGCATGCGCACAGCACTAACTTTGATTTGGCCATTTCTACTCTAAGTGCCCACGCATGCGCAGTGTGTTTCATTCTGGTCTGTTGGATTTTCTGAGTCCGCGCGCATGCGCATTGGACTCAAATCTTGCCGATTTATGCCAGACTGTTATATAAGCCCAAAAAACACTCGTTTTTACACACTAACTCAGCACTTGTGTTGCTGTATGTGTAGGAACCTACCCAGATGGTTTATTAAGCATTTTTGTATTTTGAGGGGTGTAGTTTGACAACGGACCAACTGCGCATGTGCAACAGGTGTAAACTGTTCAATCTGTAATCAAGGTATTGTTTGGGTATATAAGGGTTCATTCTTCCTCCCCCAAGCAAATTTGTCCCTGAGGAAGCTCCTTTGCTGGAGGGAAACATGCCTTGAACGCGCCATGTTGTCAGTCTCCTACTTGGAGCTGCTTTTATGTAGTGCTCTGTAGTCTCCTGGCTTTATCTATGTAGATCTGAATTGGGTATTTCACTAACACTGAGTGCGCAAGCATTCCTGCTCTTTATATGATATGACTATTTGCTATTTGGAGTGTGCTGTAAAATGATTCAATGATCAATATGCTGTGAACAATTGTTTCACTATGCTGTGAATCATTTACCCTCCATCACTATACTATCAGTAGCACTTCTATATATATTGGATGGTAATACATTTATAACCAACATCCTTAAGTGCTCTGTGGTTTACAAGTCTAAGCAGGACTGCTGTATTTTCACGACACATCTTAGTCACTGAGTTTGCAAGTTCATTTATTTACAATTACAAGTGTACCTGATCTCATAGGTGCCCCAGAGGGGTTTATACCCTGACTAAGTAGCGTTCTGTGCCCTGAAGTCTCTACTACTAATTGTTGTTTGAGACCACTCCAACACACATTCACTGACACAGACGCTAGGTACCGTCAATTTAATTTATTTTTAATGCACAATACACGACGTTTTGGTAACATATGTTTTATGAAAATATATTAAAAGTTAAATTTTAAATTAAGTAGGAGTGCAGTATAGTGAATTCTTTTAGGAGACACATCCATTTTGTGTTTTCCTTTCCCCCCCTTTCTGATTCACTTTTCAGTTCACAGTTTGCACCCACTTTTTTGGATTACCATTTATTCACTCATTATTTGCTCCAATTGGTGTGGTTTTGTGATCACCCCCTAACCCTAGTGTTTCTTTTTATTAATATGTTGTGCCTTTAACTGTTTGAGCTTTTAGGCTCTGGCAGATCCTCAAATAGCCTATTATCTAGAGTTAGATTGCATGGTATACATATATATTTCTCCAGCAATATATATTGGACTTTATTTCATTATCAGCTTGATCTCTAGTGTTAGAGCGTTTATAGTCCTCTTTATATATTGCTGTATAGTATAGTGTAATTGACTCTATAGCTGTTTAGCAATCATGGGTTTAGGTACTAACTAGATAGTATGCTAATGGAACTGTTACTTAAATTAAACACAGTGGGCCTCATGCAGAGAGCATAGAATTTTCAAATTGGCGAATTTCATAAAAAGTAGCTTTTTTGGAGAGTTTTATTCTCCATATGCAGAAAAGTGCGAATTCTGCTATGTTTAACATGGATCCGTGTGGCGAGTTTGAATGGAACAGATGCGCGCTAAAGAAATGTAAAAAAAAAAAATCGCGGCTTTTTTTCCCCCTTTGCTATAGGCGGCGAGCGCCATCTTATTGCCAATATTTCCTGGTGCGGCAAAAATGAGAAAATCGCGCCATTTCCCTGGCGCGAACAGCCGCTACATGCCGTTCGTACCTCTCTGCATTCGGAGAGTTTTAAAAATGGTGAGATGGAGGTTCTCGCCAGCCGCGAGGCGAGTTTTAGCAATAAAAAAAACAAAATGGCGCGTTTTTCGAAACTCGCCATTTTATGCCGGTTTCTGCGCGAAATTGTACAAAAATGGCGAATTTTGAAATAACGATGCTCTCTGCATGAGGCCCAGTGTCGGTAATAGTTTAGATAGTGGCTATTTATTCAGCATTGCTAAAGATCACTTAGTAGCGACATATTTTTACCACTGAAGCTGTTGTTTAAATTAGATGGTATCAGGGTAATTCGGTTAGAGTATGAAATGTAGCTAATTGTGCTGCAATTACTTAGGATCACCAAATTTCTATGTATCACTGCAAGAGCAACTATTGCTTAGTATGGCTATGGTATCTTGCTCCCGTGTGGTCTAATTAGCATACTGCTGAATGGTAGTCTCTCATAGTATGATCTTTAACCATAGAACACAGGTAGGCAACTTAAAATAGGCAGTATCTGGATGGTTCAGTTTAGAGTGTAAACTATAGCTGATTGGATAGCAGTGACTGTGTCTCACTGCAGGTGCAACTGTTGCTTACTGTGGCTGTAGTATCTTACATCCGTGGACTCTAATTAGCATATTGTTAGATAATAGTCTCTCATAGTATGAGTCTTAGCCATAAAACACATATATATATATATGCCCTGTATTGCTATTAAAGTCTATTATAGGCCATTGAGGTAAAGCACAGTTATTTAGGCATTCGTATCTATATTGCTTATTCTCTGTCGGGAGCTAAGCCGATCGGAGGAGCTAGTAGAATGCTTGTACTCCTCGGTATATCGCATGACTAACGTAGTGACGTCAGAGCAGCGATACAACTCTAGTGCAGAACAAAGGTGGGCCTAAAGCGCACAGGAGAGATAGAAAGAGAGACAAACTATAGTGTACTCTGTAAATTGTAGAAGCAAAATCCTGCTATAAATATCTGCACTTACAAGATAACAGAAGGAAACAGGCAAAAATATATAATCTTAGCTGCTTCTGATGTTTTCAGAAGAATCCGCTCTGTCAGATTCAGCTGGGCTCCTCATCCGAGATCCGACTGCTGGGCTCAACAGAACTCAGAAGTATAACTCAGCTGGACTCCCAGGGAAATTGTTGATTAAGGAAAGAGAAGAATGTACAAACGTACAAACAATTTATTGGTCTAAAAACACATAAAAAAGATATATCCACCAAAGTGACACTGCACTCGTCAAAACGAATTTTCCAAGACTCCTTGATCACTCAGTGAAAAGTCCTGCACACTGCGTTACTCTTCGCTGGCCTCACTATACACGGTAAGTTCCTCTGGCACACAAGGGTCCTTTGCTGTTCACAGAGACGTCCCGCGTCCTTCTCCGCCGGTATCGCGGCACTCCCGGATCACTTCCGTGTTTCGTGTGACATACACACACGTCTTGTGAGACGTCCGTGAGATGATCACGGTCTGTCAGTAGTGACGGCTGCAGATTCTTTGAATAATCTGCAGAATACTCCGCATGATCTCCCCATCCCCGTTCTCTGTCTTACTAGTTTCACCTGCTGGCTTCATCAGGGGAATGTATTGGAGCTGCTCACCCTTTCCCTATTTATAGCCTATCTAATAAAGTAATAGGCAAACATACAAAGCTAGCACATCTGATACTGAAAAAGGATACTACTCTAAGGAAGCAAGAGAAACTCCCAGCAGGGAGGAAATGGGGCTCAAAGGTTTGGGATGCACTAATTAAATGAGAATGAATTAAAATGAATTATCATAAATGAATTAAAACACTTAAGGATAGAGAATTCTTCCAATATGTTCACTCAGAATTAGAGATATAGGCAATATAAGATACACACAAGGCAAATCTATGATAAGTCCATTCTAGAGCATTAATCTTGTGGAGGATCCCACTCATTGCACAGTGTAATAGGCAAAAAAACATTGCATTCCCCAATATCCAAGGGCAACCTCCTAGTATCAAGACAATCCAAAGCTTGGAGAAGTACTCACAGATGAATGAATGTCCTCTCCAGGTGTAATCCACTTGAAAGAGGAGTCTTTACTTGCCCAGTGCAATCTCTAGGGTGCAAAATGTTGGAGATAAGCAATATCAAGAGAAAAAAACTGGCAACAAGCCAAAAGACTCTGCACCACTTTGTATGAGACAGTGAAGAGGGTGAAAAATGATTTCTTTGCAGCAAAAAAATCTAAATTTTCCTAGTCCAGTACTCCTTGAGAAAGTGCATACTTTGCATGAAACGCATGGGAGGACTAGTTTGTTCACTATTTGTACGTTTCGATAAAGCCTTTGTATATTTTTCATGATTTTGGGCACCCCATTTTTTTAATGGTAATTCCCCTTTGAGAAAGTCGCCCGAGTGCGATGAAACGCGCCAGGGAGCGTCATCACGCAATACACACTGACACTACGTCATCACGCCATTACGCAAGCGCACAATCAGGCTGGATCGAGCGCGGGACATTTTGCTGCTGACTACACCTGGAGAGTCATTTTTAATTGAAAATTGGACTTTTGGGAAGATCCTAGGTGCCTCAAGGTTCTTCAGCGGTCCGCTGTTCGTTTACACCACAGAGTGGGATCTGGACTGTTGATTTCGGACGCAGAGCTACCTGTTTGGCGTTGATAATTATTCACAACTGCACATTTTATATTTACCCTTGTGAGTGAATTTATTCCCCCTCCCTCCTTTCCCATCATTAAATGTACATTTTTACTCTCTGTCTCTGTCTCTCTCTTTCTCTCTCTCTTTCTCTCGCTTTCTCTCTCTCTTTCTCTTATTATGCAGGGGATACCAAAGTACCCAACTGTGATGCTGCCAGCTCCGGGAACTGACAGTTATCAGTAAAATAGATACATAAGGAGAAATAATGTCAGCAGTTGTAGAACTGCTGGCTGCCTCTCCCATTGTCCCTTCCCCCTTCCCCCCAGCACTATTGTCAGCTATACAGCGATGCGGCTGGACTGCCTCTCCCATTAACCCCCCTCATGCGCGACTATCAGATGTCTGGCGGTAGAAGTGCTTTTGTACCACCGGCTGCCTCTCCCATCCCTCCTCCCCCTCCTGCCCCCCCCCTTCCCCGCGCACGAGAGATTTGCCTTTCTACCGCTGGCTGCATCTCCCATTCTTCCCCTCTCTCTCCACGTGCGCAGCCCGTGATCAGCTGGGCGGTGCGGCGGTAGAGGTGCCAGCTGCCACTCTCATACCCCACCCCCTTCCCCCACCTGGCTGTCAGTGCTTCTAGCACCCCCCCCTGGCTGGAACGTGTGAATGCAGCCAGAGGTGGTGAGGGGAAGATGAGCTGAGGAGCGCCTGCCACTCAACGTACAGAAAGTACAGTATCTGACGGAATGACGTTGCTGCCATCCCCAGCGCAGCTCCCATTGTGCTGAGCAGGATCCTGTTTGTAGGGCTGAGGAGAAATGTTGTACTGTAGTATAGTATGGTGTTGTGTACTGTTGTGCAGTGTTACGCAGTGTACTGAAGAAGAAAGTGATATGTAATTGTATGGATAAATGTATGCTATTGTCTGCTAGTAAAAACATTTTTTTCTGCACATTTAATGTAGTGTTTTCTCCCCCCAATTTTTTTTATTAAATCAAGGGTGCGTCTTAGAATCGAGGAAATAGGGTAGGTCAATGTGCATTGCAATTTTGCTCAATACAGTATGTTACATTCTCATATTTTGCTTACAAAAGTCTCTGAAATCGCTAAATTACCTAATGCTGAGACTTTAAATAGGGCCCACACCATGTTTTGCCCAGTGTCTGGGGATATTTAACTGAAAGTTTACTAATTAGGGGACACTATTAACCCTTTAAGGCTTGACGAAATGTTTCACAGGGAAACTAATGTGGGGGCAAAATGCTTAAAATGTCATGAATGCATTTTGGACAGTTTCTCTATTTCATTTAGCAGCAACCGAGAGATTCTTTATAACAGTGGTGCGCAAACTGGGGGGCTGCACAATTTTGTAAGTGGGGCTCCGTGCTTACAGATGCCCCCACGCCCTTCCCCACAACATTTAAATTGATTGCCCGGGGAGATCGTGGTACCTCTGTAATTGCCTGGTACCTGCTCTCAGGCTTCTCCTGACACATGCCGCCATGACAACGCAACATCAAATGACGCCGTGACGTCACAGAGAGAGAGATGCCGGAGAGCAGGGGGAATGAGCAGGTTGGAGAGCAGGCACAGGACGTGACTTAAAAAGTTTGTGCACACCTGCCTTAGAATATGAGTTGAACAAGAGCCACTAAAGTAATAAAAAAATCACGCCCAAACAAATGGAGCAGTGAGGATTGCTGTTTTAAAGGGTTCTAGTATACAGTAGTTTTTGATAATGGCACAGCTGGAGAAGGTTGGACTGGTAAAATAGGCTCAAGTGGTTAGCGGATTTGGTTGCTTTAGAGGGTAGGGTTTTGGACAGATGTTGTAGATGTCGGTCATAAGCAGCAAGTAACACATTTGTTTGATATTGCTTTGGTTCTCCTTTGGTAGGATCTGACCAATCCATTCGTTTTGGTTAATTGTTGATATGTTCATAAAGGCTGTGGCCATTTGAATCCAAGTTAGTAGTGTCTGTTTACTTAAATGGGAAGGAATGACTTTGGGATGAGAGTAAAGAGGGCATTATCGAGGGGTTATATGTCAGGTATATCTGTGTATTTGTTGTCCTCTGAAGAGGTGGAGTAACTGTATGTTGATGCTAAATAAAGTAATCCCTAAACATCAGTTGCAACTAGTACATCTTGTCCGGAAATGTACTATTTTATGACTAGGAGTCTCACATGCTTGGAACTGGCACTAAACCCTAAAGTTAGCAAATTATACTGATATGTGCCAAGATAAATTACAGGATTTGCAAATAGAGTGAGTGTAGTAGCCAAGATACTTTTTTTGTAGCGAAAATAAAACCAATCACATCATTAACTTCACATCTGAATTTTTATCCACAGGCTTTGGAATTTTTACTATGATGAAACCTCATTTCCAGCAAAGGGATATGTATGAAAGCTTCCTGCACTGCATTCAACTGTAGCTGCCTAATACCCTGGCATTGAAATAATATTGAGTGTGTTTTTAAATTACACTATTGTATTGCAGCAGTAGATTTGGGGTTGTGTCCTTTCTCTTTATTTTGTCGAGTGATTGTGTGTGCATAGTTTCCATTACACTCCACTCCATTTTATTTTTTTAAATTGCCTATCAAGCTTTTTCTATTTAAGATGTAGTCTCGGATGGGGGTGTCTCCTTTGACAAAATGCATAAATGGACAGGGTCTTTTTAGAAATTAATAATAAATTGATACCAAACTAAATAAGTCGAACTTGCACTCAACAATCTTCTTTTTAACAGTTTCTTCACAGGTACTGCTTTCTGGTGCTCTGATCCTGTGCTCTCAGCACAAGGCACAATATTTACTGCTTTGCTGAGTGCCAATCCAGTCTTGGAGATTATTTTCAATAAATTGATAGCTGCACGCCAAAATTTCAAACAAATATAAATAAAGTCTGATGTTGAAGCAGATTATATCAGGGCACAACAAAATACAATGAACAAATAAAGAAACCACTGTGAGTACTCCACATCAATAGTTAACCTGAAATACATTCAGTAAAAAGACAGAGAATACAGTATATCCCAAGGCAGTCGAACGGTGGCCCGCTACGCAATTGAATTCAAGACTCCCGCCGCAGAGACTGGATGCAACTATGGAGCATTGGTAGCCGTTGTGACGTTTAGGGGTAGCTGGCCTCACATAATAAAGGTGAAGCCTGGCTAGCTACCCCTAAAAAAACGTGTATAACTCTCCCCTAGCTGCAGGCCACTCCCTCATTTTGTCCTATGCCGAGCTGCTGGTGCACGCTGGGCCTCCCTCTCATGCCGGTGCATGTCAAAAACTGAACCAGCTTGCTTCCGGCGTGCGTCGACATCAGAGTGGCCCGGCGCACGCCGGCATTACAAGCTCCGCATTGGACAGAGTGAGGGAGGCCCACAGCTGAGGAAAGCCTGGGCCCCACAGCGACACGACTGGCAGCTGGGCCCGGCCACAGGTCGGGCCCAACTTGCAACTCTGGCTGGGCCACCCCCGAAGCCACAAGGCCGGTGGCCGGTGGCCAGTTAATAAGAGATCAAGAAACAACATAGTGAAGGATGAAAGCTCATCAAAAAGACCATCTGGAGGGCGCATGCGCGGCGGCGGGAAGAATGGACGCTTGAATTCAGAGCTCCACTTCCACCGGCGCTAATAAATAATTAATCCGCAGCAGCAGCTCAACCCCGCTACTTTCAAACACAGCATTCTCCCCCTGAACACTCAGAGATGGCATCAGGCCGTGCATCCCGCAATAAAAGCCAGCCTGTGTCCACTTACTTCAGAAAGAAGACAGACCCCCCACCAGATAAACCCACGAGCCCAAGGCGGCCTACCAACATGGAGTCAGACACGGGCCCCTTCACTGATGAGGCAGGGGATGAGGAGATTGTCCGACGGAAGGATCTCAAGGCTTTCTGCTCCCAGATGCAGCAGTTCTTCCGTTCCGAACTATGGGCAATGAGGAAGGATTTAGACTCATTAGGGGAACGCACTGCCTCTATTGAAAATAAGTCTGAAGATACATCAGCTGCCCTAACCCTCACACAAAATGAAGTAACTAACCTACGGGAGAAGGTCAGAGCCTTAGAAGAGAAGGCTGAAGACACAGAAAACCGCGATAGACGCAGCAACATTCGCGTAAGGGGGGTCCCAGAGGAGGTCACTGACCCAGAAGAATTCATATTAAAATGGCTGGAGCACTTATTCCCTGAAAAATCTGACAGAGAGCTGGCAATAGACAGATGCCATAGGGCTCTCAGGGGGAGACCGCAGAAAGGAAACCCCCCCAGGGACATTGTGATCCGCCTACACCATTACCGATTAAAAGAAGAAATATGCAGGATAGCCAGAGACTCTAAAACGCTGGAATTTGATAATATCACCTTCCAGATATATCAGGACCTGGCCCCTGCCACCCTTTTGCGGAGACGGTCCTTCGCCCACATTACAAAAACACTGCGGGATCACAGCATCCGCTATAGGTGGCTATTCCCCTGTGCCATCATGGTGATCCGGAATGGCGTGGCCCACACACTGAGGTCACCAGAGGAAGGTGCAGGGTTCCTGACTAAAGTGGGGGCCAAGGAGATGCCCTCAAGTCCCCCGCAAAAGGCTCCACGCCCCACGCCTGTCCCCGTCCCCATCGTGCCCATTGGTGACCGTGCGGGAGCTGCAGAAACTTCCCCAGTGGCGTCGGGTTCTAGCAGGGATTCTGCATGAAATACCCTGCCATCTACGAAAAATATCCACTGAGCTGAAGTCCATGGACATTTCCATGCTTTTCTGCTCTCCCTCAGGCCAAAGACTTACCTATTTCGGCTGTGACAGTGAAGATCCCCGGAGTTGGTCCGTCTGCAGCTTTGGCGGAGCGGCCATCTTCTTCGGCTCCTTCCCCCTGAGAGTGGCGGGAACTCTGCCGGAGTTCGCGCCTTTGCGGAGAGGCAATACCAGATGACGTCACACCATCGCGAGAACACAGCGAAACACGGATCAGGAAGCAGTCAGCAGCCAGCAATCAGGCCCCCACCATAGCCGTCCAGGGCGGTGCCTGCCCGGGACGAACGATGACTGCTCAGGAGTTCCCCTATGCTGCAGTTGACCCCACATAGACAAGGGAGAGGAAGAGTCCCCCCCTATTGCAGACGAGTCCCACATACAGTACATTCTATAATATGCCACCATTGACTTAAAGATGTTATTAAAGTCTGTTCGGATCCTGGGACATGACGGGAGGGGGGGAGGGGGAGGGAAGAGGGGAGTAAGGGGGGGGGAGAGGGGAGTAAGGTGGGGGAGAGGGGAGTAAGGGGGGGGAGAGGGGAGTAAGGGGGGGGGGAGAGGGGAGTAAGGGGGGGGGAGAGGGGAGTAGGGGGGGGAGAGGGGAGTAGGGGGGGGAGAGGGGAGTAGGGGGGGGGAGAGGGGAGTAAGGGGGTGGAGAGGGAAGTAAGGGGAGGGGGGGGAGAGGGGAGGAACGAGGGGAAGCTAAGATGAGGGCAAGAAGGGAGAAAGGAGTGAGAGAGAAAAGGAGGAGCAGTAGGAGATCAAGGAGTAAGAGAAAGGAGAGGGATACTAAGGGGGGAGAAAGGGGGGATTGAGGAGAGAGAAAGAGGGGGAATGAGAGGGGGAGAACAAGGTGAGAGGGGCGAGGTAAGAGATAGAGGGGGAGACTCAGGTAATGTGAAGAGAGTAGAACGAAGAGAGTGGGGGACGTAGAGCAAGAAAGAGGAGGTAGAGACGAGAAAGAGGAGGATGAGAGGAGGGGAATGGGGGAGGGAGAGCAGAGAAAGCAGGATACAGATAAGACATAATGGGCTGGATAGAAGCAATACACGTTAGGACAAGATGGGCTCACAGAGGCGAGTGGGTACGTCCAGTTTTATTATAGTTAATATTGTTAACACTGTTAAAACCACTGCTATTATTATATTTAGGAGTGTTAGTGTTTATGTCTATGTTTAGGTTATAGCACTAAGGTGCAGGGGAAATTAGTGTGTAAATAGAAGTTACCTTTAGCGACATATGCTACATAAACATGTTATACAGGCGGATTAAACTAGAGTTGTATTCTACGCCGGGCCGGTGGGGGCTCCCACTTGCGCCGGGCATGCGTACTATGGTGCAGCTCCCAACGTTCTGGAGCTGTACTCAAGTCCCAGGGAGGTCAGTCCCTACTAAGGGGATTGGACCCCATGTTCCTATGGAATTAACTGACCTACCCTCTGGGCACAAGAGCCGAACTCGGGGGCTCCCGAGGCGAGCTCTTGCTCTATTTGATTTCTTACATTGTATTCTTATTTTTCTCTGTTTTAATTTGTTTTTTTTATTTTGCTCCCCATGTAACTCTCCTTGTTCAGTAAACCTGCCCTTCCCTCCCCCTCCTTCCCATCCCCTCCCACCCCCCAGGAGACGAGAGAACACCCCCGGACGAGGTAAGAATTCCTTTAGAGGCAACACGGATTCAGACGCACATCTGCAAACCCCTAGACACACCAGGATGGGTGAGTACATATATATCATAGCGAAACAATAGTCAAGATATACAATATGGCATTGACAATACTCTCACACAATGTCAAAGGCTTTAATAGCCAGATTAAAAGACGGATAGCCTTTTCTGACTACAAAAGGAAAAAGGCAGACATATTGTTATTGCAAGAAACACACTTTAGCAGCACAAACACACCCAAATTCCTAGATAAGGGTTTTTCCCATTTCTACACATCCTCAGCCCCAGTGAAGAAACGAGGAGTAGCCATCCTTTTCAACAATAACACACCATTTGTGGCCCAGTCAGTTAAAAAAGATAGAGACGGTAGATTCCTCATACTAGTAGGAACAATACACGAACAATGGATTACAGTGGCCACCATTTATGCCCCATGCATACAAGATGCAACGTTCTTCAGTAAATTCTTCCAAACCCTACAGTCGATAGCAAAGGGATGCGTTATACTGGCGGGAGACTTCAATACGACATTGCATCCGGGCCTAGATAGATCAGGAAGAGGGGGGTCAGATAATAAGAAAACAAGGGCATCTCTGCTCCAGGGTTGCAAAAACAACCACTTGGCAGATATATGGCGGGAGATGCACCCATTGGACAGGGACTACACGTTCTTCTCCCACCCGCACCACACATACAGCAGAATCGATTACTTCCTTATTTCATGTCGAATGGTTCCGATGGTCTCCCATACGGCGATCCATGATATTTCATGGTCGGACCATGCACCAATCGAGCTAAGGTGCAAGGATATCCGGCTCAGCCGGCCGGGGGCGAACTGGAAACTTAACGAGGCAGTCCTTAAGATACCCGAAACATGCACGATGATCGGGAACGAAATAGAGCAGTTCTTCCGTATCAACACGGGCTCTGTTGAATCTCACGCTGTACTATGGGAGGCTCACAAAGCTACGCTACGTGGTGTCATTATTAGCATCACAGCCAAGCGGAAAAGGGAAAGAGAGGCCAAGATCACTGCTCTACAATCCAAACTTCACACCCTAACATCCAAACACAAACATAACCCTGATATACAATTACTGCAGGCAATCAAAGACACTAAGATAGAATTGAATATGCTATTAACCTCCAAAGCCGATAATTCACTGAGTTGGTCCAAGAGGAAGTTTTATGAAAAGGCCAATCGACCGGATACGATGCTAGCCCGAGCGCTACAAAACAGGCAATCTAAGTTTAACATCCAAGCTATACGCTTAAAATCTGATATTATTACGGCCAACTCACAGAAAATAGTAGAAGAATTTGGAGAATTCTATAGATCCCTATATGATGGGAAAAAAGTGGCACATAATCAATATACGAGCACAGCCTTAAGAGATTTCTTAGCTAACTCGAACCTGGGTAGATTGACAGAGTGCGACCGACAGGCCCTGGGCGCTGACTTCACATTGGAAGAGGTATCCCAGGCTATTAAAGAACTTAAGCCTTCAAAGGCACCTGGACCAGATGGTTTCTCAGGGCTCTATTACAAGAAATATGTGAAATATTTAGCCCCAAGGTTGCTCCACATGTTTAATGCAATTTTAGCAGGAGCTCCCATCCCCGAGGATATGCTGCGAGCGTCCATATCACTAATACATAAACCTGGCAAAGACCCGCTGGACTGCAAAAGTTACAGGCCGATCTCCCTAATTAACACAGATATTAAGTTGTATGCTAAATTACTGGCCAATAGATTGTGTCTTATCCTACCCAGACTTATACACCCAGATCAGGTCGGGTGTATCGCAGGGAGACAAGCAGCGGACAACACCCGACGTATTATTGATCTGATAGAATTGGCTAACAAAAATAACACCCAAAGCATGTTGTTAAGTCTGGACGCTGAAAAAGCATTTGATAGGATAGACTGGCCATACTTACAAGAAACGCTCGCAGCATTTGGCTTCAGGGATCAGATGAGTAGGGCGATTATGTCGTTATACTCAAACCCGACAGCTAGGGTGATACATCAGGGTTTCCGTTCACCTTCATTTCAAATCAAAAGTGGCACTCGTCAAGGATGCCCGTTATCTCCCCTTCTATTCGCCCTCTGTATCGAACCACTAGCTGCTAAAATACGAGCTAACCCGGATATCGCAGGGTTAAACGCTTACTCGCAATCACACAAAGCGGCCCTGTATGCAGACGATATCCTATTAATCATAACAAAACCCCTTACCACATTACCCAACCTATTTGACCTCTTGAGCAGATTTTCAAAGATATCTGGATTTAAAATTAACCAATCCAAATCGGAAGCACTCAACATTAACCTCCCCAGTCACACAGAAAAGCTGTTGAGGTTAAACTTCCAGTTCAACTGGCAACAGAAACACATAAAGTACTTAGGAATCCATATCACCAGAGAGGCCAACCTCATCTATAGCGCAAATTATCCCCAACTAATTCGGACTCTTAAAAAAGATCTATATAGATGGTCCTCCAAGAGGATATCTTGGATCGGTAGGATACATAGTGTCAAGATGAACCTACTGCCACGTATCCTATACCTCTTTCAGACACTCCCTGTGCCACTTAAAACAACAGATATACTCTCGCTCCAAACAGAAATCTATAAATTTATCTGGGGTAGGAAAAAATCGAGAGTCAATCGCTCCAATATGAAAAGACCTGTTGCTGCTGGTGGTTTGGCGGTACCCTGTCTATTAACATACTATAAAGCGGCCCAATTAAGCCAAATTGTTCAATGGCACTCTAAGCCCCAATTGAAACGATGGGTAGATTTAGAAAACGCTGCTTGCTCCCCAAAGGAGCTTAACGGCCTAATTTGGTTACCAAAAACAGCGTTTAATCGCAGAGAGATACCGCTCACCTCAATGACCAACTCTTTATTGATTTGGGAGACGACTAAATTTAAGAATTCCCTGACATCAAAACATTCGATGATGTCCCCCATTTGGAATAACCCAGCGTTCGCACCCGGCATGGTGGGGTCTAGTATCCCGATCTGGAAACAAAAAGGCTATTCACGAATAAAAGACCTGGAAGGAGACAACCAGAAAATCAAGACCTTTGATCAGTTAAGATTAGAAAAAGAAATACCTCACTCTGAATTCTTTAAATACCTCCAGGCCAGAGCATTTTACAACAAATACGCCCCATACCCCCCTTTGACAAAATTCGAAAAGCTCTGTCGGGCTAACTCTGACACAAAGGGACTTATATCGACTATATACGGGGAGGTAATCGGTTCTGCTGACCCCGAAAAACAAATACCCACATATAGGACTAAGTGGGAAATAGACCTAGGGGAAACCCTAGAGGAGGAGGAATGGAGTGCCATCTACTTGGCCTCCGCCAAAAGCTCCATATGTACCACTCTAAAGGAGAACGCATATAAGGTCCTCATGAGGTGGTACCTCACCCCACTGAATTTATCAAAATACATACAGGGATCCTCCCCACTATGCCCCAAGCGGTGTGGCGGATCAGCAGATTTGTTACACATGCTGTGGTCTTGCCCAAAAATACTCCCGATTTGGGATGAAATCAGAAATTGGATCCAGAGGGTTTTTGACCTCACAATTCCCCCTGACCCGTGGCTGTTCTTGCTAAATAGACCGCTGCCGGGCCTGTCAAAAGCAAATTCCAAGCTAATAGCACATTTTGCACTCGCAACGAGATGCGAGATCGCAGCACTGTGGAAACGCCCCGATATACCAAACATCCCAAAGATTCGAAATCGCATTTGGTTCATCTGCCAGATGGATAAGTTAACCAGTTTAGTTAACGACACTGGCGACAATTTTCTAAAAGTCTGGACGCCTTGGCTGGCACAGACAGATATCCCGGGGATTGAGAGTACCACAATTTGGCATTAATATTACCAGATGCGTTCTCCTCTGGGGGAGTCAACATAGACAAACGAACACGCAACTAACGAAGAGGGACTAGACTCCCTATATGACCTCAAGATCAACCCGAGGACTGGATCTCCGTCCCTTCCCCCCCATTTCCCCCCACAACTTCCCCCCTTCCCACACCCTCTCTCCCCTCCCCCCCCCCCCCTCGAGTTCTTTTTTTTTTTTTTTTATTATTTTAATTTAATTTATTTATTACTATTACGTATTTTATTTTATATATATAAATATACATATTTCCATTGTAATTTAATCTTGGTTATTATCTTTATTATTGCTCTTACTATATGATTTATTCATACATCATGTGGCCGAGTAGGGACCGAAAAGCCACATGATTACACCATCTACACCAATAGGCCTGAATGATCTACACTGTTATATAAATATCCAATGTACACAAGTTGCCATTTTTAACTCATATTCTGTACTGTACATTTTGTATGCCTTTTCCAATAAAATTCAAGTTATAAAAAAAAAAAAAAAAGACCATCTGAAGTGTTTATTGGACACAAGATAGAAATAAAAAAGGGAAAAGTTACAGAGGGAACACTGTGGGATGGGAACAATGAAGAGGAAAGGGGGGCTGGAATGGCAAATGTGATAATACTAGATAATAGGGATAGTTAAATTACATTCACATTACCAGAGGAGATAAGTGAAGTGACTGCTCATGATGGCTGAAAGAGGAAGGGGATAAGACCTGACATGCAGGAAATAGAGCAGGGAAAATCTAAGACCCTGGGTTCCTGGATCATACAGTACCAATCAGCCAGGCAACAGTCTGAGAAGCCAACAAGGGAGATACATTGTAACAACATATGCTAGTAGGTTCAGCAGTCACATAACAGGGAGGAAACTATGCAGGGGCCAGAACAATCATCATTCAGTTGACAAAGAAATATAGGCTTCAAATAATCCAAGTGTATGCTCCAAAATCAAGTTATGCAGACAATGAAGTGGAAGACTTCTATCATGAATCTGAGCTGTAGTAATATAATGCCACTTCCACTTCTTATCTGCACAATGATTTTGGTGAGGGTAAAGCAGCGAGAGGGTGAGTGAGACCGGGAGAGAGAGAGAAACACACAACACAGACACAGTAAATTATTTGATTATTTTTTTGTTTTCTATTTTGTTAAAATATTATTTTATATCAATATTATTTTATCTTAGTTAATTTGTCACATTTTTTTCAATTATAAATTGTGGCAGTTAGGGCAGGTGTAGCTCTACCTGTGCCCCTCCTGTGTGACTGAGGAAGTCATCAACCTTTTTACTCTCAGTTGTTAGCACAGGTGGAAGAACCTAAGCAGTGGTTGATGTACTAACTGCTCTTGCGCCTGTTTAGCCTGTGTCATGGAACAGATTGTTGTTGAATGTAGCTCTGTTTTAGAGGAAGCAGGTACTAGCATGGATTGTGGCAGTGTCACATTTGTCCCAAACTATTTCCTTATTATTGACCTCACCTGTTTTTTTCTGTATTCTGAAAGACACTGTTGAGGCTTCCAGCGCACAGGACCACCTGTTGCTTGAACAGGTGTGCGAGGAGCAGATGCATTTGCACGTGTTGCGTTCTCTTGCAGGTCCGGCTTGTGTCGAGGTTGCTGGAGCAGGGCCAAGTTCTAGTCTGTTGTGGAACCCCAGGAATCTGTGTCTCTGGATCTGGTTTTAGCTGCGCCACCTGTGTTGGCTATGCCAAGCACTGCTATGGCTACTTCTGCACCTCTTTCTTGAGTACAGGAAGCTTCTCCATGTGAGTATGTGGGAGGTCAAGAGGTTGCGACTGCTGTAAACCCGCCAGGTCCAGGGAGTGCCTTATGCGCAGCAAACACCCTGTTTAATGCATATGAGCCAATAGCTCCAGCTGACTGATCAGTGAGGGAGTGCAGATCTCTCTATCCAGCCTGAGCTTAGACACTCTCTACCTTCACGTGACGTGGAAGCTAAGAACGATAGACGCGTATACCCGTGAGAGGACGTTCACCTGGTGCTGAGATGAGGAGGACAAAGTTCCAGTTGCCCCTGATTTTAGTGGGTTGTACTCTCAATGCCCTTTTTTTATTTACCATCCAAATGTGAGTGCAATGTTTATATGCTTTATGCTCATGTTTTAATTTTGTATTAAACTGTATTACACTATGTGGAGAAAGAGGGTCAGGAGCGCACTCACGTCTAAGGGTATATTTCCATGAGCGATAAAAGCTTTGTGGTTCCACCAAGTGACCACCTCATATGATGTTTCAATGGTGATGTCGGTCAGGAACGTGGTGAGGAGGATTACATAACATGAAAAATAGAGAAGACAGGAATAGTGCAGATGGGTTTATAACATAATAAATTAAAAAGTAATAAACTCACAAACATAAGTTGTGTTCAAGCAGTGGGACCACCAAGGGTCAGGCAATGATGATAGTCCAGCACTCCCTCCTTTGCTGGGGATCCACCCATGGCGGCCGCCCACAGTGGAGTTTTCAGGGAAGGACTTCACAGACTCAAGAAGGACTGTCAAGCTTTGATGTACTCTGATTAACTTTCTGCAAAGGATTGAATCCTTCCTTCCAACGTTCCATTGTCCTTCTAAAACTTTCCTTAGCACTATTGCTATTTCCTTTTTGTTTGAATCTCAGCATAAATCAAATAAACATAGCTGAACATTCACATTTACTGAGACAAAATTGCTTAATGTATAGTGCTTTGAGTAAAATATTAACCCTCTACTCTTAATGAAAAAAACATTGTTCTTTTAAACAAAGAAAGGCAGTGTTTGAAGTGAATGACAGAAAGGAATTCTGTCGCATGAACTGATGGTCGTGACCAAGATAACAGAAATATAATTGAGACGGAGGTCATCAAAGACATATATATATATGTAGCCCTGTTTCCCCCTGAACACAGAAAGCTACCGGTGCTGCCCCTTTACCTGTTGGCTCCCAGGAGACTAAGCCTCTGCCACGGAAAACCTGGGGTGATATACTTAGAATCCGGTGCAGCGCATCCACCTGCGAGGGATCCCAACGTAGTGGGAGGAGCCTCTCACAGGACCCAACAACATAAATCACACCCACACAGTATGAAATATAACCACCTTTTACTTAACACACATCAAGGCGTAACACTCCACCGTGTACCATACAGTGTGTCCACAGTTTTATGTGAGGCTTTTGGGCACTTTACCCTAGTAGTGTCCACAATACAACCCCCCTGACCCTGGTCCTGTGGTCAGTGCTGCCACTAAGTGTATGTACTCTGGTTGGTGCACTTTATAACGATACCTGCCGGGTGCTCCAGCACCCGGGCACGCCGATAACTTTGGAAAGTATCCGCTGATCCACTATTTCCTCCATGACGTCCTGGACTCCGCTGGGGTTTTTGTCCATTAGGGGTGGTCTCACCCTGAAGACAGTCTCTCTCTCTTTACCAGATTGGGCCTGGTCACAAACCTTTCTTAACAGGATACTCAGCATCCGCTGTGTCCCTCACTCTATACAATACTAATGGGGCAGGATCCCTATCTATGGGCCTGTCCCTAAAGCAGCCACAAGCTAAGGTAATGACTCCAGGCCTAGCTGGGGTCTAGGGGGATTCTGGCCTAGTGCAGAGGCTACTTGCCTCCCTGCACATACACCTCCTTCTCCGATCCTCTCCTTGCACCTACTGACCCACTTCCTTTGCCAGCGCACAAATTGTATCTCCTACTGCAGGAGATCTGGCCACCTATTGGCTCCCTGGCGTTACCTGGCTTCTTGCCCCTGAGCACTATGGGGCTTGTAGTCCCCGCAGAGCTTATCTCTATGGGCCACCGCATGCACATAGTCCCCTGCGCATGCGCGACTTAGTAATGGCCGCCGCGGCTCCTCCTACACTCTGCACATGCACGAACCTTGCGCAATATGGCGGGGCCCTGTGCACTCGCTCCCGGCGATGCGGCCGCCCCCGCAGCTACCCGACACGAAGCGGGGATCCCTGTTCTCAGCGGAGGTAAAGGGGAGGAAAATGGAGGACATGGCTACATATATATAACTTCCAAACCCCAAATGAACCCCTTTTTTGGGGGGCAGGAGTGGCTCACACATTACCCGTACCTCCTAACATGCTCCGGCTGAAGGGCATTCCTGCCAGGGCCGCAGACACTGCTGCTGCGGCTCTCTCACACACACACTACCATAAAAGGAAGTGATCAATTGGCCTTCAGCAGCCAATCCCTGTATACACACACACCACAAAATAAAACAGCAGAGTGTTTTAACCTTAAAGGGGAAGGAGCGCTTTTGAATTTTCATACAGGGGGCGCCTGCAGAGAGGGGGAGTTGCAATGGAAAGAGCTGCTACACACACGCGGTGAGGTTTATATTTACATTCAAATAATAAAATAAAAAAACTTTGTAACATTTACTACCAAGGTTCTGCTATTGACTTAAGTAATAAATCCTCCATTAACCTAAACAATAACAGCCCCTTCTCCAAGGGTTAATCCAGGTAAGGTTGAGTGTAAACACTGTGGAATTTAAGGTTTAACGTGAGGGGTTCTGGACTTACCTGGAATCTTCCTTTTACAGAGGGGTTGGATACGTCACTGGAGGTAACGAATCACGATTGTTTAGCACAGTAAATCTGCTGACTAATTTATTATAACGGTTAAATATTTCCTATTTAGTTCAGTTAGGACTTTTCATTGAGCAAGCAGCTATTCTTCCTCTCCTGGATTCGTTGGCATCTCAGTCACAGGGCTACATACGTGGCACGCACGCGACGAAGTTCTCTATCTGGTTTGTGGCCTACACAAACACGAACACGCTAACCGCTCCGTCTAAATAAGAGGGTGATACGGTAGCTTATTCGCACGTACACTGCGGCGGCTAGCGATCACAAGTGCCCGAAACACGGGGGGGCTACCACTCGCAAACGATCCCAGCAGGGCCTTAACATTAAGGATGTCGTTATCCGAGCGATTTATTCGGCTCCAGGCGGAGGTATTGAGCTGGGAGGAAGGTTGGATAGACCGGCAGCTGGCTGGCCTGCTAGGGAGCAGACAAGGCCATGGGAGCGGTCAGAGCAAAGAGGGCGGACAAGGTCCATTAACCCCACTGGTGCGGACACTTGGCAGTCACCAAGTGACAAGGGAAGGTGGCCGCCTGCTAGGCAAACAGGCGGTGGGGATATGCCGCAAAGGGTGCAGTCAGCCAGAAGAGGCTACAGGTTGGGAGGCAGCCTCCAGCAGCGGTGGCTGGAGGCAGGGGTACGTGAAAAGATTTTAGGCGACGTTCGCGGGTGATGTGGTGGCAAGATGGCCACCCATGGTGGTTGCGGGTGGTGTGGCTGTGAAAAGGCCACCTTCAGCAGTTGCGGGCGGTGTGGTGGCAAGACGGGCAACTGCAGTGGTTGTGAGTAGTGTGGTGGCTAGCCAGCCACCTGCAGCGGTTGCAGGCGGTGTGGTGGCAAGATGGCCACCTGCGGTGGTTGCAGGCAGTGTGGTGGAAAGACAGCCACCTGCGGCGGTTGCAGGCGATGGGGTGACGAGATGGCCAACTGCAGCAGTTGCAGGCGGTTGTGGCAGAATGGCACCGCAAGCGGTGCAGCACTTGGGGCGACTGAGAAGGCCACCCTCGTGGTTTGACGATGAAGAATTGTCGGTAGAGGAGCTTGATGCACCGTCCAGAACGCCAACTAGGACACGGTTCTATCCATCACAGAGGACAGCAGAGAGGGGTAAGACACAGCCATTAGCTAGAAGGCGGTTGCCAGGCAGGATTATGGTGCCCAGCGGTCAACACCCAATGGCATGGAGAATAAGCGGAGGGTAGGAGCGCTGATGGTACAGGAAAGAATGGGAAAAGGGGCGATGCTGGAGAAAGCTTATATTAAATCTGCATTCAGTCTCCTCCCACGGTATCCAGAATTTTTCCATATGTTAGGTTGTATGCTTGAGGGGAAATACTTCATCGATTTATGCTTGCCAATGGACTGCGCGAGCTCCTGTTTTTGTTTAGAAATCTCTAGCACATTTCTTGAATGGGTAGTGCGCAAGAGGGTGCAGGGATCATGTATCCACTACTTGGACATTTTCCTGTTCGTGGGTCCCGGGGGATCAGATTTGTGTGCAAGGTGGCTGTTCGAATTTTTGACCATGACACCCGAGTTTGGGGTCCCGTTGGCCGGCGAGTAAACAGTACGTCCAACAACAGTCCTTAGCTTTCTAAGGATTAAGATTTATTCCATGAAGATGGAATACAGACTCCTGCCTGAAAAGCTGGTCACACTGAAGAAGCTGTTGCAGGATTCATGGTGCTTCGTGCTTTCGTGCCTGCACTTGAACATAGCGTTCAAAGTGCGGCATGTTCCAGGGGTTGCGAATAACATTGCCGATTCTGTATCCCGGTTGCAGATGTCGGAATTTCGGAAGTGGGCACCAGAGGCATGGCGCGATTACCAAAGGTTAGCGTGAGATCTGGGGTTGGAGATAGCAGAGGTAGGGACCCTAATGACATACATTTTAACCTTTAACCAGGGGCTTTCCCATTTTTTTATGGGGGAGGTCCATAGGGAAAAGGCTGACTGGGGTTTCTTTTTTCTTGAAGTTAGAAGGCAAGGAAGATCCTACGAAGGCGTTCATAGTCAAGCAGGCGGTAGCGAGTCTGATGAGGGGTGCAACAACGTGAGATAGCAGAAGGCCAGTTACACCATCGATTTTAGAGGGTTTGGTTCAGGTTACAGAGCGGGTTTGTTTTTCAGTCTTTGAGGCAAAGTTCTTTAATGTGGCCTTTACATTGGCTTTCTTTGCGGCATTGCGGGTGGGGGAATTAGTTTGTCCATCATGCACAGGGAGACGGGGGCTGCAGTTTGGGGACATGATACTAGGATCAGGGTCGTTGCAGCTGCTCATTCGCAGCTCAAAAACCGACCAGCTGGGGAGGGGAACCTGGGTTTCCCTGCTGGGCTTACTGCTGGGTATGTTGGAAGAATATCTGGGTTTCAGGCCTAACGGGTCGGGTCCGCTGTTAGTACACGCGACTGGGGAGTCATTATCTAGGTTTCAATAGCTGCGGGTCTTCCGTGCATGCCTGGGCTTGGAAGGAATCCAGTTTGCGACACATTCTTTCCGAATTGGGTCCGCAACGGAAGTGGCGCGCTGGGTTGGCACGGAGGTTATTTAGACAATCGGGCATTTGGAGTTGAGTAGGCATCGGTCTTAAGTCAGGCACGCTTCAACAGGGTGTGAGGTCTTGCTGGTCTGATTCTCATGTGCCTTCGCAGATTTCGCAACTAGCTCGTACACTGGGCGGGGAAGCGTGTGGCAATGCCTCCGTACGGGAGGAATCTCGGGTTGCGCACAGATCAGGCGATGGATTTTGGTGGGGGGAAGGGGGTTCCAATGGGGTCAGCTGCTCCCATGATTGCGGATTTTGGCCAGGGACAGATCCTTCAGATCCGGCAGATCCTGATCCTTCACACGGGAGGCAACAACGTAGCGGCGATACACGTGTTAGACTTGGTCGAATCAATAATGCAGGACATGGCACATATCTTTGGCATTAAGCGGGGGGTTCAGATCATTTAGTCAGACATAATCTATAGGAAGAAGGGAAAGGGGAGAAATCCTCAGGCGCGTTCTTCTGCTTGTGGCTCCAGGATATATGTGGACGTAGAAAATAAAGGAGAGAGGGGGACCACAATGAGGGAAAATTCAACATACATTTATATCTTGATTTTGCATTTGGGGGAAATAAAATAGGGGAGGAGACACACTCACACTAGGTATCTGGTCTTGGTCAGGTGAATTGGGGGGTGGGTTGGGGGTGAGGGGAAACCCCCTGATGATGCCTCAGAGAATAAGAAAAAGGGAAATATGTGGTCTTCTTCCACCAGTTTCTGAAAGGTCTCTAAATAGGGACCCTTACAGAAACTTGCTGATTGACTAAATGTCCCCGCTACGCCACAGCACAGGCTGTTTCAGGCTCAATGCCCTTTCTCAAGGTGTCTTTGTGGTGACATTGAGAAAGGGCATTGTGCCCGAAACGCGTTGGTGGACCTGTGCTGTGGCATAGGGGGGACATTTAGTCCATCTTTTTTATGTAATAAATACTTTTGCTATTGCAATTCGTGAGCCTCCTTCTGTTCCTTCTGGCAGTGCACTGCCAATTTTTTCTACCTGTAAAATGTATTACTTACTGATCTGCGCTATGTTATACTATTTCTTCCATATCGAGGTGCACCTCTTCTGAATTGATACAAGCAAACACATAGCCACAGTTCTGGAGTCGTGAATTACATTTATTACACTGTAAGTAGGCACTGCATATGAGCCAAGACTCCTGCAAATCCCCAATTGAATAAAACACCTACACATAGATGTTTTCTATTTTCTCTTGTTTGCTGATTATTTCCCATGCTCCCCCTGGAATTTGAAGAACATTTCAGCTTTTCTGGGACAAATCGAGACAGTCCCTACCAGAGGGTTTGAGCAGGGAGTTACAGCCTTATTTGTTATATCACTGGGTGCACTTGTTAAGGCATTTATTAATTAATTATTCACAATAATATTGATTCATTTAAAACATGACTTCCGGGAACCCACTCGCAAAAACGGCCGGGTCACGTGGGCCTGGCCGTGTGGGTCACTGGGTCAACGGTTCAAGGACGTCTAACCTTTCACCCTTTAAAGGAGAACTCAGGCAGGGATTGGCATTTACTGAATTATTTAATGGAAAATAAAAAAGCTGTGGCCTTTATACCTCCAGATCTGGTCTCTGTCATTATTTGTATGTGTGCATGTGGGTACTGGGTAATGAGGAGAGGGGAGCTCCCTCGCAGCCTCCCTGGTCATGTAATGATTGGATATCCGGATTCCTCAAAAAAAAGGGGGTTTGAATTGAAAAACAGAGTATATTGGTTTATATTCTCCTGTCCGGTATCCACAATTTCAGTCCTGATTCTAAATGTGGGTCTCTTAGTCAGAGGTATTGTATTGTATGTCTTTATTTATATAGCGCCATAAATGTACATAGCGCTTCACAGTAGTAATACATATCATATTAATAACAAATAATATAAATCAGGTCATGGGAATACTGTAAGTGAACGTGGAAATGGATTGGTAGTAGACTGCAACGTCCAAAAAAGCACCTTCAGCTCATCAGATAGGAAGGATCAAAAACATTTATTGAACTACATAAAAATGAAAAAAGGACAAACGCGTAGGAGGTTGTGTGTTTTTGTACTTTGTTTGTCCTTTTTTCATTTTTATGTAGTCCAATAAATGTTTTTAATCCTTCCTATCTGGTGAGCTGAAGGTGCTTTTTTGGACGTTGCAGTCTACTACCAATCCATTTCCACGTTTGCATTGCACATCGATTGGACAGACGCACTGAGGATTAGAGGGTATGTTCTATGGGAGTTGGCGTACATTATTGTCTCCCCTGTGGATCTCACAGAGGGAGGGGAGCGTTCACCGGACGGAACGGAAGTGCTCATACGCACTACCGGCACTCGGGAGCTCCACACAGTTGATGAGAGGAGTCGCAGCCGATTTGGAGACCATCACGTCTACACTGCCAGCAGGACAGCCGAGTACAGAGAAAGGAGCGCTACAAGAGGGATCCACAGAGGTATTCATATGATTTCTCTGTTATACATGCATCCCAGGTAGCGGTGTCTATTGGAGCTCCTTCTTTGTCTGTTGCTGTCCTCAGTGATTTCTTCTATCAACATTTATTTGACACCCACGTTTTCATTTTCCCTCGTTGCTTTTCTGAGTTGTCCATCACATTATTTATTCTTTTTCATTTTTTCCTTGTGACTCTCTGTTTTAGAGCTTTTAGTAGCCTTGCCACTGATTACATGGGAATAAGTGCTTCAGTCATAAAAGTAACATTAAGGAAGAGGAGGAAGGTTTAATTGCTTGTTAGGTATAGTAGATTCCAAATTTCTCATGAGGTAATGTACTGTTGTTTAAGGAAGACAATGTCTTTTTAGTCTTTAATCAGTAAGGGTTACCTTTTGTAAGTGTGACGGTGAGGGGTACCCAGGCCAATAATAAAGGTATTATGCCCGGCTGGGTGCCCCTGAGCCATATTGGGGAACTGTGAAGTGCCAGCTCTGCCACCCAATGATGGTAGAAACACTGTAACTGTAATAAAATGTATGTGTGGTTCAGAACATCTGCCACCAGGTATAAGGTGGCGACAGTAATATAATTTCTAAGTAAAAATTGTATAAGGTAGCAGTGTTTTGCCAGTGAAAGTATAAAGGAAAAACGGTTTTAAAGTCCGGCACTTGGCAGCATTGAAAGCGGCTTTTTGATAACTTGGGCTAGGAAGCTCCTAGAGTGCTGAGATTTGCTGTGAGCGACATCGGGTAAAACCATGAAAAGTCATATAGCGAAATTTTTATACCTTCATATAAAAATTGATGAATGAAAGTCCCCCTATTTTAATTGTTCCAACATATTACGCATGTAGGGATTTTCATTTGAAACGCCAGAGACAGAGGAAACACTTAATTTAAAATCACTGTCATTTAGAAATGCATGGCATTGCTGCTTGCTGCCATGATGCTGAAAAAGTCAGGAGTTGAAAGGCTCTGACTTACTAAGGTGTGAAGTGGGGAGGGGTAACTCAAGTACCCCCATCTTATTGTAAAGTCCAGGCAGTCTAGCAAATGGTGACTCGCCCAGACTGAGTGTCGCCAGGTAAGGAGGGTTGGTCTCATATGCTAAGCGGCAAAGGTGCAAGGTTCGTGCATGCCCTTAGGAGAATGAGAAGCCACTTCTGCCAGGCTTGTAAGGTATTGGCAACTCCAGGATAGGTGGGGGAAATAATTCCCACTGAGTTATGGGCTGCACAGGTTAGGTATAGGAGTTTTAACCCTAAAAGAATCCGTGCAGCCCATCAGAAACCAGATTCACCTAAGATTCATCCAAGATTAACATCGTAACTAAGATTCGGAATAAGCTTCAAGAGTTCATAAGAACTAAGGTTTCAAGTTTCAATACTACAGCAGCAGAACGAACGAAGCAGCTCCGGCGGAGTAACAGTGATTGCGAGCAGTGCCACTGACCAAGGACTGTTTCCAGCTCTGTTTGCGAGCAACTCCCGCTCCTGGGAAATTGCTCCTAGAGACTTTGATTTGCAAGATTTTGTTTTGGGAACAAGATATTTCGTTTGCCCCCGTCCCAGTAAGTGTATTTTAAAGTGTAATTGTGTAACATAGTGTGTATGTCATTTGTGGAAATAAATTACAATTTATTTTATCTCTTCGCTTTGCTCAATCAAAGGATCCGGGTATATATGTGTTAAAAGTGCTGGTCTCCCGTGACTGTAAGGTATTTAGAATCACTATAGATGTTCCCTTAAGGTAGGAGCTTATTCAGCAAATGTGTAGGTCTCGTATAATTATCAAGGGTAATGTCCCTGCAATATATTATATAGGTGAAGCCCTCAGGGCGAATTTTGGTAGCGTCAGAATCGGTGTTTCTTACTTGTTTTACTGCCCTGCATAAGCAGTGCCCTCTCGGCAAAGTACAGGTTTCACCTTTACTCTGGTCACACGGACTGCAGAGCTGTGGATCACGGAGCCGGATACAGTATGCTGTTTACCATGCCTCCCCCCAGCAGTGTATTACTGTGTCCTAGTCTGTTGCTGTCTTTTGTGGCTGATTCAGCGTAGCTGTTGTGGGTCTCCTCCTCTCGCGCAGCTCATCAGAGTGTCCAGCCGTTGATCAAATGCAGTCTCAACTCCTTGAATGGGGACACAGATGCTACGGGTGCTGTACAGGTTCAGGGCTCTCACCCTATGCGTTTCACCTGTGCAGGCTTCCACAGTGTTTAAAGTGAGACATTTCTACATTGTATCTTGTATTGAAACACGTGTACATTTTTTGGCATACTTGGGCAAAGATATTGTACAATTTGTACAATTCTGTAAACCATACGCAATAAATAAATCCTACTGTAGAGATGTAGCAAGACTTACTGTTTTCAGTGCCACACAAAACCAAGACTAAATCCCTGGTGCAAGTCTCCCTTGCAGCTCCCTTACAGTGCGCCACCTGTGGGACACTGTAACAGGACTTATCCCTGTTCACAAATGTGCCTCTAATCCAGCAATGCGGTGGTTAACTGCTGGTAGCAAATTAACTAACATCACCTGCCTGATTACAGGTGGTAGAAAAAGCCTGCCTTTGAGACAGGAAGTGACTCCTTAGCTCACGTGTGAGCTGAACTTTGGAGACAGAGCAGAGGTCCTTGAGTCTCCCAGGAGAGACTGACCAAGAGAACACAGATCTCTGGAGCTGACAAATAAGACTTCTAAACCTGGATGCTGACATTTTCTGTGCACACACGGTGCGGTTTAAGGAGAGCAGAGAAGCTTCCCCTACAGCAGCCAGCTAACAGATAAGACTTTTATTAACAAGACTTTTTATATCTGTTCATTTCATGCTATGTGTTTGGGGCTGGCAGACTTGCTTATCTAAGGGAGTTATGAATTAATTGCATAGTATTTCACTAGAAATACTCCCAAGTGAATAGAAGCTGTGTTTCCCCCTTGTTTGGATGTTTTCCTAATGTTAAGGAAAAGGCACAATAAAGCCTCGTTATAATTTCACCTTATAAAGTCTCCAATTGTGTACCTCTGTGAACGTCCGTCTACAGACACACATACTGAATTGCTATTACATAAATAACCCCACAAATAATTCTGCCGTCTCACAGTTAGCAACATAGACATTATAATAAAATAATAACATAAATACTAAGGGGCCTATTCACTAAATTTGATAAAGTCAGTGTATCACTGAGCAGGTTTGCATGTTCTTACAACAATATAAGAAAGTTGTGTGAAAATGGGATTCACTAAGGAAAATCACAATTTTTTTATCGTGTGCTAAAAAAAATGCCAAATCGCACTCCTTTGTTATTGCTTCATGAGCGACATGTCGCTCCAGCAGTCTGAAAAAGCTGCACGGAGAGACACTGCATCTCCCCACACAGCTCTTACAGGCGATCGTGCAGATTTAAAATTACATTTTAATAACACATTATTGGAGCAGGGGTTCTCCGAAGCTGAACGCAATTAATTTCAGCCTCAGGGACCCCCTACTTCCTGAGTTACAGGCCCCAGTATGGGGTGCCAGTATCTCTCTCCACTGTTTAAATGTCCCACGTCCCATGACCGGAGATTTAAACTTTGTGGGGCTAGCCGCTAAGACAAGGAAGGGGTTCAACTAGAGTACCTGGTTTGTTGGGGATAGAGGGTGTGTGTTAAGGGGGTAGTTGGCCCAGGGTGGGTGGTTAGGCCTACCAAGAGGGTTGCGGCAGGAGTTAACCCCTTCATTACAATAGCGGTGGTAATCAAGGGTTAACCCCTTCCGCTTCCCACCTGAGAAGCCTAACTACCCACCCATGGGCAACTATGTTCTACCCCCAATAAACATCAAAATACAACAACCGTTCTACCTCCCCCCCCCCATGTTCTATCTGGTTGGGGATATGTGATTATTGAGGCAGTGGGTGCTCGGGCCACCCTTAGTCTTCACTGGACTGCAACCAAATTCACTTCGTAATTAACATATGGCTGTGTCACATATTAAGTGTCACATATGAAGTGTCTGTGCAGTTAATATTGGGTTAGAATTGGAGGTGAGGAATAGAAGAAGAACTGGACTCTGCACTTCAGCAACAACAACTCTGCAACTGTGAGAAGTTGATTTTCTAAATGCTCTGATAATGTGTACACATTTATAGACTCAGTTTCTAAGCTTCTGCTTAATATTCAGTGCTACTCTGCACTGCCAGGCCTTCTCTATCAACTCCTAATCTTCCTATCCTCCAATACCTGGGTACATTCTCCCTGCATCTCATTATGTCCTCCTTATTGCTATTTCCTCCTTTGTAAATTTTTCTGTTCTCACCAACTTCCCCACTCCCCTCCTATCCAAATTTCTTCATCCCTCCTCCCCTCCACCAATGCCTTTGCCCATATACTGCACCATTATTTATACACCTCTTTCCTAACAACTTCTTTACCCCGCAATAAAAAGCACAGCCCACAAATCCTCTGTTCACCCCCCCCCCCTCTCTCTGCTCCTCCTTCTTGCTGCTGGTGCACGATTCTCCTAATCTTACACCCAGCCATATACACACCTGCTCTCACCAGTGCCTCCCTGCCAATTCTTTCTATGCTAATGGTGTTAACCTATCTAATTTAATACTGCCGAACCTTAAAACTCTCCTCGCAAAAGAAGCATTCCAATAGCCTGCACTCATGGCTAGTGTCCCACACTCACATTCACTGCTAACAATCATTGTTGCCAAGCACTGCCATCTACTGCACTTACTCCCTCACCTGCTGTCTATGCAAGTCTCCCAACATACCACTTAGATTGTAAGCTCTCTGGGGGAGGGATTTCCTTTCGTATTGTCTGACTTTGCTGCGCTTATTATATTATTATAATTCCCTGTACTGTATTGTCATTGTTACATAGTTACATAGTAGATGAGGTTGAAAAAAGACGTAGGTCCATCAAGTTCAACCTATGTTAAATTTAGACAACAGATACTTTATCCTATATCTATACTTACTTATTGATCCAGAGGAAGGCAAACAAAAAACCCCACTAAGGGGAAAAATTAATTCCTTCCTGACTCCAAGAATTGGCAATCGGATTAATCCCTGGATCAACATCCTTCCCATGTATACTTATTTGGTATATCCCTGTATACCTTTCCCATCTAAAAAGATGTCCAACCTTTTTTTGAACAAATCTATTGTATCTGCCATCACAGTCTCCATGGGTAATGAATTCCACATTTTAACTGCCCTTACTGTAAAGAACCCTTTCCTTTGTTGCTGGTGAAATTTCCTTTCCTCCAACCTTAAGGGATGGCCCCGAGTCCTTTGTACTGCCTGTGGGATGAATAGTTCTTTTGAAAGCTCCTTGTATTGTCCCTGAATATATTTGTATATAGTTATCATATCCCCTCTTAGACGCCTCTTTTCTAATGTAAATAAATCTAATTTAGCTAGCCTCTCCTCATAAGTTAGAATGTCCATCCCCTTTATTAATTTGGTGGCTCTTTTCTGCACTCTCTCTAGTTCCATAATGTCTTTTCTTAGGATTGGTGCCCAAAATTGTACTCCATATTCAAGGTGTGGTCTTACTAATGCTTTGAAAAGGGGCATAATTATGTTTACTTCCCTTCCATCCATTGCCCATTTGATGCAAGATAAGATCTTGTTTGCCTTTGCAGCTACTGCATGACATTGGGCACTATTGCTAAGCCTGCTGTTTACAAGCACTCCTAAATCCTTCTCCATCAAGGATTCCCCCAATATATCTCCATTTAATTTGTAAGGCGCCTTTTAATTCTTGCATCCCAAATGCATAACCTTACATTTATCTGTATTAAACTTCATCTGCCATTTACCTGTCCACGTTTCCAGTCGCTCCAAGTCCTTCTGAAGAGAAATTACATCCTGCTCTGATTCTATTACTTTACACAATTTAGTATCATCAGCAAAGATGGAGACTTTGCTCTCGATCCCAACCTCAAGGTCATTAATAAACAAGTTAAAAAGCAGGGGTCCCAGTACCGATCCCTGAGGTACTCCACTCATGACTTTAGCTCAACCTGAAAAAGTTCCATTTATGACAACCCTCTGTTATCTGTCCTTTAACCAGTTTTCAATCCAGGTGCATATATTATTACTGAGTCCAATTTTCTTTATTTTGTACACCAACCTCTTGTGTGAAACCGTATCAAAAGCCTTTGCAAAATCTAAGTAGACCACATCAACTGCATTACCCTTGTCTAAATTCCTACTTACCTCCTCAAAGAAACAAATAAGGTTAGTTTGGCAAGATCTATCCTTCATAAATCCATGCTGACTATTACTAATAATTTTGTTTTCCATTAGGTATTCCTGAATATTATCCTGTATTAAACCTTCAAGTAGTTTCCCTACTATTGATGTCAGGCTTACAGGTCTGTAATTTCCCGGTTTTGATCTAGCTCCCTTTTTAAATATAGGCTACACATCTGCTTTACGCCAACCTTGTGGTACTGAGCCTGTGGAAATGGAGTCCCTGAATATTAAATATAATGGTTTTGCAATTACTGAGCTTAACTCATTGAGAACTCTTGGATGTACAGTATGCCATCAGGGACAGGTGCCTTATTTACTTTAATTTTTTCAAGTCGCTTATGAACTTCTTCCTCAGTTAACCAATTTTTCATTAATATGGAGGTTGTGGCTTCCTCCTGCGGCACTACCATTGCAATTGATTATTACCAGGTAAACACAGAGGCAAAGAATGTGTTTAATACCTCAGCTTTTTCCTTTTCTCCAATAATCTGCCTACCCATCTCACACTGAAAGGGTCCTATATTTTCTTTTCTCATTTTTTTGTTATTAAGGTACTTAAAGAATTTTTTAGGGTTGACCTTACTTTCTATTGCAATCCTTTTTTCATTATCCATTTTTGCTAATTTGATTGCCCTTTTGCAATTCTTGTTACATTCCTTATAATTTTGATACGATGTCTCCGTCCCTTCTGACTTAAAGAATCTAAACGCGCTAAGAACACTATCGGCACTATATAAATAAAGATTATGTACATACATACATACATAAAATTCCACGGCATACTCCGAAACTGAACACCTCTCCTGGCGGAGGTTTATCAGAATTGTTTCAGCCATAGCACAGCAATTAGGGTAATTAAATACAAGGCCCATAGCATCCAGTAAGTCTTGCAGTTTCCCTATCAAAGGGCTATTTTTCTCCAGAGGAATGGATACCAAAGAAATTGTGTTATCCTTTATTAAGGAGATGATCAGTCCAATTTTAGCAGCGACAGAAGTATAGACTGAGGGCTGCATCTGGAAATGGAGCCTACACTAATTTAGGAATCCTCTGAACTGGTGCCGGTCACCCCCGAATTTCACCGGGAGAGGCAGGCGGTACATTGACTGGGTGGATAAGACTAGCTGAGAAAACATTGACCATGTAGCTGCCAATTTGGTCGCATAGAATTGAGGGAGTAACAAGGTTAACATGTAATTCAAACAACTGACTTGAAACTTGATGACTCTGCGTTGAAGTTCAGAGACTTGAGTTTGTAAGCCTGTAATAACATGTGTCAGGATGGGCCCTTGCTGAGCCGGAGCAGATCCTGTTCCAGCAGACTACATAAATTGTCAGATTATTCTGTCACAAACAGCAACTGCAGGGCTGGAGTCCAGTTTCTGGGAATGGCTAGCAGGAGTCGACAGACAGCAAGGCAGTAGGCAGGTAGCAATGGTCAGCAGCAGATAGCAGGTATGTAGTGGTGGTCAGAGGACAAGTTGTCTCAAGGATAGGAAAGAAACAACATAGTAAGGTTTGAATAAGGTCTGGAACAAGGAAAGATAGCAAACAGGATGTAGCAACACGTTAGATTACATTAGTTAGATTAATAATAAAGCAACTAGGAATAGAAAAGGGAGGTGCCTGTAATGAGGCAACCAGTCATTCCAGGAAAGATCTCTGCAGAAACAATAACATATAGTAAGCAACAGTCCTAGTGGCAGACATGCAGAACTCCAGACTGGAAATGCAGAGACCAGGATTCAAGACACCCCAGGCACATCCCTGACAACCAACATGTCAAGGACTGACAGAGGTAGAGCCTTGCTGAACTCAGCTGACCAGTGCCATCTGTAATACTACCCATGACCAACACTGGTGTCCACCTCTGGTCCCTAACCATCACCACCAGTACTGCAATCTCATACTTGCCGACCAACATATACTAAGTGGGGCCACCCACTCACTAATGTCAAAGAGCAGAATGGATGTCAGACACATGACTTATAATGCCACAATTTTATACCACCTGTGCCCTGTGCTATTCATCATTACATGAATATCAAGAATGATAGCAGCAGCACAGTGTCAGCAGCATACTAGCAGCATCAGCTTTGCAGAAAAAGTGGTGGGGTAGTAAGATACTCTAACAGCTCGGGAGAAAAAGTCAGCATCAGGGACTCATGATGACAATGAGGATGATGGAGAATGCCAGCCCTGTGTGTACCTCTGCGACGTGTTGCTTATACGTGGTATGATAATACCTAAACATGTGGGCTTCCAGTATGTTGTCTCATCCTCACTCATGCTTTCACCCTCACTAAATGTTTTGCCACATAATTGGCATTGTACTTTAAAGAGTTAAGGCTTCAATGGTCACCCACTCTCAGTCCCTGAATCTCCACAATTACCTGTCTGACCCTATACCTACAGCTGCTCCTAATTCTGGTGGTAGTGGCTCTCTTCAGGTTGTGGAGAGGACTCTCTGGCCTATCTAAATGGGGACTGCTGGCAGTGACTTTCCAAGTCTTCCTGTGATGCAGGTACAGTTGACTGTGTGGCGGTGAGCGCCTTCCTTCTGCCGGCCTTTAGACACTGGCATCCCTTGTAGTACATGGACCACTGTTGAACTCTGAACAGTTCCCTTGGGCAGCAGATTTTTAAAAAAATTCATTTTCAACAAAGTGTACTTATTTTACAAATGTTAATTATTATTATTATTATTGTGAATGTTCATTGCTAGACAAGTGATACCACAAGAAAAAACGAATTCATTGATGTAACTGTTTTCTGATTTTTTTTCTTCCACCCAATGTACTTCAATTGTGCTTTAGTTATGGAAGAGAAAAGGAGAAGGGAAAGCCACAAGCAAACTGAAACAGCTGTATACAGTATGTATAGAATTGTTGGTGGAGCTGACCTCACTCTCTACTTATACTGTATTAATCTGAGAAAGTTAATTGGAAAAGATGACAAGGATGAAGGCAGTAGAGGCTTAACCTATGTATTTTCTGTATGACTTAATAGTCAATTAGCATAAGCTATTTGTAAGTGATCAAAAAGAAACCATTTATCCTAGTCTTTACCACCATGGGATATAATATCCTGCATGTGCGTGTATCTCTGTACTAACATGTTTTATCCCATTGTGCTCCTTAAATGTCAAAAATGTTTTTAGTCGGGTATATTAGAGAAAAGTGTGATTAATGCTCATGATGCATAGATGTAAATGGTATGTACTATACTTAAAAAATATTGTTGAAACTGCATCAAAATTGTACCCCAAATTGAACATGGTGTTAATGTTAAAACAAATGTTGGCCTGGAATAACAAGTTAGTTCAGTTTTTCTGAATTAACGATACATTATAACAGATGCTTCATTATATATGTTAAAAAATTGTATTATTTTCCCAGTACGCCATTATTAAATATGTTAAAGTAATATTTTATATTTAGTAGTTCTAAAATGGAAAAATACACATAATTCTGTTGTCGTTTAAATTGTGTAAATCAGTTTTGCATCGTGATTGAATGCATCACACATAATCTCCGACAACGAGCTCTGTATCACATGTAAGACCGTCATACGTACGACACAAACTTTTATCAAGGTTTGTTCTTTGTAGCGTATTACAAAAAGAGAGGGATCTCTCTCTAACTAGAGTTATTGATGATCTGCTGTGTGCTACCACAGAGATGAACAGATATGAGAACAAGATACTGTACTGTGAGGTATACCAAGGTGGTGTGCCTCACAGACAGATGTCCCTATAGTGGTGCACAACAGTCTAATATTCAAGAATTTAAAAGATTGTGGGCTAAACATCTTCAATGAATGGCAAATGATAATAAAAACCTATATTTATTTATAATTGATAGTAAATGACATAAAATTCCTCATCACAAGATGAGAGCATACATGAGAACAACCCGTTCAGAATTCAGATAACCACTTGCAGTGTCACCATATAAGTGTATATAGTGGACTCACTATGTATGGTATTTGCAGAGAAAAGTGCACCCATACTACTGCACCGACACACTTTATTCGAGCAAATACCCAGTATGTACCTGGCAGATACCTGGAATGCGCCGCTCCTCACCTCTAACAAGCCCCGTTGTGTTTGCCTTCCCAGCCTGGGTTCATGCCTGGCTGACGGGCGGCTGATCTGTTAAATGATAATGTTTAGGATTTAATAGGCTGCAATGCTTCGCGTGTCTACCAGATGGCATAAATTCGTGAATTGTAATGCTATATATATATATACTGTGCAGTATTGCAGCCAGCGGGAATAAAATGCTTCAATCCCTGCCTGGAAAATACCTCAATGCACTCGGGCAGAAAACAGTCACAAACCTCAATACACCCGGGTATACCCGAATTCGTGGGACTAGCCGAGCTCGAATAAAGTGTGTCGCCAGTGTAGGTAAATTGTGTATACACACTAGTATAAGGTGTGTGAGGTATGATGACCTCAACAAAATCGGTAGCCAATTGCTAGTGGTGGTTTATCTGTCAACTAAATCTATTAGGGCTCACTTTGGTTACACTCCAGTGTCAACATATAAACTGGTGTAATCCATATAGGTCTTAAGTAAGGTTAGCTGGCTAAACTTGTGCTGGAAATGTTAACAACCATATTGAATTTTTAACTACTTACCTGGTCTTTCTAAGACTCGCTCACACGAGTCACTCTACGATTGGACGGTCACAAGCCTTGTGAACCGCAATAGGTCGCATAGAATAATGGCGGCAATGGCAGAGCAAAACGGAGCTCCGTAACCAGTGACTAAAGCACCCACTGAATTCTGAACGGGTTGTTTTCATTTATGTTCTCATCTTGTGATGAGGAATGTTATGTCATTTACTATCAATTATAAATTAATATAGGTTTTTATTATCATTCGCCGTTTAGTGTAGATGCTTAGCCCACAATCTTTGAAATTCTTGTTCTTTGTAGCACTACCATTTTTTATGCTATTTTTTCCCCTAAAATTCTGTTAGTGCATACAGTAGGCCCCCAGATGTTTGAGAATTGAAATATAGAACCCAAAAAGTTTCTTACCCGCTGTTAAGAGGAAACCCCCGCTGTAAAGGAAAGCTTTTGTGATCAATGGCCTACGGAGAGAATGTAACCTACATTTGGTTCGAAATACTCAAGTACTGTATAAGAATTGCTAGATGGAGGGAAGAAGGCCTATGAAGGGACCTATGAAACGGGCAAAGAGAAATGTTTTGAGTGAAGGGAGCACTACAGCTGTCTAGACAAAAAGAGTGGGCAAACCCTATACAGGAAATTTTAGACTAAAGAGATTGGAAGACCTTGACACCTGTTAAATAAGGGATTGGTGGAAGGTAAGTCTTGATATCCCAGGATATGGGAAGAGTAGTAGATAACAAACTTGGATCAAAATAAAATACGTGAAAGTGGAAAGCAATCATATGAAAGTTTAATAGTAATGTTTGAAAAATCCTTAGGTTAACTGTATTCCTTGCCTTAGAATCAGTTTTGTTAAAAGATATACTAACATTCATTGTGCTGGAGATTACCATCGATATACACAACATGTCTATCAGTTTACTGAGAAGATACTATACTGTATGATTTCAGACATGTAGACTAAGTATTAAACAAATAATAACAATAATACAAAGGTTTCATTCATATATTCGAATTAAAAAATAAATAAAAACTTTATGCAAAACCAAAACTTATGAAATATTGTATGATGTAAAACACCAGGATCAATGCTCATTTGTAGTAAACACACATTATCTTTATGTTGGTGTCTTGTTCACACTGTACCTCAAAGGCCGCCCTACTAAAATAAAGGTTATGTAGGGGACCCTCAGAGTCTGCCCATACTTGGCTGCCACTAAGCATACTTAGCATGATCTTGATCAGTAATCTATGGAATCAATATAGCAAGGGTAGCATTGTGGTTTCCAGTCCAGATGACCAGAATACAGGCCAATGAGGATCATAGCTCAGCAACAATGAACTACAGATTCAAAGTGCTGTGGATTGCTCTACAAATTTTTTTCTAAGGGCCAATATTGAAAATATATTTGACTAGGGAACAAAAGAAGTAGGTAGGCTCATTACCTGGTCTCTCTCATGGAGGAGCTGTGGAGGGTATGGGGGGCTGAGGTTAACATATGGGAAAGCTGTGGGTAACATGCAGTGTATGGGGGTGCTTTGGGGACCAGCTGAGCATCCTCTGCTCTTTATTCCCCAGTGTGAAGAGAGCCACGTGCACTGTCGCCATGCATTGGAGTTTCTCCCTGCCTCCTGCAGGTTCGGTGAGTGCATCAGTGCTCCAATTTTCACTGTCATTATACCTGCTGTATTCTAACTTGCTTGTGTTTTGATCTTATATACTTGTACATTATTCTGTCACTTTCATTAATGTATTTTGTTTCCTCCAGAATCACATAAATTAAGAATTCTTGAAGTTGTCTTGGGCCTAGAAAAAGTTACATTCTTTGTAAATTGTATATTTGTATACGCCTAATTCCATATATTTGACAACTAAAAAATAACAAATACATTGGTGTTCTTTGAAAACAGATACAAAAATGTCTCTTTATATGTCTTCTTGGCAGTGTACCTGTTCACATTTGATCAATCTCAGTCCTCACAGTAACAATTCTCCTAAACTGGTAATTCCAGGATTACACTGATCTTCCTCAGGATTTCATTTTTCCACAATGCTATGGAACTGTCATTTTTTTTGCACGCCAAACATTGAGGCCCATCATTTTGAAAACGTCTCTGGAAAAATGACATTTGCAATGAAAATACCGGTATATAAAAAAAATAAGGTCCAATATCAATATTTTAAAATGTTTGCATGGCCTCCATGAGGCCTTAGTAAAAAGTTTAACAACCTGCACTGATCATTGAAATAATTATTTGTGCTACGATATTTACAGGAAAATATATTCCAGGTTTGCTTGTATTGTATTGTATGTCTTTATTTATATAGCGCCATTAATATACATAGCGCTTCACAGTAGTAATACATGTTGTAATCATATAAATAACAGGTCATGGGAATAAGTGCTTCAGACATAAAAGTAACATTAAGGAAAAGGAGTCCCTGGTCCGAGGAGCTTACAGTCTAATTGGTAGGTAGGGAGAACGTACAGAGACAGTAGGAGGGAGTTCTGGTAAGTGCGTCTGCAGGGGGCCAAGCTTTATGTATCATGTGTTCAAAATATCCACAGTGCTATTCATATGCTTGTTTAAGCAAGTGTGTCTTAAGGTGGGTCTTAAAGGTGGATAGAGAGGGTGCTAGTCGGGTACTGAGGGGAAGGGCATTCCAGAGGTGTGGGGCAGTAAGTGAGAAAGGTTTAAGGCAGGAGAGAGCTTTAGATACAAAGGGGGTAGAAAAAAGACATCCTTGAGAAGAACGCAAGAGTATGGATGGTGCATAATGAGAAATTAGGATGAGATTTAAGGAGGGGCAACAGAGTGTAAAGCTTTAAAAGTGAGGAGGAGAATTGAGTGTGTGATGTGGGATTTGATCGGAAGCCAGGAGAGGGATTTCATGAGGGGAGACGCTGAGACAGATTTAGGAAAGAGTAGAGTGATTCTGGCAGCGTTTAGGATAGATTGTAGGGGAGACAGGTAAGAGGCAGGAAGGCCGGAAAGCAGGAGGTTACAGTAATCAAGACTGGAGAGAATGAGGGCCTGAGTCAGAGTTTTAGCAGTCGAGCAACAGAGAAACGGGCGTATCTTTGTGATATTGTGGAGGAAAAAGAGACAGGTTTTAGAAACGTTCAGAATGTGAGAGGAGAATGTGAGAGAGGAGTCGAGTGTGACACCTAAGCAGCGTGCTTGGGCTACTGGGTGAATGATCGTACTTCCAACAGTAATGTGGAAGGAGGTAGTAGGGCCAGGTTTGGGAGGAAGTATGAGGAGCTCTGTTTTTGCCATGTTGAGTTTAAGGCGGCAGAGGGCCATCCAGGATGATATAGCGGAGAGACATACAGGTTGAGTAGCAGGACAGTTCCTCTGAAGTGGATACTTTTCTTTGAGCTGAAGTATAGTAGGGTCTTTTTAACTACATCCTAGTTCCTACAGTGTACTGTGCATACAAAGTGGGAATGGGTAAAACCAAATCTGCAACTGTCAGTCTTCTACTCTGAATTATGCTCATTGTTAATTATGAATGCACACAGAAAGATTAAGGTCCATATTTAATAAGCAGTGCTATTCCATAAGACTAACTGGCACCAGAAGACAACATATTGCCCATTATCTTGGGTAGGCTGCAATGTGTCTCCTGACGCTGCAAGGTATAATTTGGAATTGCTTAGTTAATATGGGCGTATTTATGTCATCTGTGTTGGGAGGAGGAACATTAGCTCAGGTAATTGTGTTGTAGCACTTTATAAACTGAGCTTTCTCATAGTGTTGGTTTGTAGCTTCACAAAATAGCACCACTTTACAAAAAGCTTTCTCTTTCTTCAGCAATTCTCTAGATACTGGTATGTACTATGTACAGTATTCTTATAAATTGGATTGGAATTAAATAGGCCTCTAATCCATTTCTAGCTATAGAAAAGAAGATAATTTATGGCATTCCAAAGTAAAGCAACAGAGATTTATTGAAGGTTCATAACAAACGACAACCCTATGCAGGACATTTTTCCAGCTACAGTATGGAAATGTAATAACTTTGAATGTCCAAAAATACAAGGCTGTGATGTTACCACTGCATGCCCGTAGATACGTAGATACGTGTATTACAGTAGTATCTGAAAGGTGTTCTAAAACACAATTAATCTTAGCTACTGCACTATAAATTTATTTTAATGTTGCCATGTCACAGTTAATTGCAGGCTTTTAAAGTTTGTTTTCCAGCTTATTATTCTCCGGGCTTTTAACACACCTACACATACATTTTGATGCTATGAATTTTCCCTGTGGAGGCAGATGATTAAACATAATCTTGATGATTGAAAGCTTTCATTCATTCAATACTTTGTTGGTTAATTTATAAATGCTGTTTTTAAACAAGTAAAGTATGAAACCAATTTTTCCTCTCGGTTGCATCCATGTGTTAAACCAAAAGGGATTTTACAAGATGTGCAGAATCTTCACTTCTCTGCTCTCATCTTTCAATCTGTACCTGCTTACTGTACTTCCTGCATCTCATCTCAAGACTTCTCAGGTTGTCTCCCTTTCTCCTTTGTCTGTCATTGTGCCCCCTACCTCTGGAAACTTTCTTCACCTCACTATTTGTCAAGTAGTGACGGGCGAATATGTTAATGTCCAGTCAGTAAACTTTCAGATAAACATGTCTATTTCTTCACAAACTTGCGAAATTTCGTTCAAACCTTTTGTTATTCGAACATCGCGTGAACACGTCCAAATCCCCATAAGTCTGTTTTGCTGTTTCTTCACTGCATGTTTTTTTAGTTTTTTTTTTTAAAAAAAAGTTCGCTTCAATCTTAAATTAATTTTCGCTTTCACTTAGTCTAATATTTGGACATTTTCTCTTAGTTAGTTGAATTTTCGCATAATTAGGCAAAGTTTTTTTTGCTTAGTGGAATTTCACATTATTTTTTTTCAACTTTAAATTTTTATTGGAAAGTACATATACAACCGTTGTTCCACAGCCCATTATCATCATTCCGATTTTGTTAAACATATATAATAATGCCTCTGAAACTCAACCATTTGAGACTGTACATACAAGACCAGACAAACTAGACAAGGGGACAGGGGAAGGGGGGTAGGGGGGGAGGGGGGGTGTAGGATGGCTAGGCAAAACTGTGTCTTTCTCGCTGAGTCTTGGCCCCGATGGTAGGCCATATCCAAGGGATTTAGGGAATTTAGGTGGGGCAGGTCCTCCTAGGGGTTCTTTCTGGTATTGGGTTTACCTAATTTTGGGACCGTGTGGGGGTCTGCTAGCTGCGCGTCACTATGTCATTTTGTCTAATCTGACCTTAACGGAGACCGCATCTGGTTTAATTAGTGCAGGATCGAGGTGGCCTCCACTCCGGGGATGTCTGCCTGGGTCAGCCATGGATCCCAGACTTTTAGAAAGTTTGTGCCGGTGTCATTAACTAAACTCGTTAATTGTTCCATCCGGCAGACATGCCAAATTCTATTTTTGATCTTTGTGATAATTGGGACCTCCTGCTGTTTCCATAGTGCTGCGATCTCGCATCTTGTGGCGGTGGCGAAATGCGCGATTAATTTATGCGACGCATTTGATAGACCCTGGATCCGCCTGCCCAAGAGGAACAGCCACGGGTCCAGGGGGATCTCTAAATCGAGAATCCGCTGAATCCAGTCTCTGATTTGTTCCCAAATAGGGGCCACTTTAGTGCAAGACCACAGCATATGTCGGAGATCTGCAGTTTCCCCACACTGTTTAGGGCAGAGGGGGGAGTAGCCTTTTACAAATTTCGCTAAGCGCGTCGGAGTGTAGTACCACCTCATAAGGACTTTATATGCGTTCTCCTTTAATGTGGTGCAGATTGAGCTTTTTGCTGCCGCCTGAATAATTCTGTCCCATTCGTCGTCCTCTAAAGTCTCGCCTAGATCGGATTCCCAGTGTCTCATATAACTCAGTCTGTTGTCTATAGGCGACTTCTGACAGATCACTTCCCTGTACATTCTAGATGTGAGTCCCCTTGTGTCCGTAGCTCTAGAACACAGCTGCTCGAAATTTGTTCGCGCCGGTCGAATTGGCGTTTTATTATAAAAATCTCTGATCTGGAGGTACCTAAAAAATTCGCTGTTTGGGATATTTTTAGAGGATTTAATTTGATCAAATGTTTGTATGGTCTTTATGCCCTCCAGATCTCGTAGTCGGGACAATCCTTTCTGTGTCCACATTAGAAAGTTTTTGCTATTCAGGCCCGGAGCGAAGTCTGTGTTGCCCACTATTGGTGTCATTAGCGATGTTTTGGTGGTCAGATTACATTTGAATTTCGTGGCCTCCCAAACTTTTAGTGAATTGACCATGGTCTGTATTGGGTTGTTCATCTTGCGTACCCCTTCTTTGGGTAGCCAGATTAAGTTTTGGAGTTCAATTGGTGCACAACAACTTTTCTCCAATGCGACCCATCTCCGTAAGCTTGGGTCTGTGTGCCATTGGAAAATCTGCCCTAATTGGGCTGCTTTATAGTAGGCCAACAAGCAAGGCACCGCTAACCCTCCGCGTGTTGTAGGACGTTTTAGTATTCCTTTATTGATTCTTGGGTTTTTCCCATTCCAGATAAATTTCATAATTTTTGACTGGAGGGAGAGGATGTCCGCCTGCACCAACGGAATAGGGAGGCTCTGGAAGAGATATAACATCTTTGGGAGGAGATTCATTTTCACGCTACGTATCCTCCCAATCCATGATATGCTCCCTTTCATCCAGGTTCGGAGATCCTCCCCCAGCGTCTTTATGATCTTGGGGAAATTTGCTTTATATAGTGTTTTGTATTCCCTTGTGAGATACACCCCTAAATACTTGATAGCGGAGGGTTGCCATTTGAATTGAAAATTGAGGTCAATCAGTTTTTCGACTTCTTTTGGTAGATTGATATTGAGGGCTTCTGATTTAGACTGATTGATCTTAAATCCCGATATTTGGTTGAATTTACCCAATATGTTGAATACATTAGGAAGAGAGGTGAGAGGTTTGGTTAGTGTGAGAATGACATCATCCGCATAAAGAGCGGCTTTGTGCATTTGGTCTCCCACCGGGATACCAGAGATATCTGGGCTATTTCTAATGTGAGCCGCCAAAGGCTCAATACATAAAGCGAACAGTAAAGGCGACAGCGGGCATCCCTGACGAGTTCCGCTTTTGATTTGAAACTGTTCTGAGGGGGACCCTTGATATCTCACTCTTGCTGTGGGGTTTTTGTATAATGCCAAGATGGCCTGCAGGAGGCGTCCCTCAAAGCCAAATGCTCTCAGTGTTTCCGCTAAGTAGGGCCAGTCTATCCTATCGAAGGCTTTCTCAGCGTCCAGACTTAACACCATGGATTGAATTTTTTCTTTTTGGGCCAGATCAATTAGGTCAATGATTCTCCTGGTGTTGTCTGCCGCTTGTCTGCCTCCGATAAACCCTACTTGATCTGCGTGTATCAACCCGGGAAGAACGCTACCCACCCTGTTGGCTATAAGTTTAGAGTAAATTTTGAGGTCCGAGTTAATCAGTGAAATGGGCCGGTAGCTCTTACAGTCTGCCGGGTCCTTTCCGGGTTTATGGATCACTGATATTGAAGCTTGGAGCATTTGTGCTGGGAATGAGGCCCCTGCTAAGATTTCGTTGAATAGCTTCAACATGTGGGGGGCTAGGATTTTTAAATATTTCTTATAGTATAAATTTGAAAAGCCATCTGGTCCTGGGGCTTTAGCTGGTTTTAGTGCTTTAATGACCCCAGAGAGTTAATCCATCGTGAAATCCGACTGGAGCGCCTCCCTATCGCATCTCTTCAGAATGGGTAAATGTGCCTCTTTCAGGAAGGTCCGTAGGTCTTCCTTAGTTTTTGGGTTATGGGTCACCTTATCTCCATTGTATAGTACTTCATAATACTTTTTGAATTCCCCCGCGATGTTCGCTGGGATGGATGTAAGGTCCCCATTTTGGTTCCGAATCGCGTGAATGTGGTAATTTGGCAGCTTATTTTTTAGCTTATTGGCAAGTAGTGTGTCAGGCTTGTTGGCCTTTTCGAAAAATTTCCGCTTGGACCAGGTCAATTCCTTCTCAGCCTGGGCGGAGAGGAGGAGGTTAAGACTCGTTTTAGTGGCTAGTATTTGAGTCAATGTGTGGGCATTTTTGTCTTTTTTGTGAAGAGAGGATAGCTCCGCTAACTGGTCCTCTAGTTTCAAAATGTTACCCTCCCGCTCTTTTTTCCGTCTAGCGGCCAGGTTCATAATGACCCCCCTGAGGGTAGCCTTATGGGCCTCCCACAGTGTGGATTGTGTAGCCACGCTCCCCTCATTTTCCTCAAAATATTGTGCAATCTTTAGTCCAATTTCTAGCTGTAGGGCCGGGATTTTCAGCAGGATTTCATTTAGTTTCCAGTTCGCTCTGGGTCTGTCTAGTGGGATTAGTGTGCACCGCAGCTCTATAGGTGCATGGCCAGACCATGAAATATCATGGATCTCGGTGTGAGAGACCCCAGGGACCATTCTGTTGGATACAAGGAAGTAATCTATCCTGCTGTATGTGTCATGTGGGTGTGAGTAGAAGGTGTATTCTTTCTGTCTCTGGTGTTGTTCTCTCCAAATATCGAGTAACTGGCAGTCACGTATTCCCTGTTTGAGTGTTAGTACGTCGGGTCTGTGTGTATTTTTAGTGGATGTACATCTGTCAAGGTCCTCCCGTAGCGTCCTATTCAGATCCCCAGCGACAAGGATATTGCCTCTGGCCACTCTGTTAAGTTTTCCAAAGAAAGAAGAGAAAAAACCTGGAGCTGTCTCGTTGGGGGCATAAATTGTTGCTAAAGTAATTGGAAACCCTTGAATTGTCCCTCTAACTATAAGAAATCGTCCCTCTTTATCTCTAAAGGTCTTGTCAAGTATGAACGGTATTCTTCTATGAATTAGTATGGCTACTCCTTTTTTTTTGACCCTTGCGGAGGACAGAAAGTGTGTCGGGAAGTCTCTATCTAAGAATTTGGGGAAGTTATCTTGGGAAAAGTGGGTTTCTTGTAGGAACAGAATTTCTGCCCCTTTGCGCTTATAATCTCGGAAGGCGATTCTACGTTTGGTCGGATTATTGAACCCCTTAATGTTGTGTGATACAAGCCTGAGTTCCTTATTCATTTGAGGATATGAGATGACTTTGCTGCTGATTCCCTGGACCAGATCCCCACTCTTCTCTCAATCTCAGGTTGTGATGTCTCACTTCGCCCTTGGACGTGGGGCTCGCCTCTGGAGCGGTGTTTCTTCCACGTATCATGGCCCGCCACCCTCTCTCCTGAGGATACAAAAAGGGGGGGGGGCACACAAAAGGGGAAACCGGGGAAGACAAAAACAACAGACAACACATTTCATAACATAAACTTTCTCGACGTCTTGACGAGATTGTCCTCACGTCGAGGACTTGTCCTTTAGGTTCCCGAACTCTGTTCCAGCAGTCCGGGGTTGGCTTGGAGCGGGTGATGCCCCGTCCAAGAGTCCTGACCCAAAGGGTTTCACTAGGGGCTGGGGGAACCTCCCTCCCCCTCCCTAGCGTGAGGCTCATACTGACTTTGAGATAGGTCACCTCCTTTTCTCTGAATAATTTCTTAACAAAACCTAACTATTAGTGGATGTCCCCTCATCCCAGCTCTTGTCTGTCTTATTGCATCGGCCCCTCTGTCTCCCCTTACCCTTAATTACGCTTAATCCTCTCTATACCTCCCCTACTCCTATCTCTATTTGGTTTTGCCTACCCGTCCCGAACCCCCAGCCTCTTGATGTGTTTGAATTATATATTAACTCCTCATCTGTCTGTGACTGTGTGACTTGCCATCCTGTTCCTCCCCGTAGCCATCTTCTCCGAATGGTGTCTATACCCTATGTTTTATTCCCTTCAAAACCTTAACTCACCTACCTTTCTAACACATAACCTATCCTGCTCCCTTCTGCAACTTGCTCATTTTCCTTCCTACCTTGCAATTTCCTCCCTCACTTACTAGTCTGTCTCGCCCCGTCCTGTCACTTCCCCCTGCATCTCTTCCCCCAGTCTCCACTCTCTACTCCTTCCGCACCTACTCTATTATCCCTTCGTCTTACTTCCTGCTGGCCCCTTATCCCATGATGCCCCCTGCCTGTCTTCCTTCGTCTACTATTTATCCTACCTACATATCCCTTCCCATCTCCCTCTTGCCGCTGCTTTGCTCTTGTGCCGTCTTTTTTTTATTTTTTATACTGATGGAGTTCATATTTCCCGCTGTGGTGTCCCGGTCTTGCCTGATTTACCGGTCCGGCGCCTCTTGGCTACCTATCGGGGCCTCCGGCGCTGGCTATATTGGATGATGACGTCATCGGCTTGCGACGACGGGGCCCGTCCACGCGCCACCTTCAAGATGGCGTCGCTCCTTCCGGGTCCACCTTATGACTCGCTTCCGGGCCGCCGCCATTTTGGATCTTGCGTCTCACCAGGCTGGAGGTACGGGCGGCTGCTCCTGCTCCTCGCTCTTCCGGCTCCTGCGCTTCACCGTGGGTTCCCGCCATCCCAGCTACCTTCGCCATCTTGTAGAGGGATTTGCCGGAGGGGTAGGCCTTTGATTTTTTGATTGTGTTTGCTTTTATTTCTTGTTTGTTTTTACTCGGTTGTTGCCGTCTTTGGCCTGGCGTATTAGGAGGTAGTCATCGGGTGTTCGGTGTCTAGTGCTCTTCCTTTGGGGGAGTGGGGCCTGTCTGTAGCGATGTGCCACTGGAAACCGGGGAAAACCTTTTAACATTTTATTTTAGTGCAAAATATTGTAACATATAATAACAACTGCCGCAACTTCGGCTTCAATTTTTGGGGTGTCCTCCCTTCAGTCTTTTCCGCTCTGCCTTCTGGGAGACTTGGTGTTCTGCTCCCATATGGGTTCTGGGAGCGGACTCCCCGGATCTGAGACCGCGGGGGCCTCGCCCAGGCCCAGCTTATGGAGGAAGGCTGGCCCTTCTTCTGGCTCCCTCATTGTGATCACCTTGCCTCCTCTCGCCACCAGAAGGCCGAAGGGGAATGTCCATCTATACCTGACCCCCTTCTCCCGTAGGGCCTTCGTGATTGGCAGCAGGGATCTGCGGCGGGCCAGTGTTACAGGGGATAAGTCCTGGAAGATTGACAGCCTCGTGTCCTCGAACTCCACCACAGGTAGGGGTCTCGTCTTATGGAGGACTGCTTCTTTTGTCCTGTAATGGTGCATCCGGAGCACAATATCCCTGGGTTGCTCGTTTTGCAACGGCTTAGCTCTCAAGGCCCGGTGGCACCGGTCTAGCGTCAGGAGGTCTTTAGGGGTGTCAGGCAAAAGGATCTCCAGCCATCTTGATATATATTCTTCACAGTCCTGGGCAGCTTCAGGGACCCCTCTGACCCTGAGATTATTGCGTCTGTCCCTATTCTCAGCGTCCTCCTGGCGCTCCTGAAGTTCATTCACCTGCTCCTGGAGGTCCTTGAGTTTTCGGTCATGTTTTTTAATTGATTTGATTGAGTGGTCCATTTTAGTCTCTAAAGTGCTTGTCCTTTCCCCCAGGCCGGACACCTCTTTCTTGAGGTCTTTGATCTCCGCTTGGAAAAGAGTTTTTAAGTCCGAGTAGAGTTTGTCAAAGTCACCCTGTCTGGCCGGACGCATCGCCTGGTTAGCCTGCTCTTCTTCTTCACAATCCGGCTCCGTTTCAGAGCCGGCATTTGAATTAGCCGCCATTTCTGCTCCCGCTCCGCTCATTCTGGCGCGGCCAAAATACTCCGGCAACACTTTCTTTTTTGTGATTTTAGGGCCCTTCCTGGACATCTCGGGGTGGTGTGAGCTTTAATTGGGGGAAATTGCAGTGGTTTTGGGGGTCGTGTTAGGTTTCAGCTCGCGTTTTCTATCAAGCAAGGCACGGAGCTCCTAGCCTATGCGACCATGTCTCTCTCCGTCGCGCATGCGCCTCCGGAATTTCACATTATTGAATAAAAAACCCACAATGGAGACTTTTTTCAAACTCAGTCGAATTCACAAAGAGCTGCATAAAGAAAATACAATTTTCACAGCAGATTTGAACTTTGGTTAAAAGTGCCCAACTCTGTTGTCAAGCTACCTCTCTACCCATCTTCAAGATCCACACAAGTCACCGTTACAATCACACATTTACATAGCGCTATAATGTGACCTTGTGACACACAGCACATTTTTACATCTTGACCTTGCCCTATAAAGGTGTACATCCATGTACCCCTTTTTGTCTTCGTAGGTCTCCTAGAATAGGGGTGCACAAACTTTCAGTCTGCGACCCACCTGCTGCTCTCCCCCACCTTCTCGCGCTCCCCTCTTTACCTTGTCTCCCGTGTCAAATGATGCAGCGGGGTCATGTGACCATGCTACATCATTTGATGCCGCATTGCCATGGCGACGCGTCGCCGAAGACATGGTAAGGGAAGTTGCGAAGGGAAGTTGCAGAGGCCTTGCGCGATACCCAGCATTGCATTTAAATGCCTTGGTGAAGAGTGCAAGGCCTGTGTGACTGCCTCGCCCCCCCCCCCATCCTTGGAAAATCTTGCACTCACCCTCCCAGTTTATGCACCCCTGTCCTAGTAGACCAATTAGATTTAAATTTATTTGGGGCAGAAACTTCTATATCTCAATATTATGCACCTACCCCTATTTTTAGTATGTCCTGTCTTGTGTCTTGTATATTATCTCTGTAAAGTGCTGCATACATAATAGGCACTGTATATGTAAATATACAATACAATCAATTGAATTCTATGTAAATATGTACATCTGCAGAAAAAAAATTAACATGCCATATCCAGTATCAGTAAAAAAACTGAGCTTACTATATGTGAAGAAAATATCTGTTTGCACAGAGTGCAATTGTACTAACATAATGCTGTGGATGCATATTTGTCTTTTCTATACTGTATGTGGCTGCAACTTGCAGAACTTCTGAATATTCATGCCATTCATGTGTTAAGTAATGTTAGTGTGGACCTCGTAAACATGAAGAGAGTAATGTCTGAAAATTCCTCTGCCTGCTGCAAGCAATACAACTTTCCTGCTTTAACAGAATGTGCCTTCCCCCAGGGCCGCCAACAGGGGGGGACAAAGGGTACTGGCGTCCCGGGCCCCGTGAGTCAGGGGGGCCCGGCCGCCCATTAATTAAATTTAAAAAAAGAATAATTTAAAAAAAGATGGCCGCCCGCGAAGTGTTCCACGCGCTTGTAGCACATTGACCCCTGAGAGCAGCGCGCACCTCCTTGCCACATGCCCTGCGTGGGACTCAGGCTACAGGCAGCAGAAGTGTGTGGGTGGTGGTGGAAGCCACAGGTAGCAGAGATCACAACAGGAAGAGGCTGTCTGTGCTGGAGCAGGAGAGCAGGAGGAGGTGAGGGGGGAGAGGGGCCCTACAAGAGTTGGTGAGGGGGGGGAGGGACCCTACAGGAGTTGGTGAGGGGGGGAGGAAGAGACCCTACAGGAGTTGGTGAGGGGGGAGGAAGAGACCCTACAGGAGTTGGTGACGGGGGAAGGAAGGGACTCTACAGGAGTTGGTGAGGGGGGAGGAAGAGACCCTACAGGAGTTGGTGAGGGGGGAGGAAGAGACTCTACGGGAGTTGGTGAGGGGGGAGGAAGAGACCCTACAGGAGTTGGCGATGGGGGAGGAAGAGACCCTACAGGAGTTGGTGAGGGGCATGGAAGGGACCCTACAGGAGTTGGTGAGGGTAGAAAGGGTCCCTATAACCCTTCCAGCATCCACCTTCTCACCCCTACCAGCATCCACCTTCCCCCCCACACCTACCGGCATCCACTGAACCCGGCCTGATCATCCACAAGGTAAGTCTTTTTTTAATATGTATTGGGGGGAGGGGGATGGGAGTCTTTTTTTATTTGTATTGAGGGTTTGGGGGTATTGTTATATGCATTGGGGGACTTGGAGGAATTTGTATATGTATTATGGAGCTTGGGGGTATTGTTATATGTATTGGGGGACTTGGGGGAATTTTTATATGTATTATGGAGTAGGAGGAATTTTTATATGTATTGTGGGGCTTGGGAAAATTTTTATATGTATTGTGGGGCTTGGGGGAATTTTTATATGTATTGTGGGGCTTGGGAGAATTTGTATATGTATTGGGCAGGGTTGTTTATTTTTATGTGATGTGTGTGTGTGTGTGTGTTTGTGTGTATGTATATATATATATATATATATATATATATATATATATATATATATATATATATATAGTTATACGTTACCGTTCCAAGGATTGGTAAACAAGAGACAGCACTCAATGTTGAAAATCAAAGTGTATTAGTGAAAGCAAAAATACATCCAGAAACCCAACTTTTCGCTCCTACAGAATGGGACCTTCCTCAGGGGGATACAAAGGGAGAATGACACAGTTCACCACATATTTATACATCAAACACTGAAAGTCAATTAACCAATCACCATCACTCAATTAAAATAACACAACAAAACCTGCAGTTCTGATGTCATGTGTTGATTAAGCTTACATAAGATACCTCTGATGGTGATTGGTTAATTGACTTTCAGTGTTTGATGTATAAATATGTGGTGAACTGTGTCATTCTCCCTTTGTATCCCCCTGAGGAAGGTCCCATACTGTAGGACCGAAACGTTGGGTTTCTGGATGTATTTTTGCTTTCACTAATACACTTTGATTTTCAACATTGAGTGCTGTCTCTTGTTTACCAATCCTTGGAACGGTAACGTATAACTACATTCTCTATATGGGACGTGCACCGGTGGCTTACCAGCACCTATTGGAGTGCCAACTGCCTTATCTGACTATATATATATATATAGTATATATATATAATCCAATGCACAGCCGGCACACCATATGCAAGTAAATAAGTTTTGGTGCTTATCCCATAAAGCAATAACAGACCATACGATACCGGTTGCAACACGACATCAATGGACAGCACGCAGGTAAGTAAATAAAAAATGTTCTATATTTGATAGAAGACACAAAAAATGACGTTTCGGTCCCCCAGTGGGACCTTTCTCAAGGTGGTGCGACCACCTTGAGAAAGGTCCCACTGGGGGACAGAAACGTCGGTTTTTGTGTCTTCTATCAAATATAGAACATTTTTGATTTACTTACCTGCGTGCTGTCCCTTGATGTCGTGTTGCAACCGGTATCGTATGGTCTATATATATATATATATATATATATATATATATATATATATATATGAAGCAGAAAATAGCCGTGTTAGTCCAGTCCTGTTTTTGCCATAGAATCCTTTGCATATCAGTATTGCTTGACCTGAAGAAGAGAGGAGAACTCTCGAAAGCTTGTCCTATGACATAAATTGTTAGTCCAATAAAAAAGGTATCACCTAATACTGAAGAACTCATTTATTCTGCACTATATATATATATATATATATATATATATATATATATATATATATATATATATATATATATATATAATATATATATAGTGCAGAATAAATGAGTTCTTCAGTATTAGGTGATACCTTTTTTATTGGACTAACAATACGTACACGCACGTACACACACACACACACATTCCCAGTAAGATATACAGTATATGTATGGTGTTTATATGTATTGTTTTTTTTATATGTATTGGGGAGGGTTATTTATTTTTATGTGATATGTGATGTGTATATATATACAGTTAGGTCCGGAAATAATTGGACACTGACATAATTTTCATAATTTTGGCTCTGTACGCCACCACAATGGATTTGAAATGAAACAACAGAGATGCAATAAAAGTGCAAACTTTCAGCTTTAATGCAAGGGGTTGAACAAAAATGTCGTTTGAAACGTTTAGGAATTGCAACCATTTTCATACACAGTCCCCTTATTTCAAGGGCTCAAATGTAACTGGACAAATTAACACAATCATAAATAAAATGTTCATTTTTGATATTTTGTCGAGAATTCTTTGCAGGCAATGACTGCTTGAAGTCTGGAACGCATGGACATCACCAAACGCTGGGTTTCCTCCTTTGTGATGCGTTGCCAGGCATTTACTGCAGCTGTTTTCAGTTGTTGTTTGTTCGTGGGTCTTTCTGCCTTCAGTTTTGTCTTCAGCACGTGAAATGCATGCTCGATCGGGTTGAGATCAGGTGATTGACTCGGCCATTGCAGAATATTCCACTTCTTTGCCTTAAAAAACTCCTGGGTTGCTTTCACAGTATGTTTTGGGTCATTGTCCATCTGTAAAGTGAAGCGCCGTCCAATCAACTTCGCTGTATTTGGCAGAATCTGAGCAGACAATATATCCCTATTCACTTCAGAATTTATCTGGCTGCTGCTGTCTTCTGTCACATCATCAATAAAAACTAGTGACCCAGTGCCATAATAAGCCATGTATGTCCATGCCATCAAACTGCCTCCACCATGTTTTACAGATGATGTGGTATGCTCGGATCATGAGCCGTTCCAAGCCTTCTCCATACTTTTTTCTTCCCATCATTCTGGTACAGGTTGATCTTAGTTTTATCTGTCCAAAGAATGCTGTTCCAGAACTGGGCTGGCTTTTTTTAGATATCATTTGGCAATGTCTAATCTGGCCTTTCTATTCTTGAGGCTTATGAATGGTTTGCACCTTGTGGTGAACCCTCTGTATTTGCTCTCGTGATGTCTTCTCTTTTTGGTAGACTTGGATAATGATATGCCTACCTCCTGGAGAGTGTTCTTCACTTGCCTGGATGTTGTGAAGGGGTTTTTCTTTACCATGGAAAGGATCCTACGATCATCCACCCCTTTTGTCTTCCGTGGATGTCCAGGCCTTTTTGTGTTGCAGAGCTCACCAGTGCGTTCTTTTTTTTTTTAGAATGTACCAAACTGTTGATTTGGCCACTCCTAATGTTCCTGCTATCTCTCTGATGGATTTTCTTTTTTTTGCAGCCTAAGGAGGCCTTGTTTCAGTTGCATTGAGAGCTCCTTTGACCGCATAATGTGGGTTCACAGCAACAGCTTCCAAATGTGAATGCCACACCTGGAATCAACTCCAGACCTTTTACCCGCTTAATTGATTATGAAATAATGAAGGAATAGCCCACACCTGTCCAACCTGGGGGAGGTTGTATATATTTGGGGTGTGTGGATTTTTTTAAAATGTATTTGGGGGTGGGAAGTTTTGTGCATTGGGGTGGGAGGTTTTTGGTATATATCTTGTGGGGGGGGAGGGAATGAGTGAGGGTGAGGTAATTGATGGAGGGAGAGGAGAGAGGGGATGAGTGAGGAAAAGAGGGAGAAGAGTGAGATGCAGGGGAGAGAAATACATGGGAGGGGGAGGGTGAGAGGGGATGAGATGGAAGGGAGAGAAATACATGGGAGGGGGAGAGTGAGAGGGGGTGAGACGGAAGGGAGAGAAATACATGTGAGGGGGGGGGAGAAAGAGAGGGGGCTCATGAGGTGTGAAATGGGGGGAGGCGGTGGGCCATACCGCCGACACGGGGGGGGGGTCCCTGCTTAAAATGTTCCCCCTACTTATTTATTTATAAAATGTTTTACCAGGAATTATAGGCTAAAGCCATAAAAATCTGGGCATTTCTGAAATCCCTGCTCTCTGATTGGTCAGAATTTTTGACAACTTGCCAACTCACCTTTCAGAGATGCAGGGGGAGCCTCCGGCAGCAACTCCGCTCCTCTCCTCACTGAGCACGGCAGGATAAGCAGTCTCTCTCCCTCTCTCACAACGCGGCAGCATAAGCAGTCTCTCTCCCTCTCTCACAACACGGCAGCATAAGCAGTCTCTCTCCCTCTCTCAAAACATAGCAGCATAAGCAGTCTCTCTCCCTCTCTCACAACACCGCAACATAAGCAGTCTCTCTCCCTCTCTCAAAACATAGCAGCATAAGCAGTCTCTCTCCCTCTCTCTCACAGCTGTCGTGCTATCAGAAGCTGATGTGTCGCAACTGGTAACTTTGTTACTTGCAACAAAGTAATATTTCTCACCACATCTATAGCCTGTGCTAAGGTAATTTGTATTTCCTTTTTATTTAGTTGTAGTTAATATCACAGTCTCCCCACTTCTCTCCCACATCTCTCCTCCACTCCCCCAATTCACCCCTCCACTCCCCCCAATTCTCCCCCTCTGCCCTTTTATCCCCTCACCTCTCTCTTTTCCCCCCTCACCACTCTTTTGACCTCACCTCTCTCTCTCCCCCCTCATCCCTCTCTCTCTCTGCTCCCACACCTCTCTCTCTATCCCCCCTTACCTCTTTCTCTCTCCCTCTCCCCCTCACCTCTTTCTCTCTTTCCTCCCCTCACCTCTTTTTCTCTCTCTCCGCCCTCACCTCTTTCCCTCTCTCTCCCCCCTCACCTCTTTCTCTCTCTCTCCCCCCTCAACTCTCTCTCTCTCCCTCTCATCTCTCTCCCCCTCATCTCTCTCTCCTCCCACCCCCTCACCTCGCTCCCACTTGAGAGAGGCAGGTCACACAACAGAGTGCCTGAACATTGGGCCTTCTTTGTTCCTCTTCCCCTCGGGGAGAGTGAGTGTGTACCTTTCCCCTGTCTCTGCTAGAGGGTCAGGGAAGAGCTGGACTGCTGTGGGGGCCCTTGACCCGTAGTGCAGGTCCAGGGACCATCCTACAGCTGGAGATATCCCCAGAGACTGCATAGGGCAGAAGCCTGCTGTGACTGCATTGTGCTGGGCAGAATAAACCGTTCCTGTTATTATACCTCCTGCCTGGGGTGTGATCTTACTGTGGGGAGAGGTAACCATTTCTATCATAGAAGAGAGCCTGCGGCAGATGGAGGCACTGCACTGCTAGAGATCTATGCTGGGTATGTACCCCAGAACCCTGTCCTATGTCCCCACAAACATCAGTGGATGACTCAGCCCTCCTGCTTACCAACAGGTAGCACGCACCACACACCACACACGCTGTAATGGCAGAATCTCCCGTCGTGTGGGAGAAACACCGTTACATATATATAGCGGTGGCTGGTCCAGCTATTTCTCTACCTACCCCTGTTATGTAAGTTCTAATAAGATGTAGACAGTGACAGGCTATCCTATGGGGGTTTCCCCTTCCTCATGCTGAATTCCTGAGTGACAGGAATGGAGTTGACACAGGGATCTGTGATAGCCAATGGTGGTACAGATACTGGGCCCTCCCTCTTTGAGCTGCAGGAAGGAAGTGCCAAAATTATAGCTAAGTTCAGCCCCTTAAGGGTGAGACCTTGAGTTAGTTAGTTTTGGAGTGGGTTCCAGCCTGCCCCTGAATGGGGTAGGAGCGTGCAGTGTCTCCTCCTGGCCGGGAGTGAGACATGTGCTCAGCCCCATCATGGGCTGAGGCACTAATCTAATCCAGCCAGGCCTCATCATTACCCACAGATTCAAACCATCCAGAAGCCAGTGATCCACCCCATCCAATTGAAGCATGTGCTACAATAACACCAGTAGTGTCTGCTGAAATAAAGAACATCCTCATTTGTACTTCTGGCTCCACTTCAGTCTGTATGGAGGGAGGTAAATGAGAATAAGGATTGTCATAGCGGAGACCCCCTTCAGCCCCCTATGTCTGTAGGTGCGAACACCGGGAAGAACAGAACCAGAAGGATCCCTAAAAGTTTGCCCTGTACCCCCACACCATCGCGGGAAACTCATCTCTCCTGTACCACGCAGTTAACAAGCTGTTACGGATGCTCACTGCAACCTGGACTGAACCGCGGGGCTGAGATGGGGAATGTATATAACATCCGCCCTAAGCCACGAAGGTGGGTCCGGATTGCAGGATCGTGAACGTAGCCGGGTCAGGATAGGAGAGTGGAGAGGGTAGCGGGTACTTGCTTATGGTCCGGGTTTGGAGAGCATAGAATGGTCGAGATCCGTAAGCCGTAGTCGAGGATTGGAAAGTGTAGAGTAGTAGATGTCCATAAGCCGAGTTCGTGGAGTAGAGAGCGTAGAAGTCCGTTAGCCAAGCCAAGATTCAGGGGAACAAGAAGAGACAGGTCAGGTACAAGCAGGGTCACAACAGGTATTCGGAATAGTAGACATGTACTTAGGCTGCAAGTGAACACGGTGCATAGAAAGGTCTATGCTTAGCAACGACCAGAGGGTGAATGAAGCATACTGTATATACAGAAGGGAACCAATCAGGGAGAACCGGGAGGAGTGGCTCAGATATAGGTAAACCTGTGAGAGGCTGAGGCAGGGTGAAACTCAGGTGTAGTCACCCTGAGATTAGTCCAGGCATTCTTGTAAGTGTTTGTCTCTTTAAGAGGCGCGCATGCACGCGATGGGAGTGCGATGCGCATGGACGGGACCCGCCGCGTGCCCCTGGGAGGCGGGGACGACATGCCGCCGGGAGGGGGACCAATGGAAGAGCGGAGGATGCGGTGGCGCGGACCGCCATGGTAAAGAGGCATGGGTGAGCGAGGGAAGGTAGGGACTGGGTGCACGGTCCTGACAGGACCCCCCCTCCCCCTTGATGGAAGACCACCGGGTGACCCAAGGATGACTTTGAAGGATACTTGTGGTGAAACTCCCGGATTAGTCTAGAAGCGGGTACTTGGTCCTGGCATATCCATTCCTGTTCTTCTGGACCAAAGCCCTTCCAGTGTACCAGGTACTGTAGTTTTCCCCTGGATACCCTTGAATTGATGATGGCCTGGACCTCGAACTCCTGTTGGCCCTCCACTAGGATGGGTCGCGGAGAAATGTTCCTGCTGGTAGCAGAATTGTCGGGTCGGAAGGGTTTCAAGAGAGAAACATGAAAGGCTGAGGGGATCTTCATGGTAGGAGGAAGTTTTAACCTGTAGGCCACTGGATTGATTTTCTCCTAAATGGGGAACGGTCCGATGAATCTGGGTGTTAGTTTAGGAGAGGGTACATTGAGTCGTATATATTTTGTGGAGAGCCAGACCTTTTCCCCAGGGGAATAATTAGGGGTCTCGCGGCGGTGGCAATCAGCTTGCTTACTGTGGAGAAGAGCGGCCTGTCTTAAATTGTCTTGAATCTTCTCCCAGGATTGCCAAAGGATTCGGACCCTGTCCTCCACTGCCGGAACCCCAGAGTTGGGGACAGGAGATGGGAAGGAGGCAGGGTGGAACCCATCATTAATGAAGAAGAGAGACTGTTGAGTGGACTCGTTGCGTGAGTTATTGTGCGCAAATTCTGCCCAGGGGACAAGTTCTGCCCAGTTGTCCTGTGCGTCAGAGACGAAGCAGCGAATATATTGTTCGAGTGACTGGTTGGTCCGCCCGGTCTGCCCATTGGTTTGTGGGTGGTAGCCAGAGGAGAACTGTAATTTGATACCCAATTTTTGCAGAAGGCTCTCCAGACCTTAGACACAAATTGTGACCCCCGATCAGACACTATAGTTTGGGGTGTCCCGTGAAGTCTGAAGATCACCTTGGTAAAGGTTTCGAACAATCTGGCGGCAAATGGTAATCCTCGGAGGGGAACGAAGTGTGCCTGCTTTGAAAAGCGGTCTACCACCACTGAGACCGTATCCATACCCCTGGACTTGGGCAATTCGACTATGAAGTCCATCGAGAGGTGTCTCCATGGGCGGTCAGGGATGGGAAGAGGCAACAAGAGACCCAGTGGTTTATTGCGGGGTGTCTTGTTCTGGGCGCAGGTAGCGCAAGAAGCTACATAGTTCCTGGTGTCTTTGCACATGCCAGGCCACCAGAAGGGGCGTTCCAAGAGATCGATAGTCCCCTTCTACCAGGGTGACTTGCCATCGTGGAAGCGTGACCCCACTCCATGACCTGTCTGTGAAAGATGGGGGGAGTAAACAACCGTCCCTCAGGAACCTGTATGCCCTTGGGATGGTGTTCTGTGCCTTCGTGATCTCAGAAAGAACGCTGAAGACGTTTGCGGCAAGGATGCACGTCGGGGGAATGATCAGCTCTGGTTGATCTAGGGATTTGTCCTCAGTTAAGAACTGCCGGGAAAGTGCATCCGCCTTGATGTTCTTGGATCCCGGAATGTAGGAGATCACGAAGTTAAAGCAGGTGAAGAACAGAGCCCAACGTGCCGAACGAGATCCAAGCGGCGAGCCCGTTCAATATAAAGAACATTTTTATGGTCCGTCAAGATGGTGATAGGTTTTGTTGTGTCCTCCAGAAAGTGCCTCCATTCTTCCAAGGCCATCTTGATATCGAGGAGTTCCCGATTTCCCACGTCGTAATTCCTCTCTGCGGCTGAATTTTTTTTAGAAAAAAAAGCACATGGGTGAAGTCTTGCCTGGGGCTCCTTTCTCTGGGAGAGTACCGTGCCTGCTCCAACTTCAGAGGCGTCCACCTCGAGAGTAAAGGGTAGTGCAGGGTAGTGCAGGGTTTGTGTGCACTAGTATAGGTGCGGATATGAAGGCCTTCTTTAGTCTTTCAAAGGCTTCAATAGCTTCGGTAGGCCAGTGAGCTGGATCATCTCCCTTCTTGGTTAGTGCTGTGATAGGTGCGACTACTAAGGAGAAGCCTTGGATGAACCTCCGGTAGTAATTTGAAAAACCCAGGAACCTCTGAACTGCCTTGAGAGACAGTGGATGTGGCCATTCAATGATCCGGATCCATCGTCAAGCCATAACTGGATATGATGTACCCCAGGAACATGGTGAAGGACTGTTGCAATTGGCACTTCTCTAGTTTGACGAAGAGATGATTAGTGCGTAGTCTCTGGAGGACCTGTCTGACGTGTTTGGAGTAATCGACAGCGTTCTTTGTGAAGATCAGGATGTCGTCCAAGTATACAACTACGTATTGGTCGACTAGATCCCTGAAGATCTCGTTCACAAATTCTTGGAACACTGCAGGTGCGTTGCACAAACCAAAGGACATCACCAAATATTCATAGTGTCCATCGCGAGTGTTTAACGCCATCTTCCACTCGTCTCCATCACGGATCCTCACCAGGTTGTATGCAACTCTCAGGTCCAATTTTGTGAAGATTGTGGCTCCTTGGAGTCTGTCGAATAATTCAGAAGTCAGAGGGAGAGAGTAACGGTTCTTAACCATTATTTTATTGAGCACCCGATACTTTATGCAGGGTCTGAGAGACCCATCCTTCTTTTTAACGAAGAAGAATCCCGCACCAGTGGGTGGGGAAGATTTTCAGATGAAGCCCCTGAGGAGGTTTTCTTGTATATATTGCTTCATGGCCTGAGTCTCCGTGCGGATAGCACGAGGAATAGAGGCACCAGGCAAGAGGTCGATGGGGTAATCGAAGGAACGGTGGGGCGGTAGCTCTTTGGCTTGAACTTTGTCGAAGACATCCCGGAATTCATGGTATATCTCTGGTAGAAAATTTCCAGGCTCCGGTAGTAGTAATCTGGCGGGGGTTTTGGATGTGTCCAGACATCTCTCCTGGCACAGAATACTCCAGCTGATAGGCAAAGTACCGGTCCAGTCCATTTCCGGGTTGTGTTGCTGGAGCCACGGTAGCCCTATGACGACATCTACCGACAGTGTGTGAATAACATCGAGTTGTATAATCTCGGAATGGCCACCGGGGGAGTGTAAGGACAGAGGGATGGTTTGGAGGATAATAAAGTCCGGTTGGAGGAGGCGACCGTCGATAGCCTCGGGACGTAGGGGCGGGCGCACGGTCCTGACACAAGCACCACACCAGGCAGTCGCATAGCCATAATCTCCCAGAGGAAGGGGGGGAGGGGGTCATGTGCTACATATATATATGTATGTCACGATAAACTATGCATTCGGCGCAACAAGAAACTGCTGTAAACGTGTTTCAGATATTCAATAATATAGGGACTAATGAGGTATAGATACTGAGTTAGATAAACAAAACATGGATAGATGTTAATCTAAATAGCAATACATGGAAATTGCACCCAGTAGAATCAAAAGTCAATGGTGTCCCACAGTACTGAGAGAGAGTCAATATATTAAAACACTGTTTAATGTCTCTGTGTTTTTCTTTCTATGTCACAATGGTAACACAGCAGTGGTTAAATAGCTTTGGCTTAGAGTCCCAAAGCCAGTGTATGACATAAATGCTGAAAGTTTCTCACAGGACGCAGTGTTTTCCACTTAAAATGCAGGTATGTGCGTCTCACTAAGTATCTCACCAGGTGTCTTACCTGCAGAGATCTGTAGTTGCAACTGCCAGTCTGCCAATAGAATGCGGTGGTTCGTCTGACTCGGCGCCTCCCAAACGAATCTTTCACTGAAGTCTCATTGGTCTCACACTGCTTGTATCTTCTCTGGTGTCCCGCCGGACGATTTCTGGTTCTCTTAGATCAGATGCAATCTTTCCACAGCTCCGTCCTCCGAAGGCAGCCTGGCCGCATGTCCCACAGCTGGTGTGATACTTCTCCTCAGAGATTCCACTATAGATGTGTAACTCTCCCCCTCAGGTGCTCAGCCGGATATTTTACCTTCCTCTGCAGACCTCTCAACAGTCCAAACGGCTGCATGTCCCACAAATGGTACTGCACCTTTCCTCAGCTGCTTCGCAGAATCACACACCCTGCTCTCTGATTATCAGCTGTGCAGAGAGTGTGAATGCTCAGGAGAAGCCTCAATTGCCGGATGACTGGGATGGGGAATAGGGGAAGTGGTGGAAAGGAAAACAAACTGCAGACACACCAATATCATAGAAATTGTATTAAAAGGGTGAAGACAGTGGGTACCATGTACAGATAACAGGTATATCTCCTCACAGCGTTTCGTCTACTGTTTATGCAGACTTCATCAGGAAAATAAAAATATAAAATATATACTCTATATTTATACCTGTGTCTATGCTCCAATAGGTTGATTGAAAAATTGTACATGTGATCAAAGATAAGCAATTAGTGGCCTGGCTATATGACCACAATTTAGTGCAATGACAATATATATACACAGGGAAAAATATCTGCACACACTTGCTACTTTATGATAGGTTTCATTTTCAGACCGGACGGTTTCACTTGCTAGTCCAAAATATCTGCTTATGTGAAGCTGTACTGTTTGTATGTGATCAGCTGGTGTGTGTCTTTATTAGATTAGGATTTCCCTATTATTATTACTATTATAGGGCAGGGCTAGGGACTGTTTTAACTTTGTTATATGTTATTGTATGTGATGGTTTTTTTTTCATTTTAAAATTTTATACATTAATAGTACATCTGAGTATACTTGAGTGCTATATATATGGGATACTTTTCTTCTACTTCTGTTCATATACAGTATTTTGTTCCAAGCACCGTCAGTGGCTGTTATATCATAGTCCATTTCACTGATTTAAGTACTCTTTACTTGTTTACACTCTGTAGCAGGCATTTCTTTTTGTTAACACACTGTCCTTTACCCTATTGATGGTTTCTTTTGCCTTGCACGACTGGTTAGTATTTGTTTTATTTATGGATTTTTGAGCTGTGAGCAGCGTTGAATTTTAAGTGCAGATGATGTTTTTTCTGTACCAGGAGTTACGGCGGGTAATTCAGATTCTCCTGTCGTTACTTCACAATATGATCAGATCAAAACTTTGACATTTCTACTACAGAAACGCACCAAAACATGATGAAATAGAATATCGTTTCTGAGATATCTAGAACAACATCTTATTCCCAGAGGTTTAAGAGTTCAGGTGTTTCCAGCATTTGAGTTTGGGAACAATGATCTGAAGCTCAGGTGGGAAGAAACAATGAACTCATGCTCATCTGAACTCATGCGTATTTTAATTGAGCATGACACTGCAATTATTCAGGAACTTAATGACAAGATAGACACAATCAAGGCAAATTTAGACTCCACTGTTGAACCCCTTATCAGTTTGACTGAAAAAGAACTTCTGAGTCATGAATCAGATTTTATCATGTTTAAAAAAAAAGAAGAAGTTTTCAAGGGACTTTATGGATTATGGGAATAAGAAAGTACTGTATGTAGCCCTTTTTGTGAACCGGCCGACCCACCCAATCTCACATTGGCCCCTCGTGGTCTAACCGGTCCCTTTCCCTGCAACACACCTGCTCTAAAGGACTACTGGTACTGCATAACCTGTGTGGCTCCAGGAGATCTGAGCCTCCGCTAGCTGGGAGCCTGGGGAAAACCCTTACCCTTACTTGGTGCAGCGCCTCCACTTACCCAGGATCCCCGTTAGGAAAGATAGCCCTGAGTAAGAAATACAATGACACTCGTATATGATAAAACACGAACTAACACTTTACTTAACACACACATATAACTCATTACATAACATAACCTGATGCTTTACCCGCATCACCTCAACCCAATGTCTGATATTCCCCAACCAAGTGTCCTGTGATCACCCCACACCCAATGTCTCGTAACTCCTACGGAGGTCGTGGGTGACTGCGCAGTCACTATATTAAGCTAGGGCCCAGTTGATGCACTTTATAATAATGAAGATACCTTCCGAGCACTCCGATGCTCGGGACCGCAACTTTCTTCTCAAAGGGTCAGACGTCCGTCTGATCCTTTCCAGGTACTCTGCCGGTGGACCCCAACGAGGGTCCCACCGCTCAACGGGAACTGCAACCGGACCACGGCAACACCAACCGCATGGGAACAGCAACCGCCGCTATCCCTATCACTAACCACTGCTAGAGTGACAGCAACCCTAACCTAGGGCCTGTCCCTGAAGAACCGCAACCTGGGATGGCTTGAGGGAAACTCCTAGGGCCTGTGGACATAACCTGCCCCCCCTTCCCCTAGCTACCCAGTCCTAACTGTAACTGCTACTAGCTATTCCCAACTCACCTGCAGCTGACACACCGCACACACTGTCAGCCTGCAGGGATCCACACTTCACACACACTGCACGCGCTGTGCCCAGCACATACAGCGACACTACTCACAGGCAGCTGCAATCACACACAGCCCCTGGATCCCGCAGCAAACACACTGCTAGCACGCCGTGCCTCTTTGACAGTGCCCACAGCACTCTCCGCTGTGGCACTGCCAAACCTGCACCTTCCACACTCAAGGGTCACCTCCCTAGCTAAGGCGTCCCTCTTCAGTTACCCCCTGCCCTTTACCCGGGAATTGGGGCCTGCCTGGGAATCTAGGGAGGACCCTTACCTGATGCAGGAGCCATGCGCTCCTTGCACCCTTCCTACTCCTTCCTCCTCCTCTGCCTGACTGACTGTTGCAAAGCCCGGGAAATGTATCTATATTCCCGGGCTGAGCTTCCTCCAACCCTATTGGCTACACTCAGGCACCTGATGCCTGTCTCCCTAAGCCTCCTGGGAATTGTAGTTCCCAGGGGCTGCCTAATGCATTGGGGCCGCGTGCGCGCTTCCCTCGCGCATGCGCGAACCCCTAATGGCCGCCTCAACCTTCCTATCCTCTTCCCTACTCTCGCGCGACCTCTCCCTTGCCCTGGAGTCCTATCACGCGCTGGCCGCCTCCTGCGCATGCGCGAACCTACGCGCAATGGCGGCGCACTCTCTCCTAGCCGCCGAGCCGGTGGCAACGCGATCGCGGCCTTAGCGACGGCCCGATCGCGTCCCCGGCAACCAGCCTGCACCGCTCCCTGCACTGGCCCCCACCCTCGCGAAGTGCCGGCGGGTCCGTCGCAGCCTCCGGCGGCACCCGCTACCTCACGGCACTCGCGGAGAGGGGCCAGAAAGAGAAAATTTACCTCGGGGCTACATGTATATAAATGGTCCCATAATCATCTAACCCAGTGGTTCCCAAACTTTTTCGGTTCAAGGCTCCCCAAGGCAATCAGAATTTTTTCAAGGCTCCCCAAGGCGATCAGGATTTTTACGCGGCGCCCAGTGTAAAAACAAAGGTGTATATACATACCTAACAGTTGCAGTACGCAGTTGGTGTATCCCTCAGACACTCTCACACACTCTCACTCTCTTTGACCTCACGCTCTCTCTCTCTGACCTCACTCTCTCTGACCTCACTCTCTCTCTCTGACCTCAATCTCTCTCTGACCTCACTCTCTCTCTCTCAGACCTCACTCTCTCTCTCAGACCTCACTCTCTCTCTCAGACCTCACTCTCTCTCTCTCAGACCTCACTCTCTCTCTCTCAGACCTCACTCTCTCTCTCAGACCTCACTCTCTCTCAGACCTCACTCTCTCTCTCTCAGACCTCACTCTCTCTCTCAGACCTCACTCTCTCTCAGACCTCACTCTCTCTCAGACCTCACTCTCTCAGACCTTACTCTCTCTCTGACCTCACTCTCTCTGACCTCACTCTCTCTCTCTGACTCACTCTCTCTCTCTCTGACCTCACTCTCTCTCTCTGACCTCACTCTCTCTCTGACCTCACTCTCTCTCTCTGACCTCACTCTCTCTCTCTCTGACCTCACTCTCTCTCTCTCTGACCTCACTCTCTCTCTCTGACCTCACTCTCTCTCTCGCTGACCTCACTCTCTCTCTCTCTCTCTCTCTCTCTCTCTCTCTCTCTCTCTCTGACCTCACTCTCTCTCTCTGACCTCACTCTCTCTCTCTGACCTCACTCTCTCTCTCTGACCTCACTCTCTCTCTTTCAGACACACACACACTCACTCTGTCAGACACAGACAGACACTCTCTCACAGACAGACACTCTCTCTCACAGACAGACACTCACTCTCACAGACAGACAGACACTCTCACAGACAGACAGACACTCTTACTTTCTCAGACAGACACTCACTCTCTCAGACACTCACTCTCTCTCAGACAGACACTCACTTACTCTCTCAGACAGACACTCTCTCTCACTCTCTCAGACACACAATCTCTCAGACACACTCTCACTCACTCTCTCTGACACACTCTCTCACTCTCTCAGACACACTCTCTCAGACACACTCTCTCTCTCTCTGACACACTCTCTCTCACTCTCTGACACACTCTCTCTCACTCTCTGAAACACTCTCTCTCACTCTCTCAGACACACTCTCTCACTCTCTCAGACACACTCTCTCTCACTCTCTCAGACACACTGTCACTCTCTCAGACACACTCTCTCACTCTCTCAGACACACTTTCTCTCACTCCCTCAGACACACTTTCTCGCACTCTCTCAGACACACTCTCTCAGGGAGGGAGGAAAGGCAGGAGATCCGTGCAGGCAGCTCCCTGCACTCAAAAAAATACACACACACACAAATAAATAAATACACACACACACACACACACAAATAAACACACACACACACAAATAAATACACACACACACACACACACACAAATAAATACACACACACACACACACACCCACACACACACACACACACACACACACACACACACACACACACACACACACACACACACACACACACACACACACACACACACACACACACAAATAAATACACACACACACACACAAATAAATACACACACACACACACACACAAATAAACACACACACACACACACACACACACACACACACACACACACACACACACACACATGCAGATACACACACAGATACACACATTGGAGAGCAGTGGAGAGTAGAGGCAGCGACGGATGTGAGTGACTGGGGGAGGAGGGGGAGGAAAGGCATGTGATCCGTGCAGGCAGCTCCCTGCACACAGTCACTGACAGGCAAATGTACACCTCTCTCTCCCTCCCCTCCCCTCCCCCCAACCTTCTCCTATCACCCCCTACCTTCTCCTATCACCCGGGGCAGAAGGGGACGGGACACCGCGCAGCCATAGGAGCCAGGAGCAGGAAGGCAGACACACACTCACCGTGTGCTCTGCACAAAGCGGAAGCCCCGCCCCTGGCTTCCTCTGACCTGGCCGCGGCGCAGATTGGGAAACACTGATCTAACCCCTCAAAAAAAGAAGTACACACAAGTTTTGACAAATCCAAATAATCCTGAATCAGGCTTTATTACTTCAGAAGTAAGGTATCGGACCCTAGAGACCAGGCAGGTTCCTCTTCTTCTTTTTTAGATGTTACTCAACAGTTAAGAAAAGACACAAGACAAGAAGAGGAAAAAAGGGTTCTCAGGGACAGACAACAATGGCATACGAAACACAGAACAGAAAGAAGAATTTTCAGAAAAATAAATAGCAGATTAATTAATTAAACATCATGAATTTGTCCGACGTTATCTTAACTTCGGACCAAGAGTCGGTGCTCATGTATGGCCTGTCCTTTTAACCCACTTTTTCTGCTGACAACATTGACTGGGTGAAAGATTTAAATTTATTTTGTAGAAAACTTTTGCTTTACAAGTTTTTTGTTAAACAATCAAAAGATTCTGTAGGAGATGTGTCTGATTCCACTTCAACATGGAATACTCAGGAGCTCTCACTTATCAGAGCATGGGGCCTCATGCAGTAAGCGGAGCAAAGTCACTTTTCGCACGTGTAGCCGGGACCCCTTTTCCCACCCTTTTGGTGTTATGGGTGTGAATGTTGCAGTTAGGGAACACTCCGATAACGGAGATTCCGCGTAAGGGAGCCGCCATGTTGTGGTTGGCGCCAGCACAGACTTAGCCTAGCAGCGGTTGCGCATGCATGGAGAGAAAGCCCGCGAAGGAGGTAGAGCACGACGAGTCCCAGCAGCCCCCGCGGGTCCCCGTGATGCGCCTGGGCCAATGAGGTGCGAGACCAGGAGGAAAAGGAAGTGGTTGCGCGCACGAGAGTTGTTGGTTGGAGAGGAGATGAGAAGGAGCTTTGGTGTGGGGAGGCAGACCGCCCCCTACGTAGGCCGCATGCCCCAGGCCCAGTTAGGGCCCAGTTAGGCCCTGAGTCCCCGTACAGACAAGCAGAGCTAGGGACTGGCCATAGTTAGGTTCCGGTTCCCTTATTGCCACATTATTACCGCTGGGACAGTTCTAAGTTGGCGGGAGGTCTGGGCTCAGGCACCGCTATCGTGCCACAGCGTGTCTGGGTGGCATCGCCCTAGACACCTACGGGTGACGTCATCTACACCTCGCTGATCCTTTGTGAAGATTGTAGCCGCACCGGGCACTGGAGTGCCCGGCAGGTAATTCTAAAGTGCACCAATGGTACCATCCTTCATTCGGGACACAGTGGCTGCGCAGTCACACTCATACACATTCATTGACTCACTTGAGGGTGGGGGAACTATTCCCAAGGGGAACTGGACACAGGGTGGGATCACCCAGTGTAGGGAGAAGGGAGGGTGAGCGTTCAACGCAACGCGAGTATAGTGTCTCCTCTAGGGAGGGACACCTGTTGGTATAATCCATATGTTACATGCAAGTAAAGTTAATTGGTTAAGGGATATTGCTGTGTGTGTTGTATATAAGTCCTGCGAAAACCCACTTCCCCTCGGGCGGAAGCTGTCGCAGGTGGAGGTGCTGCACCAAGTTCTAGATATTGTGTGTACCCCAGGCTTTCCGTGGCAGAGGCTCAGACCCTGTGAGCCTACAGGTAATACAGCATATGGTAGTGGCCTGCGTTCGCTAGGAAGCAGGGCTACACCCATTTCGCGCCAAAAATGCATACCCCGATTCAGTGAGGGCCCGCGGAGACCACCTGGTGGACCACGGCGCCTGGCGGGGACCACCCGTATGCCTCCAGACCCTGTTTGAAACATGGTGCTGGGCTACTGTAGGTCTGTGAGGTGACCCGTCAGGCCCACCGGGGACTCCTGTCGTCCTGGGGTATTAACCCTGTATGTAAAATAATAAATCATGTATTTATGGGGGGGCACAGGGGGTGGGTTATGTATTTAATAAATATAATGATGTTTATTGTGGGGCTGTGTATTGTTTTTATTGTGGGTACTGGGGGTGGGGGAGGGGGGTATTGGCCCCAAGGGTATGTGGGTATTGGGTGAGTGAGGGTGGTTAGGCCTCACGAGGTGGTGGGTTAGTGGGGGAGGGTATGTAGGCCTCCCGAGTGGTGGGTGAGTGTGGGTTAACCCCTTAATGACTGTAGCGGTTAATAACCGCTATTGTGATTAAGGGGTTAGGGGACATTACATTGGCTGTTTTTATTGTTGTTCATGTTTGCAGCATTGGAGGGGGCATGGACGGTGATGAAGATGAGGATGGCCTTCATCGTGGCAGCCGGACATGGGTGAGTGCTATATGTATTTATTGTTCTTTATGTATTTTAAATGGGCAAATTCACTATTATCCATTTGTGGATAATATTAATTTTGCACATAACTATACTGTATGTGTTAAGGGTGGTGTATTTATGTGCTGTAATTTATTTGGGGGTGCACTGAATTGGTACTGCAGGCCTGCGGGGACCACCCGAGGGCCACCGCCGACCTATAGTATCATTGCCGTGCATCCCAAAAATGTGATATATGTAATGGGGGTATAGGGGTTGTTGGGGGCACAGGGGGTGTATGTTGTTTATTGCAATGTTTATTGGGGGCAATTGTCCCCAATAAACATGCTATTATGCCTTAACCCCTTCATTGCCTTAGCGACTATCCGCTATGGTAATGAAGCAGCATTAATGTATTTTCATAATATTGTGCAGGAGCAGGGGGTCCCCGTAGCTGAACCGCATTGATTTGTGGCTCAGGGACCCCCTGCTTCCCGAGATACAGGCCCCGGTTTGGGGCATCGGTGACAGTGTCGCCGCCACCTTTATAGCGGGCACGTCGCCTATGGGATGCTATAAAGATGGTGGCGACACTGGCACCCGATGACACATACCGGGGCCTGTAACTCGGGAAGCAGGGGGTCCCTGATCCACAAATCAATGCGGTTCAGCTCAGGGGACCCCCTACTCACAGTACACTATTATTAAAAATATATTCATGCTGCTTCATTACCATAGCACATAGCAGCAAAGGTATTGTTTATTGATATGGATGTTTTATTCATAGTGTAGATGTGCAGAGGGTATCCGGAGCTGAACCGCTTTGGTTTTAGGTCCGGGGACCCCCTGCTTCCCGAGATACAGGTTCCTTTATGGGGTGCCGGTATCCCTCTGCTCTGTTTACATTCCGCGGTCTCGTGATCGGGACATTAAATGCAGAGGGATATTGGCACCTCATAACGGGGCCTGTATCTCAGAAAGCAGGGGGTCCCGGGACCTGAAACCTATGCAATTCAGCTCCGGAGACGACCCCTGTACATGTACACTATGAATAAAATTGTATTTAAAAGATTTTTTAATGTGCCGATGTTTGCGCAGAGAGAGCGGCGGATCTCTCTCTGCTGCAGACACATCTCGGCAGGGGACGTCTTCTTGGCAGCTTCTCGCCAGGCAGACTGTCGCGCCACCGCTTACTCGCCATGTTTGGCAATGTTGCTCTCCCTGTGATTCGCCAGGGATTCGGCCCTTCCTGCATACAGCAAGGGCAACACGCCAAAAACATGGCGAATTCAAACCCCTGGCGAATGCAATTTTCCGCTGCATAGTGCATGACCCCCATGGAGTCTAACTTTGGGGGAGAGGTAGATGGGTCTGTTGATGAGGTGTCTTCCACTATCTTTCCTAGGATCGCTGGTAAATCTGTATTCTGTCCTCCACTCCAGACTTCTTCCTGCATAGAGATGTTCGCGGATCTGGCCACTCAGGAGTTCTCCGCCCTTCCAAGATTACAGGGGCCCAGGAATCTTAGCTCAGGCAGCTGCTGGCTGTTGATGATCTTATAAATATGGCAGGACTGCAGATCAAGCCTTCTGACAAAGGTGGGAACATAGTCCTCTGGTCTAATGTTTTACAGTATATGAAAAGGAGGCATTACGCCAACTTAAAGACAATGAGTGTTATAAACCTCTCCCCTATGATCCTACTATGAAATTTAAAACTAGTTTGGATAGTCTCATTGGGGAAGCAGTCTCCCAAGGGATTATTACCACTAGAGTCAGGGCTTGATCTCCAAGTATCCTGTAGTACCAACTTTTTATATGTTACCAAAGGTTCACAAGGACCTCTCCTGCCCACCAGGACGCCCTATAGTTTCTGGCATAGGGGGGTTGTATGAGCCCATCTGACATTTCCTCGACCATTTTATAAGACCCTTTGTAGAGACATTGCCACCCTACCTCAGTGGCACTATGAATATGCTCCTCAGGTTGAATCAGGTTTCCCTGGACAGGGGTACCATGCTAGCAACATGTGATGTGGAGTCTTTGTACACCAATATCCGCCATAGTGATGGCTTGAGAGCAGCACAGTACTTTCTGTCCAGGGGCACGTTGGCATATGATTTGGTAGAGTTTCTCTTAGATTGTTAAATTTTGTTTTGACACATAATTATTTTATTTTTAAGTGTCAGTTCTACCTACAGGTCAGAGGAATGGCGATGGGCGCTACCTGCGTACCCTCATATGCCAACTTATTTTTGGGTTACTGGGAGCGGGAGGTGGTTTTTCAGGATGATATTACTTTGGGTATCAAGGGTATTGTGTTCTGGTTGAGGTTCATTGATGACAGCCTCATCTTCAGGGATGGCTCCCCACAAGACCTGGGGATGTTAGTCGATGACCTCAACCACAACACTTTGATCATTAAACTTACCAGTTCTTCCAGCCTAGAATTTTTAGAATTCCTGGACATTAAGATCTCTGTAGATAGTGATGGTCTTATAGAGACTGATATGCATCGTAAAAAGACCGCCACGAACTCCATCTTACATGCTCGGAGTGGTCATCCATTCCACCAAATTAAGGGGGTCCTGGTAGGGGAGTTCATAAGACTCAAAAGAAATTGTCCTTCACAGAGCACCTACCGGTCCAGAGCAAATGAAATGACTGCCTGTTTTCAAAACCGTGGATATAGTAATACTGTAATTGGAAGGGGCAGGAGAATTGGGGAGGGGAGGTCGAGAGCATCTCTATTGATTCCAAAAAGGATTGATTATGAAGAGTCCAACAAAACTATCAGGTTTGTGGCAACCTGTGATAGAAACTGGAGTGGGTACAGAAAAATTCTACAGAAGCACTGGCATCTTTTGAGAACGGATTCAGATCTCAAAAATATTCTAGGAACTGAGGTTAAGATGGTTGGCAGCAGGGCTCCTAACCTCTCGGATAAATGAGTTTGAAGTCACTATAATGTCAGCAGACCCGCCTGCTTCTTATCCAAAGATGCACAGAGTGGCTTTATGGCTTGCAAATCCTGCTGTACATGTAAATATATGCTCAACACATCTGTGTTTTACAACTCCACACAGACTACCAAATATACAATTCGTTCAGCATTAGGCTGTAGATCTAAAGCCATTGTGTACTACTTGACATGTCCATGTCCTATGATATATATATAGGCATGATCACACGGGAGCTTCGCATCCGTGTTCTTGAACATGTACGCAATATTAAAAATGCAGAGCAGGATTTTGCAAAAGGAAAGAAACTTACAACGGTGGTACGACATTTTAGAACCATTCACAATTCTGATTTTGGCCTTTTAAAGGCTTTTGTCACAGATCATGTTTTCCTGGGGGTGCGTGGATGGAATGTTTTGAGGGCTTTGTTGCAGCGACAGTGCCGCTGGATTTTCAAACTCAGCACTTGCCTACCGGGGGCCTCAATGAGTTTACTGCTATGGAATGTTTCTGTGACCATCTCTCTGCCTCCTCCTAAGTCCCCCCAGGATTACATTATAATTAGCATTGTTTCTGGTTTTTAACTTTATTCATGGTTTCTTTTTGCCACCTCTAACAGAAGTACTTTAGTCAATATTGTTACCATCCTGTGTCTTGACCACTTTTTCCATCTTGCTCGTGCCTTTAGTTTTTTGGGGTAGTTGCTCTTTTATGAGAGCTGTATCTCTGTGTTTGTGTTCCGTTCAATGATATGCTTAATCCTGTCTCTGTCATTACAGACATTCACTCACCTTCATGGCTACATATCTTTTAGGAACTTGTCATGATGCTTTGAAATTCTCTATTCTACATCTGCACTGTTGACATTGTGTGTATGCTCCAATTGATGAGCGTCAACAGAGGGAGTGCCATTTTTTTGTATACTCTTGCTGTTAGGTACAGATGCATCATAACAGCACAGCTGATTTAATGCTGGCTAATAACGGAAGCTAAAGCATGCGCAGATCCTACGCCGATCGCATTGCTCATTGGTCAGCGTCACAGCTGGTGCGCAATAAATTGATTAGATTAATGACCGGTCATCAAGACCCCGGACGAAGTTAAAGGGCGAAACGTAAGTTGGGGTTTGTGTGTGTCCTCCCTGCTGCCCATCCCTGACCCACTGCTGAGCTGATTTTTGCAGACTTGGAATAATGTTTCTTTCCATCAGGATTTACATCATTGGTGCATCTACCGCATTTTACTTACACTGGCGACACACTTTATTCGAGCTCGGCTAGTCCCACGAATTCGGGTATACCCGGGTGTATTGAGGTTTGTGACTGTTTTCTGCCCGAGTGCATTGGGTTATTTTAGAGGCAGGGATTGAAGCATTTTATTCCCGCTGACTGCAATACTGCACAGTATATATATATATACTGCATTACAATTCATGAATTTATGCCATCTGGTAGACACGCGAAGCATTGCAGCCTATTAAATCCTAATCATTATCATTTAACAGATCAGCCGCTCGTCAGCCAGGCATGAACCCAGGCTGGGAAGGCAAACGCAACGGGGCTTGTCTGAGGTGAGGAGCGGCGCATTCCAGGTATCTGCCAGGTACATACTGGGTATTTGCTCGAATAAAGTGTGTCGGTGCAGTACACATACATGGACTACATTTTAACTCTTTGAACAGCTTCAGCATATATACTTTAATGCTATAATCCCTCATTCCAGGACTTTCTACATCAGGTCTATTCAGCCTTGGAGCGTTCTTATTACATCTTCTTGGGAAACGCATGCTTTACACTCCTGGGAGGGACTTTACATCCACATTTAAGGGTTCAAGTCATTTACATGTGTGGGCTTTAGCCACACAGGACACTTTTCTGTTTTGTAGCATGTATTAGATGTATTATAGTAGTTGGCATCATTCCTGTTTTCACACTCTTGCTATCATAGGTTTTATTTTAAGACTGTCCGTTTTCACTTGCTAGAGGGTTTATTTTAAACCCTCCTGTCCAAGATATCTGCTTATGTGAAGCTGTACTGTTTATATGTGATAAGCTGGTGTGTGTCTTTATAGATTAGGATTTCCCTATTATTATTATTACTATTATAGAGCAGGGCTAGGGACTGTTTTAACTTTGTTGTATTTTATTGTATGTGACATTTTTTTTCATATTAAAATTTTGTACATTATAGTACATCTGAGTATACTTGAGTACTATATATGGGATACTTTTCTTCTACTTGTGTTCATATATTTTGTTCCAAGCACCGTCAGTGGCTGTTATATCATAGTCCATTTCACTGATTTAAGTACTCTTTATTTGTTTACAGTCTGTAGCAGGCATTTCTTTTTGTTAACATATATATATATATGTAGCCAGGTCTTCCTTTCCGTGCGCACCCCCCCTCCGGGTACTCACAGCAGCCGCTCCTCCTTGGAATGCGGCCGGTTGCCGGGAACGCGCGCGGACAGTTGCTAGGGCCGCGGTCACGTTGCGGAGCTTCCGGCGGCTCTCGGTGCAGGGCGCCGCCATTGCCAGTTGCGTTACGCATGCGCAGACTGCCGAGGTGACAGGAGGCTCTGGTTAGCTCGCGCATGCGCAGTACAAGCGCGCGAGAACGCCACCAATGAAGCAAGGGCTCTAAGCAGGGACTACAGATCCCATGAGCCTTAGGGGACCCCACGTGATGCCAGGGAGCCAATAGGGCTAGAGTATCTCCCTGCAAAGAGGGATTGATACATTTCGCGGGCTCTGAGCACGTTAGTCAGTTGGTGACCGGAGCAGCTAGGGGAAGGAGGTAGGGTGCAGGAGTCAGTGACTCCCTGCACAAGGCCAGCAGCCCCCTAGGCCCCAGATAGCCCTGAGTCACCAGTAGTGTTGTGTTGTTCAGGGACAGGCCCCAGGTTAGGGACCCTGCCCCTTATTATTATCCAGAGTCAGTTAGGGACACAGCGGACGCTGCGCATTCATCCAGAGGTTTGGGCTCAGACCTCCGCTGCGGCTGCAGCAGCCATCCGGGTGGAATCGCCCCGGACGGTAGTTCCTGTATTCACTCGTCATCAGGATCCTTTGCAAAGCTCCTTGGCAGGCCCGGGCACTGGAGTGCTCGGCAGGTAATCTTCAAGTGCACCAATTATACCATCTATTCATACAAGACATAGTGGCTGCGCAGTCACACACATAATTATCTCACTTGAGGGTGGAGGACATAGTGTGTGGGGTTACTGGACACGGGGTGGGATCACCCGGTGAAAGAGGGTAGCGTCCTGCGAGACACAGTAGTAGTGTCTCCTCTAGAGAGGGACACCTGTTGATATATATGAATAAGTACGGTTGCTACAGTAAAGTTATTGGTTGTTTTACATGCTGTGTGTGTGATATATATATATATATATATATATATATATTGTCCTGCGACAAACCACTCCCTCCTCTGGTGGGAGCCATCGCAGGTGTAGGCGCTGCACCGAGTACGAGGTTACTCCTATTATTTATACGTTCCCCGTGGCGGAGGTTTAGGCCTCCTGTGAGCCTAACAGGTAAAGCACCACACCTGGTAACATTAAGTTCCCCGCACACACATACATGCTATTGGGTGGGGGAATACCCGTTACATATATATATATTATATATTATATATATATATATATATATATATATATATTTATATATATCCATGTAGGTCTTAACTTTCATAGTCCAATGTTGCAATGGTCCTAAGGGCTCCTATGTTCTAGGTAAACAATACAAAAAGTATAGAAATACAATAGGAAGAACTTCTTCTACCAGCACTGGATCCAATAACAAAATAAAGCTTTTATTAAATCAAAAACATACCAGGCTTATTCATATCAGTGACATTTTAGTTCCCAAGAAGACCTTTCTCGAAGGATGCCCCTCTCCCTAAACAGTGTTCAGAATAGTGATATGAAATAAAACAGGTAAAGCATCACACCTGGTAACATTATGTTCCCCGCACACACATACTATTTGCTATTGGGTGGGGGAAACCCGTTACACTTGAAGGCGCTGCTGAGATTCTACCTGGGGTGCCCTATTCCTTGTCCAATTGTCCAATTTGAACTCCATCATGTCCGTGCCATCAAAACAAGAGGTAATCGACTGGGCCTTGGCGCACCGCGTGTCCCCAAGGCGCGTGGTTGCCGTGGAGGGAGTATCCAATGATACGGACTTCTACATGTTACGCACACAAGTAAGAAGTTGTCCGGGACTGGCCACTGCCCGGGTGATAGACTATAAAATTGATGTTGACGGCCGGGGAGCCACCTATCTCATGGCCACTGAATGTGACATATTGTGACGGGAGACGCGCTTAATAACACATTTATATTTCGTGGATCCTGATTGAGCAGAACAGGTTGAGCAAAATAAACTGAGATTTATTCCCTTGATAGGCAAACACACGACAACTGCAGAATAAACTTAATAATTACACTTACGGGTAGAGGAACAGAGGATAATGTCCAGAAATGTGCAAAGCACAGGGAGATTGTCTTTCAAAATGTAGTCCATTTGCAAATTGCCAAATAAATAGCCAGTCCAATCCTTCTGTGAATGTGCAAAGTCTTTTCTGGTAGTTTTAAATGCTTGAAGAAATTAGGTAACAACAGCAACAACACAGGAATAACAGCAGGAATAACACAGGAATGAGGGGTACAGGCCTTTTTAAGGACAAGGGCCTGTGAAGTGTTACATTAGCCTCATCCCATTGGCAAGGAATTATCTTCCTCCTATCAGAACCTGCCAGGTCACATGGGCAAATCCTACAGCCAGCTCAGGTAACTCTGAGCATGCTCAGTAAGCAGCTTGGTAGCACTGCTAAGTAAAAAGGGGCCACTCATTTCTGGGGACGCAACGTCTGGAGTTTGGTCCCAAGGTGTGAAATAGCCAGGATGAGTAGCAGGACCTGCTACTCAAAAACATCCTGATTAAGTGACACTTTAAGAATCTGGATTCTTTCATCTACTAGACGCATCGGCATCTCCAAACTGGGGGGGGGGGGGGTCTTTCATGTATGCATAACATTTGTTCCTAAATTAGCAGTCTTAAAAGGGGAACAGCATATAATATTAACTCCTTCATCCCCAATACGAAATAGGGGTAACCAGCCGAGCCCACTGCCTTTATTAATGCACTGATTACCCCCCATTTTCGCCACACCTCCCCCACTCAAAGCCCAAGGTTTGCCCTGGCCACCTCCTCTGGTGGTTGGGCTGACCTGAGGGTTTTTGAAGTCATTAGGTCTTGGGGATGGGCCTGCCGGGAGAGTCCATCAGCGTTCCCATGCTCACTGCCTTTCTTGTACTGAATGGTGAAGTCACATTCTTGCAAGTCCAGGCTCCAGCGCAGGAGCTTGGCATTCTCTCCCGACACCCGCTGCAACCAACTTAGGGGGTTATGGTCAATGATAATAGGGAAGTGTCTGCCATACAGAAAGGGCTGTAGCTTCTTTAGAGCCCATACTATGGCCAGACCCTCCTTATCAATAGTGGCATATGCTATTTCTCTGGGCAGCCGCTTGCGGCCCAGAAACATCATTGGAGGTTCCCTGACCTCCTCCCCCACCGGGCTGAGCACAGCACCAATGCCAAAGTCTGAGGCATCAGTCTGCTCCAGAAACTTGTTGGAATAATCTGGAGCGGCAAGGATGGGTGAAGTCTTCAAAGCCTGAAATGCTTTTTCCCAGGCGGGAGACCAGACTACCAACACAGACTGTCGCTTCTGGGTCAAGTCAGTCAGGGGTTTGGCAATGGCACTATACTGGGGAACAAACTTCCCATAGTAGCCTGCAGTGCCTAGAAACGCCATGCCCTGCTTCTTGGTTTTGGGAGTGGGCCACTGCACTACTGCCTCTACCTTAGCTGGTTCTGGCTTGAGGTGCCCTCCACCCACCCTATGCCCTAGGTATAAGACTTCAGCCATCCCTACTAAGCACTTGGTGGGTTTTAAGGTGAGACCTGCCTCCCTAATCCTGGCTAGCACCGCAGCTACATGAATTAAGTGTGATTCCCAGAAGTTACTGAACACAGCAATATCATCCAGATAAGCCCTTGCAAACCCTTGCATGCCCTCTAGCAAACAATTGACCAGGCATTGGAAGGTTCCCGGTGCATTCTTCATCCCAAATGGCATCACTAAGAACTCATAGAGGCCACTTGGGGTGATGAAAGCCGACTTCTCCCTAGCCTCCTGGGTCAAAGGGATCAGCCAGTACCCTTTACTGTGATCCCTGGTGGTCAGATACCTTGCCCCCGCGAGTTCATCCAGCAACTCATCCATGCGGGGCATGGGGTAGGCATCTGAAACCGTCCCTGCATTGAGCTGCCAGTAGTCCACATAGAACCAGGTGGTCCCATCCTTCTTAGGCACTAGGACTACCGGACAAGCCCAAGGGCTCTGGGATGGTACAATTACCCCTAGGGCCAGCATCTCCTCCATCTCCCTCTCTATACTGCCCTTCACCTCTGCTGACACTCTATAAGCGTGCTTATGCAGAGGTCTCAGATCCCCTGTAAGCACTGGGTGCTCAGTGATGTGTGTCCTCCCTGGCTTGTCCGTGAACAGAGCCCTATACTGCTCTAGCATAGCCCTGGCATCCGCTCTCTGCCTGACACTCAGCTGAGGCCCCAACTCCACCTGCTCCCATGGAGATCTGGCAGAGCTATGGCTATGTCCTCCTTGAGAATATGGATGTGATCGACTTTGGTCCTCCCTGTCTCCCTAACCCTGGCTAGCACTGCTGCAACCTGTCCTGGATACCAACCACTGATCTGCATGAAGCCAACTATCCTCTCCCTGTATGTCCCCACATACCTCTGCACTCTCTCTAGTGCCCTCCTGACCAGGCGGTGGGAGGTAGCCAGAGCATTCCTCATCCTGAATGGCACCCTGACAAACTCGCAGAGGCCATTCTGAAGGCTGAAGACTGACTCCCCCTTTGCCTTCCTCTCTACACTGTCTGCCACCTCTGCTGGTACTCCATAGATATTCTTATGCAGAGGATTCAGATCACCTGGGAGCACAGGCTCATCTGTACTATGTGCCCTGCCCAGCTTGCCTGAGAACAGGACCCTAGGCTGCTCTACCCTAGCCCCAGCTTCTTCCCCTGCCTGCCTCCCTCCCAGGGCCCCTAGCTCAACTAGGACCCGCCTAGGAAACCCTATCCTACCTATGAGGCCTGGCACTGCCTGAGCTACTTCCTGCAACATGTTCCCCATTCCTGGTAACAGGTTCAGGAGCATCTGCACATAATCACCCGCTTTACCCTCTGGCTGGCAGGCGTCCCAGGGGTGGCCAAAGTCTGCCACTGACCCTGCTGCCTCCGGCCAGAAGTAAGGCTGCAACAGCTGGGTTCTCATGTGAGTGACCCCCTGATGCCCCACTAGTGGACTGGGGAAGGCTACCTGCAACACTTGCTGCCTACCCTCCCTGGGTCCCACTAACCGTCTTCTACCTTTCCAGCCCCTGGCTAACCCGGTAGAACCTGGCTCCCTACCCCAGAGCCCGCGGTGCCACAGCCTGTGGTCTGACCCCCCGCTTTCCCAGGACTCGGACGCCCGCAGTCCCATACCTTCTAAGCTGGGGTCAGCTTTCACCGCATCCCTATCTGCTGTCCCTAATTCTATCCACCCACCCTTAGTCTTTAAGTCAGGGGTAACAGGAACAGGTAAAGGGAACAGTAAGTCAGTCACTGGTCGCGACTCAGTTGTCTGGCAGCAAAGTAGGAGGAGTATTTAACATAAGCAAAGTTAAATTGAACCAAACACAAGTTGATCTAATAGCTAGGGGCCTAAATTTTGCCCCAGCAATCAAACCCAGTGGCTTCAGTATGTTCCTAGACGCAAATTAATTCCTAAGACAGCTTACTATTAAGCGTTTTTTCCTCAATAAGGATGCCCAAAGTAGGGAATTAACGGGAGCAAGGCAGGAGACACAACTTGTGAACAGTGCAGAAGATAGTTTCGTCCATTCAAGACTACGGGAGAAGTCCAAGTTTAACCCAAGTGGCAGCAAGGGACATTATTTAGAGGTCTATCATCAACTGATTGCAGACGATCTTGAGAAATTGACTGAGACCTCAAAAAAACTTAAAGATAACCTCAGCAGAGAGGAGAAGGAAGCCCTGAAAGTTCTAGTGGAGGATAAGTCCATCACCATCAAACCAGCTGACAAAGGGGGGGGGGGAGTGGTGGTGATGGACACTGAATATTATCTACAAGAAGCAGGGAGAATCTTAGGGGATGAAAAAACCTATCAAAAACTGTTAAGTGACCCGACAAAGATTTAAAAAAAAGAATTAGACGTGATCCTAGACAGAGGGAAAAGTTTAGGAATATTAACCACAAAGGAATGGGGCTACATACAACAGGAAAAATCAATTTTACCAGTCTTTTATTTTCTACCGAAAATACACAAATGCTTGGAAACCCCCCCTGGGAGGCCGATAATATCCGGCATTGGGTCTCTTACGCAAAACCTATCTGAATATGTAGACTTCTTCCTTCAAAAATACGCGACTGCAGGCAAATCCTATTTAAAGGACACAACGCAGGTAATATATTACAGGAGATTAATTGGCAGGACGATTACATACTGGGTACATGTGACGTTAAATCCCTATATACATGCATAAGACATCTAGACGGTATAGAGGCAGTATCAAAAGTAATGTCTAAAGACACTCTCATCAAAAAGGAACAGGGTACTTTTATTTTAGATAGTATTAATTTTATTTTAAGCCATAATGTCTTTTGGTTTAATGACGATCTGTTCCTACAACTGTGTGGGACCGCGATGGGCACGCGGTTCGCCCCAAGCTTTGCCAATATTTTTATGTCAAACTGGGAGGAGAACACAATATGGTCAAATAACCCCTTCAGTGCCAATTTGGTTTCATGGCATCGCTATATCGACGATGTGTTGTTCGTGTGGAAGGGGAGTGAGATACTGCTAGGAGAATTTATTAACCACATAAATAAAAACAACATAAACCTAGAATTCACCTCGGAACACAGCAAGGACACAATTAACTTCCTTGATTTGACGATTTATGTAGAACAGAGCAAAATTAAAACAAAAACTTTTTTTAAGCCCACTGACGCAAACAACTTTCTTTTGTCCTCCAGTTGCCACCACCCTAAATGGCTTAATAACATCCCCTATGGCCAGTTCAGGAGAATTAAAAGGAATTGCTCGGACCACGAAATATTCAAAAAACAGGCACATACGCTAGAGGGGAAATTTCTAGAGAGAGGATACCAACCCAGAATTATTAATGAAGCAGCCAAAAAACTGGAAGCAATCCCTAGAGACGATTTGTTGAAAACCAAAAAAAAGGAAAATGAGAGCAATTTTAATTCAGCTTTTATTACAACTTACAGCATGGAAGCAAACAAAATAAGGGACATTATACATAAGCACTGGCATGTGGTCCAGAAGGATCCAATCCTAAATGGACACATTCCAGACATACCGAGAGTTATATTCAGGAAAGCTCAGTCTATTAAAGCGAAATTAGCACCAAGCACTTTCAGGAGAACAAAGACTCCAAATGAGAATCAGTGGCTACCCCCTCCAGTGGGCTTCTTTGGATGCCAAGACTGTAAAGCCTGTAAGCAAGTAGTAAAGGGGGCGAAAGCATCTTTTAGCTCAAATACCACAAAAAAGGCTTTTAAAATAAAGCAAATGATAAACTGTAGAACTGAGTATGTTGTTTATCTGCTTGCCTGCCCTTGTGGCCTCCAGTACGTGGGCCGCACGTCAGGACCACTCAGGGTCCGAATACTGGAGCACTTGGGCAATATACGCAGGCAGGTAATGACACACAGCGTTTCTAGGCATTTCAGCCTATGCCACGGAGGTAACCTTGAAGGTTTAAGTTACAAGGGGATTGAGAGAGTATACCCACATTGGAGAGGAGGGGATAGACTCCTGAAACTCTGCCAGCGCGAGACATACTGGATCTACAAGTTGAAGACCCTAACCCCGAAAGGTCTAAATATAGACATAGACCTCGGGGCCTTCATCTAACTGACAGTATGTCTCGCAGGATACACAGCATTTGGTGACACGTATGTTTCTCTGCATATCACCATATGTTTTTATATAGACATCAGCTATCCCATCAGATCTAAGTTGAGCATGACTATGTATTTATCCTGATATAAGACATTGACTTTATTCTGTTTTGTCGTGTTCTATTCCAGATAACATCTCTCATCAGAAACAACAATTTGACGTCTTTATGACCATACCCATGTTTAAGTTTTGTATAAAAATTATCACCAAGTATGTCTTTTTCGTATCCATATGAGATATGTTTTATTAATGTCTAGGATTTTAAATAAGAAATTTTACTATTTAACTTATTTTTTAATATTAAATTAATGATACTTGTTCTTTTAATAGAAAGTTATTTATATATTTGTATGTGTTTTTAAACCATTAATTCTGTAATCACCATGTATACCCCTGTGATGAACTAAGCAACATGTTAACCCATGTATATAAGTTAGAGGTCTGTCCACTAAATTTATCTCATACTGAACATATGTTCCAATGACCTGTGAGGTTGTGCTGACACAGTGCACGTATTTATTTATTTATTATATAATCGCAAATGTACCATGTACCATGTACCCAGTACTTAATGGGGCAAGAGACGTAATGCTAAGGAGTGAGAGCGCGATTTTCGAGCGCTCATTACCCCTGAGACATGACAGTAGAGAAGATTAAACGGAGTTACGTCATCCAAGCTAGGGAGGGACTCAGGGAGAGGATCGGATTGGCTAAGGGATCCCTACATAAGGATATGACCCCAGCCATACCTGTCTACGGAGCCTGAGGAAGCCCAAGAAGGGCGAAATGCGTTGCTACTATCCCTGAGTACTTTTTTACCACTTCAGCCACCGTCAGAAGCAGGAAGCAGGAGCAAAGCCTACCACCCGGACGCGGAGAGTTAGCTGCGCACTTGAGTATCCTGCACGAACATTTTCTGATAGACTGGCTGCTTATTCAGCTCTTAAGTCATTTTGACTAAGTGCTTTTTAAATGTTTTGTTGGGACTTTGTCCTGTTGGTGTCAATAATATCACGATTTTTTTCACCCTTGTACCCTTGTGTACTATCGTGTGAACCAGGCACTATTTGAGTGATTTTAACAACATCAGTTGAAGGTTTGAATTTGACGCTCCAGAGAGGGGAGAAGAGATACCAATTTGAGTCCATACTCACACTTGGCCGTGTGAGTCTATTGTTAACCTTACGGGGTTACATTTTAACCCACCTCCGCCCCTTCACCCTTTTCCCCTATTGTTTGGTGCGAAGAGCCGGTGGGGCACGTGGGAGCCCTACAGTGAGGTGCCATCAAAGACACCTCCCTCCAGAGATCACTCACGCTTGCCCGTGTGAGTGGATGCAGTATTCCTCTGCTTTTCTGATTTAGATACAGTTGTCTACCCCAGATATATATTTTATATATTCTGTCTTGTCCCTTATGCATTTGTTTTCATTTCATTTAACTCTGAGGACAACATCACAACCCATCCCTGTGGAGAAGACCAGAGACGCTTTACTGCACACAGAGGAGAAGAAAAGCACAAGCAGAAAGAACACAGAAGAGAAAACACCTAGAGTAAAGATACCTTGATGTGAAAGCATTTACACAAGGCCGTGTAAGTGTTTATGTTATTTTACACCTCATTTCACATCATAGTTATACACCATTGCAGTATATCACACGTCTGTATAGTCCCTCAACCTGTGCTCCCCCATTTTTTGTCTGTTAGTCTGGCTTACCTGTCTGGTCTCCGCAGAGGCCACTGGAACCGTTGGTCCCAAATGCAGGGGGACAGAGGTTGATTCTGCTGTGACTCCTGATGACAGGCTCTTAGGAATCGCCGCAACAGCAGGCAATTCTGCAGCAACCACACAGATCACAGGTTCCAGGTTATTGCTAAGGTGCACCTCAGCAGTTTCCCTGGACAAAACCCCCACCTCCCTCATGCCATGATTGGCACCCCCATCCAAAATGATCTGGCACCCTGTAAGGACCGCAGCCCTCCATCAGGCATGGTTCTTTGCACCCCGGTGCCCGGGAGCAAAGCTTCTGGCTGCACCAGAATAACAGCAGCACCCAAATCTGGCAAGCTCCCTGCTTGCCGGTCACCAAAGGTAACCCTCCGTGGGTGCCTGCTCAGGACATCAGCAGGCTGCATCTAGACTGACGCACTTGGACATACTCTGCTCACTGCTGCTGGCTCTGAGGTGACAAAAGCAGCATCTGCCTGGGACATCCCTCTTGGTTGTGGCTCCATGGCTGTGCTCTGTTCCTCTGTGTGGGCCAGCCCAATCTGGGTTACTGGCCCTGCAGCTTGTGAACGTTGCCCCTGATGGGGTCCCCCAGACCGCTCATGGTCCGGGCAATGTGGCCGGATGTGGCCCACCTTGTGGCAATGATAGCACCGTCTCTCAAGCTTGAACTCCCCAGTATAGGGCGTGTCGCTGCCCACTGTATGTTTGGGAGTCCGCTGAGGTGCAGACTGGATGGCTGCCTCTCTGGGGACTGCTGCGTTGCTCACCAAGGCTCTGCTGGTTACATCTTCATTTGCTGGCTCTGCTTCTTCCATAGCAGTTACTCTGGGAACATCCTGTTCCCCGCTGACAAGGTGGGAGTGAGGGGGCCTTCCAAGCGCTGTCGACAGGAGCTCGAGTCGCTGTTCATAGCTACGCCCTTCTCCCCAGGCGGTGAGGAGTGCAATGAGTCCAGAGGTAGCCAGTCCGGTCGCCACAGCGACTGATCAATCTGCACCCACTAGCCCCACGCCATCCTCTTTTAGGCGGTTACTGACATCCTTCCCCTGTCCTTGCTGCCCCGGAGCTGGAGGGACTTGCACTCCGGGCTGAGTACTGTCTTCTGCCACAGCAGCTGGCGGGGCCATCCTGTCCTCATATTCTTCTAAGTCCTCCTCCAGCTGACTCTTTGACCGACCGTCTGTCGTGGACCCGTACCCCACACATCTCTCCACTATCTGCGCCCAGTTCCAGGTACAAAACCTTCCTGAGCGTGGACTCATGGTGCCACTGGGGTATAGGTCCAGAGACCAGTGAATTATCTCATGCTTCTTTGGAAGTGTGTGTAAGTTGCCACTTGTCTGAGGAGCTTGCAATCTACAAGGTCCTCACTATATTACAGAACACTGCAATATAGGCTCAATCAGTATCTCACCAGCTGCCACCAGTTTTAAACGCTTGTGACGGGAGACGCGCTTAATAACACATTTATATTTCGTGGGTCCTGATTGAGCAGAACAGGTTGAGCAAAATAATCTGAGATTTATTCCCTTGATAGGCAAACACACGACAACTGCAGAATAAACTTAATAATTACACTTACGGGTAGAGGAACAGAGGATAATGTCCAGAAATGTGCAAAGCACAGGGAGATTGTCTTTCAAAATGTAGTCCATTTGCAAATTGCCAAATAAATAGCCAGTCCAATCCTTCTGTGAATGTGCAAAGTCTTTTCTGGTAGTTTTAAATGCTTGAAGAAATTAGGTAACAACAGCAACAACACAGGAATAACAGCAGGAATAACACAGGAATGAGGGGTACAGGCCTTTTTAAGGACAATGGCCTGTGAAGTGTTACATTAACCTCATCCCATTGGCAAGGAATTATCTTCCTCCTATCAGAACCTGCCAGGTCACATGGGCAAATCCTACAGCCAGCTCAGGTAACTCTGAGCATGCTCAGTAAGCAGCTTGGTAGCACTGCTAAGTAAAAAGGGGCCACTCATTTCTGGGGACGCAACGTCTGAAGTTTGGTCCCAAGGTGTGAAATAGCTAGGATGAGTAGCAGGACCTGCTACTCAGAAACATCCTGATTAAGTGACACTTTAAGAATCTGGATTATTTCATCTACTAGACGCATCGGCATCTCCCAACTGGGGGGGGGGGGGTCTTTCATGTATGCATAACATTTGTTCCTAAATTAGCAGTCTTAAAAGGGGAACAGCATATAATATTAACCCTTTCATCCCCAATACGAAATAGGGGTAACCAGCCGAGCCCACTGCCTTTATTAATGCGCTGATTACCCCCCATTTTCGCCACACATATGCCCAGAGACTCTTCCCCAGGTATTAAACCTACCAGAACCCTCCACAGAGGACTATCCCATAATATACCCTGACCCACAGGCTCCCGAAGAACCGTCCGCTATGCTGCGCCAACCACGACCCCCTGGATGACCAGTACGCCTCACGGGGTAGGCCCCCCCCAAGGTCTCCTTCACCCTGAGCGGCTTCGGGGGATTCAGCAGCTGGGCAGGGAGCCCACCGACCTCGCCTACTCCTGATAGATGGTCAGCCAGTCTCCCAACCCTGCCTAGCGTAGGAATTGGCAACAGTAGTCAGCCCCTTAGTGGAGGTCTTTCCTTCAATATGATAGCCTCTCAACTAGTAGAGCTAAACCCTGAACAATCTGTTGAAGATATACCCCGAAGATACAGGAAGGAAGGCCGTATCGGCCCGCCAGCCGTTTGGTGATAAATGGACATCTGAGTGTGAACAGGCCTTCCTGAAATTGAAGAAGTGCCTGACCGAAGCGCCAGTGCTTGCGTATGCTGATCCCGAACAACCATACGTTCTGCATGTGGATGCCAGTCTCAATGGACTGGATGTCGTCCTGCACCAGAAGCACCCGAGGGCCTTCGGCCTGTAGCCTACATCAGCCGCAGTCTGTCACCCAGTGAACAGAAATACCCCATCCACAAGTTAGAGTTCCTGGCTCTCAAGTGTGCGATCATCGAGAAGCTCCACGATTACCTTTACGGTGTTACGTTTGAGGTAAGGACGGATAACAATCCCCTCACGTACATCAATACCTCGGCCAAATTGGATGCAGCAGGACACCGATGGCTGGCAGCTATGAACAATTACCGATTCTCCCTGAAGTATAAGCTGGGACCCTTGAATGTCGGGGCTGACGCCCTCTCCCGATGGCCAGGGCTTAGGGCTACTCAAGATGATGAAGAATGGGAAGAACTTCCAGGACCAGGTGTGCGAGCTATGTGTAGCACCGCCGCCATCATCAATGATCAAGTGGCCTTCTCAGAATTACGGGTTGCGGATTCCTTGGGATGCCAGTCGCAGGCTGTCCCAGCCGCCTACTGCGATCCGAAGGGGATGAACATAACTCATGACAAAGTGCTACGGTGGAAAGATCTGCTAGACTACCAAATGCGAGATCCTGTCATTAGTATCATTAGGCAAGCCGTTGAAAAAAAGAATCCAGCACTACTGAAGCGTGCTCCCAACGACTTGGTTGCCTCGCTCATGCGGGAAGCGGACAAATTCGAAATCGACAACTGCTTACACTATCGGGTGGTGCAATACCACAACCACCCGGATAGGCGACAACTAGTCCTCCCTAAGAACTTGCAATACATGGTGTTAAAGTCCCTACATGATGAACATGGACATCTCGGTGTTGAGAAGACCTTTGGGTTGTTCCGAGACTGCTTTTTCTGGCCCAAGATTGCCACATTATTACCGCTGGGACAGTTCTAAGTTGGCGGGAGGTCTGGGCTCAGGCACCGCTATCGTGCCGCAGCGTGTCTGGGTGGCATCGCCCTAGACACCTACGGGTGATGTCATCTACACCTCGCTGATCCTTTGTGAGGATTGTAGCCGCACCGGGTACTGGAGTGCCCGGCAGGTAATTCCAAAGTGCACCAACGGTACCATCCTTCATTCGGGACACAGTGGCTTCGCAGTCACACTCATACACATTCATTGACTCACTTGAGGGTGGGGGAACTATTCCCAAGGGGAACTGGACACGGGGTGGGATCACCCGGTGTAGGGAGAAGGGAGGGTTAGCTTTCATCGCGACGCGAGTATAGTGTCTCCTCTAGGGAGGGACACCAGTTGGTATAATCCATACGTTACAAGCAAGTAAAGTTAATTGGTTAAGGGATATTACTGTGTGCGTTGTATATAAGTCCTGCGAAAACCCACTTCCCCTCGGGTGGAAGCTGTCGCAGATGGAGGCGCTGCACCAAGTTATAGATATTGTGTGTACCCCAGGCTCTCCGTGGCAGAGGCTCAGACCCTGTGAGCATACAGCATATGGTAGTGGCCTGCATTCGCTAGGAAGCAGGGCTACACCCATTTTGCGCAAAAAATGCATACCCCGATTCAGTAAGGGCCCGCGGAAACCACCTGGTGGACCACGGCGCCTTGCGGGGACCACCTGCATTCATCCAGAGGTTTGGGCTCAGACCTTCGCTGCGGCTGCAGCAGCCATCCGGGTGGAATTGCCCCGGACTGTAGTTCCTGTATTCACTCGTCATCAGGATCCTTTGCAAAGCTCCTTGGCAGGCCCGGGCACTGGAGTGCTCAGCAGGTAATCTTCAAGTGCACCAATTATACCATCTATTCATACAAGACATAGTGGCTGCGCAGTCACACACATAATTATCTCACTTGAGGGTGGAGGACATAGTGTGTGGGGTTACTGGACACGGGGTGGGATCACCCGGTGAAAGACGGTAGCGTCCTGCGAGACGCAGAATTAGTGTCTCCTCTAGAAAGGGACACCTGTTGATATATATGAATAAGTACGGTTGCTACAGTAAAGTTATTGGTTGTTTTACATGCTGTGTGTGATATATATATATATATTGTCCTGCGACAAACCACTCCCTCCTCTGGTGGGAGCCATCGCAGGTGTAGGCGCTGCACCGAGTACGAGGTTACTCCTATTATTTATACGTGCCCCAGGCTCTCCGTGGTGGAGGTTTAGGCCTCCTGTGAGCCTAACAGGTAAAGCACCACACCTGGTAACATTAAGTTCCCCGCACACACATACTATATGCTATTGGGTGGGGGAATACCTGTTACATATATATATATGTAACGGGTATTCCCCCATCCAATAGCATATAGGTTCCCCGCACACACATACTATATGCTATTGGGTGGGGGAATACCTGTTACATATATATATATATATATATATATATATATATGTAACGGGTATTCCCCCATCCAATAGCATATAGTATGTGTGTGCGGGGAACTTAATGTTACCAGGTGTGGTGCTTTACCTGTTAGGCTCACATATATGGGTTTGCATACCCAGTTAAAATCAACCCCACACTGATGAGACCCATCAAGGTCGAAACAGCTGTCTGTGGGTGGTTTTCTGGGTATGCACCTTAACCCTGGCTGTGCTCAAAGCTGTGACCATGCAGCAAGCTTAAGCCTATAGGGTACCATGTTAAAAATGGTTATTGAGACAAAAAGTGACACTGTGTGCTCATTTGCATGTCATTTCCCAGAATCCCTTGCTGCAGTGGAAGTGCTGTATGCTGGGTGATAATGGGGAAAGGCAGGGTTGCAGACCTGCCTAAGACATGCAGATGAGCATACAGTTGTATTTGCATATTTGCTTTCCTGTGGAGGGTTTTTGTCAATTTTTTTACTCACCATAACTTAACTCAGTATTATGGTATAGCCTATCCCATAGCCTCTTTTGCATACCCAGTTAAAATCAACCCCACACTGATGAGACCCATCAAGGTCGAAACAGCTGTCTGTGGGTGGTTTTCTGGGTATGCACCTTAACCCTGGCTGTGCTCAAAGCTGTGACCATGCAGCAAGCTTAAGCCTATAGGGAACCATGTTAAAAATGGTTATTGAGGCAAAAAGTGACACTGTGTGCTCATTTGCATGTAATTTCCCAGAATCCCTTGCTGCAGTGAAAGTGCTGTATGCTGGGTGATAATGGGGAAAGGCGGAGTTGCAGACCTGCCTAAGACATGAAGATGAGCATACAGTTGTATTTGCATATTTGCTTTCCTGTGGAAGGTTTTTGTCACTTTTTGTACTCACCATAACTTAACTCAGTATTATATATATATATAACTATATAACTATATAACTATATAACTATATATTATATATAACTATGAGAGTTAAGACCTACATGGATATATATATATATATATATATATATATATATATATTTATATATATATATACAGTGTTCGACAAATCACCCAAAAATCTACTCGCCCAACCCAAAAATCTACTCGCCACCTAGTCCCGCCCCCAACCCCGCCCCTAGTCCCGCCCCCAACCCCGCCCCTAGTCCCGCCCCCAACCCCGCTTTAAAATAAAATATATAAATAAAATACATTTAATAAATTCCTAGTCAGAACAACATTCGTTTTTGACATAAATGTATTTATTGTATTACATTATACTACAATTAGTCCTTGTTACATTTGTGTGTGTAAATGTCGGATCTAGAAATAAAAGCCAGGTGTGAATGACTAGTTTCCTGAACCCCTTAACCAATGTCTGGATGTCCCCGCTTCACAATATCTAAAGCAGCAATCCCACCTGGGATCTTACCTGATCCGCAGTCCCTCAATGTCCAGGTACGCTCATTCCCGCAATGTTATACATTGGGGAGGTGTTCATTACCTGTCTTCTGGGTTAGGGGGGGGTTCCGATGTCTTCCGTGTGAAGCTTGAGCCAGATCTGGAAGAAAGCAGTATAGGGTAGTTAAGATTTCGGTGTAGTATAGGTCAGTTAAGATATTTAGGGTAAATAAGAGATCCAGAGTGTGAGTGACAGAGAGAGAGAGTGTGGGAGTGACAGAGAGAGAGAGTGTGGGGGAGAGAGAGAGAGAGAGTGTGGGGGAGAGAGAGAGAGAGAGAGAGAGAGAGAGAGAGAGAGAGAGAGAGAGAGAGTGTGGGGAAGAGGGAGAGAGCGTGTGGGGGAGAGGGAGAGAGAGTGTTGGGGAGAGGGAGAGAGAGTGTTGGGGAGAGAGGGAGAGAGAGTGTGGGGGAGAGAGGGAGAGAGAGTGTGGGGGAGAGAGAGTGTGGGGGAGAGAGGGAGAGAGAGTATGGGGGAGAGAGGGAGAGAGAGTGTGGGGGAGAGAGAGAGTGTGGGGGAGAGAGAGAGTGTGGGGGAGAGAGAGAGAGAGTGTGGGGGAGAGAGAGAGAGAGTGGGGGGGAGAGAGAGTGGGGGGGAGAGAGAGAGTGTGGGGGAGAGGGAGAGAGAGTGTGGGGGAGAGAGAGAGTGTGTGGGAGAGAGTGTGGGGGAGAGAGTGTGGGGGAGAGAGAGTGTGGGGGAGAGAGGGAGAGAGAGTGTGGGGGAGAGAGGGAGAGAGAGTGTGGGGGAGAGAGGGAGAGAGAGTGTGGGGGAGAGAGAGTGTGGGGGAGAGAGAGAGAGTGTGGGGGAGAGAGGGAGAGAGAGTGTGGGGGAGAGAGAGAGTGTGGGGGGGGGAGAGAGAGAGTGTGGGGGGGAGAGAGAGAGAGTGGGGGGGAGAGAGAGAGTGGGGGGGAGAGAGAGAGTGTGTGGGGGAGAGAGGGAGAGAGAGTGTTGGGGAAAGAGAGAGTGTGGGGGGGAGAGAGAGAGAGTGGGGGGGAGAGAGAGAGAGAGAGAGAGTGGGGGAGAGAGAGAGAGAGAGAGAGAGAGAGAGAGAGAGGGGGAGAGAGAGAGAGAGAGTGTGGGGGAGAGAGAGAGAGAGAGAGTGTGTGGGAGAGAGAGAGAGAGAGTGTGTGGGAGAGAGAGAGTGTGGGGGGGAGAGAGAGCATGTGGGGGGGAGAGAGAGAGTGTGGGGGGGAGAGAGAGAGTGTGGGGGGGAGAGAGTGTGGGGGGGAAAGAGAGTGTGTGGGGGGGAGAGAGAGTGTGGGGGAGACAGAGGAGAGAAACGGTGGGTGACACACACAGAGGGTGGGTGATACACAGAGAGAGAGGCTGGGTGAGTGACTGGCTGGTTGAGTGGTTTGCTGGGTGAGTGGCTGGGTGGGGCAGGGGTGACTGGGTGGGTGAGTGACTGACACTGACTGGGGGTGGGGGGTGACTGACACTGACTGGGGGTGGGGGGGTGACTGACACTGACTGGGGGTGGGGGGGTGACTGACACTGACTGGGGGTGGGGGGGTGACTGACACTGACTGGGGTTGGGGGGGTGACTGACACTGACTGGGGGTGGGGGGGTGACTGACACTGACTGGGGGTGGGGGGGTGACTGACACTGACTGGGGGTGGGGGGGTGACTGACACTGACTGGGGGTGGGGGGGTGACTGACACTGACTGGGGGTGGGGGGGTGACTGACACTGACTGGGGGTGGGGGGGTGACTGACACTGACTGGGGTTGGGGGGGTGACTGACACTGACTGGGGGTGGGGGGGTGACTGACACTGACTGGGGGTGGGGGGGTGACTGACACTGACTGGGGGTGGGGGGGTGACTGACACTGACTGGGGGTGGGGGGGTGACTGACACTGACTGGGGGTGGGGGGTGACTGACACTGACTGGGGGTGGGGGGTGACTGACACTGACTGGGGGTGGGGGGTGACTGACACTGACTGGGGGTGGGGGGTGACTGACACTGACTGGGGTTGGGGGGTGACTGACAGGGGGGGGTGACTGACTGGGGGGAAGGTTACTGACTGGGGGGGTTACTAACTGGGGGGTGACTGACTGGGGGGGGGGGTTACTGACTGGGAGGGGTTACTGACTGGGGGGGACCTCTGGTGTCACATACTCCCATACACACATACATTAATTCACACACACACACATTCTCCCACACACACACACATACACATTCTCACACACACACAGGGGAGGAAAGGCCGCGACCAGCACCACGCAAATCCCCCACCCACCCGCGCCCATCTCCCGCTCGTGTGGGGGGCAGGCCGACATCCCCCCCCCCAATCAGCTACGTGGCGAGGTATCCCCCACTGGGCGCCCCAGGTGACAGTCAGCCCCGCCGTGGCCGCCACTGCCCTGCTCCCCTCGCCGGCATGTCACAGTGCCTGGCCAAGCTGCAGGCTGCTTCTTCCCCCCCAGCCCGCGGCGGCATGATGCTCGTGGCGGGGGGGGGGGCCAGGCCGACATCCCCCCACCTCATGCGGCGGCTGCGCCATCATGAAGGTAGGGGACGCATGGGAGGCACGTGGTGAGGGCCGAGCCCCCCCCCCCCCGCAAGCCAACCGGGCTGCAGCAGCGGGGACCTCCCGCCCCTGACATCGATCGGTGGATCGAGGGGAAGGGGACAGGAGGAGGGGAAGGGGACAGGAGCAGGAAGAGGGGAAGGGAGCAGGAGGAGGGGACAGGAGCAGGGGACAGGAGGAGGGGAATGGGACAGGAGCAGGGGACAGGAGAGCTTCCGCGGTGGGGAGTAGGGAGCCATGTGGGGACCAGGGTGATCGCAGGGAAGGAGCAGAGGGGCTGCAGCATGGAGATTACTTACCCTCCAACAGAGCTCCAGGCAGAATGGCCGCTCGTTGGGGGTGGGCTCATATAGAGCCTGGCCGCGCGCCCACAAAGCCTGGAGCGCGCGCCAATCAGGAGTCAGGTAGGGGAGTTTTTTTTTTTTTTTTTTCAGCGCGAGCAGGGAAATTTCAGCGCGAACGGGGGAATTTAAAAAAAAAACACGTGTGCTGCTTGGGCCAATAGTTACTCGCCCGGGGGTTAAATCCACCCGCCCCGGGCGAGTAAATGTATACAATTGTCGAACACTGTATATATATATATATATATATATATATATATATATATATATATATATCCATGTAGGTCTTAACTCTCATAGTCCAAAGTTGCAATGGTCCTAAGGGCTCCTATGTTCTAGGTAAATAATACAAAAGTATAGAAATACAATAGGAAGAACTTCTTCTACCAGCACTGGATCCAATAACAAAATAAAGCTTTTATTAAATCAAAAACATACCAGGCTTATTCATATCAGTTACATTTTAGTTCCCAAGAAGACCTTTCTTGAAGGATGCCCCTCTCCCTAAACAGTGTTCAGAATAGTGATATGAAATAAAACAGGTAAAGCATCACACCTGGTAACATTACGTTCCCCGCACACACATACTATTTGCTATTGGTTGGGGGAATACCCGTTAAATTTGAAGGCGCTGCTGAGATTCTACCTGGGGTGCCCTATTCCTTGTCCAATTGTCCAATTTGAACTCCATCATGTCCGTGCCATCAAAACAAGAGGTAATCGACTGGTCCTTGGCGCACTGCGTGTCCCCAAGGCGCGTGGTTGCCGTGGAGGGAGTATCCAATGAAACGGACTTCTACATGTTACGCACACAAGTAAGAAGTTGTCCGGGACTGGCCACTGCCCGGGTGATAGACTATAAACTTGATGTTGACGGCCGGGGAGCCACTTACCTCATGGCCACTGAATGTGACATATGCCCAGAGACTGTTCCCCAGGTATTAAACCTACCACAACCCTCCACAGAGGACTGTCCCATGATATACCCTGACCCACAGGCTCCCGAAGAACCGTCCGCCAGTGCTGCGCCAACCACGACCCCCTGGATGACCAGTACGCCTCATGGGGTAGGCCCCCTCCAAGGTCTCCTTCACCCCGAGCGGCTTCGGGGGAGTCAGCAGCTGGGCGGGGAGCCCACCCACCTTGCCTACTCCTGATAGATGGTCAGCCAGTCTCCCAACCTGCCTAGCGTAGGAATTGACAATAGTAGTCAGCCCCTTAGTGGAGGTCTTTCCTTCAATATGATAGCCTCCCAACTAGTAGAGCTAAACGAACGAAACGCGTTGAAGTTTGCTGCTGTCCCACATCCAGATGACTTACCAATAAAGGAATTTTACTGCAAGACCTGCTCTTATCATCTTTTGCTGTGCGCTATACACCCTGGCCTTTAGTAGAGCTAAACCCCTGAACAATCTGTTGAAGATATACCCCGAAGATACAGGAAGGAAGGCCGTATCGGCCCGCCAGCCGTTTGGTGATAAATGGACGTCTGAGTGTGAACAGGCCTTCCTGAAATTGAAGAAGTGCCTGACCGAAGTGCCAGTGCTTGCGTATGCTGATCCCGAACAACCATACGTTCTGCATGTGGATGCCAGTCTCAATGGACTGGGTGTCGTCCTGCACCAGAACCACCCCGAGAGCCTTTGGCCTGTAGCCTACACCAGCCGCAGTCTGACACCCAGTGAACAGAAATACCCCATCCACAAGTTGGAGTTACTGGCTCTCAAGTGGGCGATCATCGAGAAGCTCCACGATTACCTTTACGGTGTTACGTTTGAGGTAAGGACGGATAACAATCCCCTCACGTACATCAATACCTCGGCCAAATTGGATGCAGCAGGACACCGATGGCTGGCAGCTATGAACAATTACCGATTCTCCCTGAAGTATAAGCTGGGACCCTTGAATGTCGGGGCTGACGCCCTCTCCCAACGGCCAGGGCTTAGGGCTACTCAAGATGATGAAGAATGGGAAGAACTTTCAGGACCAGGTGTGCGAGCTTTGTGTAGCACCGCCGCCATCATCAACGATCAAGTGGCCTTCTCAGAATTACGGGTTGCGGATTCCTTGGGATGCCAGTCGCAGGTTGTCCCAGCCACCTACTGCGATCCGAAGCGGATGAACATAACTCATGACAAAGTGCTACGGTGGAAAGATCTGGTAGACTACCAAATGCGAGATCCTGTCATTAGTATCATTAGGCAAGCCGTTGAAAAAAAGAATCCAGCACTTCTGAAGCGTGCTCCCAACGATTTGGTTGCCTCGCTCATGCGGGAAGCGGACAAATTCGAAATCGACAACTGCTTACACTATCGGGTGGTGCAATACCACAACCACCCAGATAGGCGACAACTAGTCCTCCCTAAGAACTTGCAATACTGCACCGACACACTTTATTCGAGCAAATACCCAGTTTGTACCTGGCAGATACCTGGAATGCGCCGCTCCTCACCTCTGACAAGCCCCGTTGCGTTTGCCTTCCCAGCCTGGGTTCATGCCTGGCTGACGGGCGGCTGATCTGTTAAATGATAATGATTAGGATTTAATAGGCTGCAATGCTTCGCGTGTCTACCAGATGGCATAAATTCATGAATTGTAATGCAGTATATATATATATACTGTGCAGTATTGCAGCCAGCGGGAATAAAATGCTTCAATCCCTGCTTGGAAAATACCTCAATGCACTCGGGCAGAAAACAGTCACAAACCTCAATACACCCGGGTATACCCGAATTCGTGGGACTAGCCGAGCTCGAATAAAGTGTGTCGCCAGTGTACATGGTGTTAAAGTCCCTACATGATGAACATGGACATCTCGGTGTGGAGAAGACCTTTGGGTTGTTCCGAGACCGCTTTTTCTGGCCCAAGATGCGAGAGGCCGTAGAACGCCATTGTCGCCGTTGTACTCGGTGTATACAATGCAAGATCCTGCCTACCAGAGCAGCACCCATGGGCCATCTGAAGAGTTCTGGCCCAATGGATCTTGTGTGTATGGACTTTCTGTGCATTGAACCTGATAGCCGGGGAATATGCAATGTGCTGGTCATCACGGACCATTACACCCGGTATGCCCAGGCCTTCCCCACGAAAGACCAGAAAGCCATCACAGTGGCAAAAGTATTATGGGAGAAGTACTTCGTATCTACGGTCTTCCCAACCGCCTTCACTCAGACCAAGGTCGGGACTTCGAGAGCACGTTGATCCGAGAACTGCTCAAAATGCGGAACATTTCTAAATCATGAACGACCCCGTATCATCCCAAAGGAGATGCGTTGCCAGAACGATTTAATCGAACCTTACTGGACATGCTCGGAACTCTAAAGGGTGTTCAGAAGACTGAATGGAGTCGACATGTAGAGGCCTTGGTTCACACGTACAACTGTACCCGACACGAGTCAACTGGATTCTCTCCCTACTTCCTCGTGTTCGGACGAGAGGCGAGATTGCCAGTAGATGTACGCCTTCGCGTATCGACAACGCTACCCATTTCTAATACGTGCAAAGACTCAAAGACAGCTTGCAACAGGCTTACCAACAGGCTGAGAAATCTACAGCTAAGCTGAATGCTGACAATAAAAGGCGATAAGACCATAAGGTCAAATATCGGGATCTTCGTCCTGGAGACGCTGTGTTACTTCACAATCTGGGAGTCCCGGGAAAACACAAATTAGCCAACCGATGGAGAGACGGTGTACATGAAGTAGAATCTCAGATGCCTGGCCTCCCGGTCTATCGCATCAAAGACACTGAAGGCCGGGTAAAGGTATGGCACGGTAACCACCTCCTCCCCATTCCACAAGTGAGAGATGAGGAAACGGAATTACTGGCCACACCGCTCAATGGTGAGTCCGACTTATCAGAGATGGGTCAAGAGACTGTCAATAACGAAACCCACTCTGAAACTCCTGAAGATCCTATGGAAGGACCCTCTCAAAGGGACTACTCCACAGAAGGGGCATCTCCCGAAGGAGCTACGGGTAAAGGGCCCCGTAGGCCAACGCCTACTAAGGTGGCACCAACACCTTTGGATCCACAGAGCCCGTGCTTTGTGCCTAACAGAGACTGTTCAGAGACATTTCTCCCCTCAAGGGAAGAGGATGAGCCTCAGGTCTGTGTTTATTACTCCCCCGAGGGAGTTGCAGAAGAACAGCTCCGACGGAGCCAAAGAGTCAGGTACCCTCCAAATCGGGTAACCTATGATCAAATTGGGGCACCCCATTATGAGGCTCAGCAGTGGTCTCGGAGCAAAATCCAATCTGTGATTGTGATGCTCACAGAATTGTGCAACATCGTATAAAGTCAATGCGAATGTGCTAAGTTATATTTTGAACTGCATTTTTATTATATAATTTCTGTACATGGTTGAGTTGTGTCCCAAGCGAGGAGGTTGGTGTTTTTACCAGGGGGAGGATGTAGCCAGGTCTTCCTTTCCATGCGCACCTCCCTCCGGGTACTCACAGCAGTCGCTCCTCCTTGGAATGCGGCCGGTTGCCGGGAACGCGTGCGGCCTGTTGCTAGGGCCGCGGTTGCGTTGCGGAGCTCCCGGCGGCTCTCGGTGCAGGGCGCCGCCATTGCCAGTTGTGTCGCGCATGCGCAGACTGCCGAGGTGACGGGAGGCTCTGGTTAGCTTGTGCATGCGCAGTACAAGCGCGCGAGAACGCCACCAATGAAGCAAGGGCTCTAAGCAGGGACTACAGATCCCATGAGCCTTAGGGGACCCCACGTGATGCCAGGGAGCCAGTAGGGTTAGAGTATCTCCCTGCACAGAGGGATTGATAAATTTCGCGGACTCTGAGCATGTTAGTCAGTTGGTGACCGGAGCAGCTAGGGGAAGGAGGTAGGGTGCAGGAGTCAGTGACTCCCTGCACAAGGCCAGCAGCCCCCTAGGCCCCAGATAGCCCTGAGTCACCAGTAGTGTTGTGTTGTTCAGGGACAGGCCCCAGGTTAGGGACCCTGCCCCTTATTATTATCCAGAGTCAGTTAGGGACACAGCGGACGCTGCGCATTCATCCAGAGGTTTGGGCTCAGACCTCCGCTGCGGCTGCAGCAGCCATCCGGGTGGAATCGCCCCGGACGGTAGTTCCTGTATTCACTCGTCATCAGGATCCTTTGCGAAGCTCCTTGGCAGGCCCGGGCACTGGAGTGCTCGGCAGGTAATCTTCAAGTGCACCAACTATACCATCTATTCATACAAGACATAGTGGCTGCGCAGTCACACACATAATTATCTCACTTGAGGGTGGAGGACATAGTGTGTGGGGTTACTGGACACGGGGTGGGATCACCCGGTGAAAGAGGGTAGCGTCCTGCGAGACGCAGTAGTAGTGTCTCCTCTAGAGAGGGACACCTGTTGATATATATGAATAAGTACGGTTGCTACAGTAAAGTTATTGGTTGTTTTACATGCTGTGTGTGTGATATATATATATTGTCCTGCGACAAACCACTCCCTCCTCTGGTGGGAGCCATCGCAGGTGTAGGCGCTGCACCGAGTACGAGGTTACTCCTATTATTTATACGTGCCCCAGGCTCTCCGTGGCGGAGGTTTAGGCCTCCTGTGAGCCTAACAGGTAAAGCACCACACCTGGTAACATTAAGTTCCCCGCACACACATACTATATGCTATTGGGTGGGGGAATACCGTTACATATAAATATATAATATATATAATATATATATATATCCATGTAGGTCTTAACTCTCATAGTCCAAAGTTGCAATGGTCCTAAGGGCTCCTATGTTCTAGGTAAACAATACAAAAAGTATAGAAATACAATAGGAAGAACTTCTTCTACCAGCACTGGATCCAATAACAAAATAAAGCTTTAATTAAATCAAAAACATACAGTACCAGGCTTATTCATATCAGTGACATTTTAGTTCCCAAAAAGACCTTTCTCGAAGGATGCCCCTTTCCCTAAACAGTGTTCAGAATAGTGATATGAAATAAAACTTTACTAATAATTCATAGAAAAAATTCTACTGTAGATAGAAATTGTGTTAAAGATCCCAGTTCAGCACCCAAGTCTCTGTCGTTCCTTGAAAGTGTACTTCAGGGTATGTACAGTAGTAGCAGTGAAATTCTAGATAGAGATGTGTGAATGTCTTTGGTAAACAAACAGTTTTGCTGTGAAGCGCTATGTACATTAATGGCGCTATATAAATAAAGACAATAAAGACATTCATACATACTGTAGCAAAAGTGTTTTTCGATCTTTTGATGTTGGTTCTTCGTGTAACTGAGAAGTAGAATTCAGTAAGTGTTGTATTGTTCACTGACCAACTGTTGTATTGTTCACTGACTGGGTGGTTCAATGTAAAACAGACTTGGTGTTGCTGATAGGTAGGATTCACACAGCGCGGCTCCCATTCAGACGCAGGGATCCCAGCTGTGTTAATCCATATGGGCCATTACAACCTGCTATGGACTGTCCCGCGGAAGGTCTTCGCTTTTGCACATTGCGATCCATCCCTTGCCCAAGGGAGATGATAGATGGAAAACACTGCATCTGTATCTATTTTTTAAATATATCAGAATTAGTGTAACTACAGTAAATTAGTTAAGGACATTTTATGATGCAGCATTGGTGTTCATGAAACAGTTAGTTACAGACAAGCACATGCATTTGTGTTTGGGAATCTGCACATTCAATATGAAAAGCTCTGTCCTTATTTAAACACATCCTTGGGTGGTATAACACACAAGGAAAAGAAACAGGAAATAAAGTAATTAAAGCTGCTTCTTTTCTTTGCTAAACTAAACACATCTTCAAAAAGGAAAAATAAAATATACAAGATAAATCAGTTGTATTTCATTAGAACAAAGTTAATAGATTTATATGCATACAGCATATGGGAAAAGTAACATGCATCAATAATATTTATTCTGAGCCTACTTCATTTTATGTTTTGTTTTTCATTTGTATTTTTTTTTTGTGAATTTGAGTGCGGTTTTTTTTTCCCCTGAAGATTTATATAATTTTATAGTGGTACAAAAAAAATCTTAAGTATTCGCCAACCGATTGCTGAATCCACTAATTGGGTTCTATAAATCCATCCGCAGGTTGCGAAATCCGAGGAGGGTATTGGTAATAATAATAAAAAATCTGTAAAACGCAAATCTCCCTTTTGAGATTGATCAGATGAAATCCGTGGGCCAAAGGAACCGGCCAATCCGATATGGATCAAAATTCACCCCAAAAATTCACCCATCTCTAGTGTAGGCCAAAACAAAGACGTTTTAATTTTAAAAAGTACAGATGTACTTTTGTCTGTTCCAAAGCGGATGCAGTGCGGATGCAGTGCGGATGCAGTGTGGCTACATTTCTCGCGGCCCTGAGAACAGTAAGTAGCCCGGGAGGATTAACTCTGCAGGTTTCATGGTTCTGACTGGGACCCCACAGCATTACTCCTTAGGGCCACCTGCTGGTGGGAGAATACCAGTACCTTTTACATGCAGTGAAGCGCTGAAGGTACGATGCATGGCTGTATTTCCTTGCCAACCCCCTGGATGATGTATATGCCCTTTTATTGGTCTCTACTGCACCGACACACTTTATTCGAGCAAATGCCCAGTTTGTACCTGGCAGATACCTGGAATGCGCCACTCCTCACCTCTGACAAGCCCCGTTGTGTTTGCCTTCCCAGCCTGGGTTCATGCCTGGCTGACGGGCGGCTGATCTGTTAAATGATAATGATTAGGATTTAATAGGCTGCAATGCTTCGTGTGTCTACCAGATGGCATAAATTAATGAATTGTAATGCAGTATATATATATATATTGTGCAGTATTGCAGCCAGTGGGAATAAAATGCTTCAATCCCTGCTTAGAAAATACCTCAATGCACTCGGGCAGAAAACAGTCACAAACCTCAATACACCCGGGTATACCCGAATTCGTGGGACTAGCCGAGCTCGAATAAAGTGTGTCGCCAGTGTACATCATGAGGGGTAGGCTATAGTATATGACCATATTTGGTCATATACATCATCAAGGGGGTTGGACAGAACATGTAACACTGTTCAGACCCTTTGATGATGTACATTAGATGACCAGGAAATAATAAATTGAGAGTTACCTCTCGTTTTCAAGTATGTCCTGGGAACAGACATAAGGTGAACTGTCACTGTAACAGAGAGTATGTGCACAGCGTACTAAATAATTAATTTGCTTTGTTGATCTCTTAGTCATATGTTATTGTTTGTTATGATATAAAAATGATTACAACTCTTTTTATAGTGAATACTATCTGGCTTTGCCCTGTAAACATGAAAACGTTTTGTAAGTCCTGTATATCATAACTAATACTAATGTACACTTATCTGGCACCAGCATGGCTAATATAACTAAATAACAGCATTCACATCATGAAAGTAAGGGAAAACCAGGAGAAAGACAACTCACGTCAACAAGGCAAGTTATGAACACTTGTCCCCCACAAATAACTTTTCCCTGTAGTAACTTTTCAGGCACGAAATGCATAAAACCCAAGAAGTTATAGGGGCTGAGAGGCCTCCTTTCCATTGTTTGGATTTATACTGAAAATGAAGATCATGCAAACTTTTGCCCTCCTGCTCGACAGGAGGTTTCTGTTCTCTGTGTGCATGTTTGGATTCACTAATATCCCACTGTAATGGGTCATCATTGCTGCTAATTATTAAATGTATCTGCAACTATAAATGTAGCAAAGAAGAAATGTGATGCTTGTGTTAAAATGAATCTTTTTTTATTTGTGTTTTGTGCTACTTGCACACTGCAATCTCAGTGCACCTTATACAAGGAACCGTAAAGCTGTCTTCTGTTTTCTATTTCTTTAATCCTTCATCCAAAGAGTAACATAATAGAAAACTGCTGCTGCTATGGCAGCTACGACTCATCAAACATGTTACTTACACCCAGGGTGTCATAGGTATATATGGCACGTTTCTCATCTATTTCTAATCTAGACGAGTCGAGTGAAAGTCACAGAAAGCATATTTCAATCTGTCCATCACACCACTGATAGATGTACGGTAGACTTAGGAACACATCACAGGTCTGTAGCTCATCGAATGTTTTCCCTCCAACCACAACATAACTGTGACATACTGTAGAAGACAAAGGAAGCCCATTAAGCATGTACCTTTGACTTCTGATCCACAAAGAATCAAAAGTAACCTGTCAATTTGTCCCTTTCAGATTGAATATTTGACCCTTCCAAAATAAGGTTGCAGAACCTACAGAAAGGTGAAGGCTTGTTATAAGAGTTGCAAAACAAGGGATGCTGATTGGACAAACGAATCAATGAAAATCAGGCAACTACCATAAAAATTAAATTAAGAAGGCAAAAATATTTGAAATGTAACTACATTATTGACTGTGAGACATCACGGGATCGTGATGTTTTTGAGCTCATTGACATGTACAGGTATGGCTGGTTTAGAAATTCTTCCCTGCCACTGTCTTTTGGAATTGTTTAATGTCATACAGTATCAGATATGCAATAAATATAGAAATACATTCTGTGTCTCAGACTCTTGGGCACTATGTGTTGAAGCACCACCAGGAAATGTTTGCCTCTTTTAATTCAATGTTCAATGTTTGGTTTGAACCAAAACTTTTTCTAGGATTACATTTAATAGCTTAATATTTCACTTTACATAAAAGGGTAATTTCTGTCTTCTTTCAGGAGATATTCCACTACCAAATATTTTGAGAACGTACATGTAGAATGTTTGGATTTTGCCAATAGTTCAGGGATACTTCCCAATAATGGGTAGTCAGCACTGTCCATTCATTGTTTTTCTATCTGAGTTTCATTTTACTTTGGTTTTCAGTTAAACTTGCTGACTCAAAGGATTTTTTAAATATTGTTTATGTTATTTTCAGTCTGTCTATACATGTTTGTGTTTGGTTTAGTACTCATCTTGCCAGAGAACAAAATCTATTTTTGGCTCTTAAAAATACAGTGTTTGCTTATTCTTTTCCAATCCCACTTTGCTAAAACTCTTTTTTGATGATTTCAATCCATTTAGGAATTATTCGTTGAATTTACCTTCCACATACCTGTCACGGTAGCTAGTGATAGGTTATAATAATACACACCAAAATATCTGGGTTGAATTGAACACGACTTACTCAGCCTGCCGGGTTTCGTGCTCATCGATCGCCGCCTCTCTCTCAGCTCTACCGGCTGCAGGTTCCCACTCGGACTTGATACATTCCTCCGGTCTCGGTGCCCGGCTCCAGTCACACGGGTGGCCGGCACTTTGGTTCTGGAGGCAATGCTTCTCACAAGTAGGGGAACAGTGAGGTGGTGCCATATCTTGTGTTATATGTTGTACACTGTGTGTCCAATATCTTTAGCCTTAGGAACTCGCAATTCACCCGAGTTCCAACTGTAATACAGAATCCCACAGTAAACTGTAATAAAGGTTCAATTCAATCCCACCTCTGCCACCAGTTTTATTATAAAGCCTGTCACGGTAGCTAGTGATAGGTTATAATAATACACACCAAAATATCTGGGTTGAATTGAACACGACTTAGATATAATAAATATAGTTTATTCCTTAAAGAAGGTAAACACAAGATATACAAATAACAGGCAAAATATAGACACTTACTTAAGGGGTTGGACAAGAAAGCAATCAGGATACAGGATTGGCAATTCCTTCCACAATACAGGTTCAGATGAAGACATCACGAAAAGACACGAAGACTACTGAGTACAGGACTGACACTGGTTTATATATAATTCCAGTCCTATACCTTATCATTGAGTGCAGGCCATTGGAGAACAATTACCTGCACCCAATCTCTCCTTGCCACCTCACCTGAGGGGCACCGTAATACCTGCCACTGGGTGGGTATTATTCTAATCAGGGGGCTTATTTCCTCAGCCCCCCTCCCACAAGACTAGCGTCTTAAAGTCTGGCTTTGTAAGGATACCCTTTGTCCCCAGGTGTGAATTATAACACTTAATATCAAGTACCCATGTCCTGCCTTCCTTTGTGCTCGCATACACAAGCGTCTTCGATCAGGAGTTTATGATAGACCACTTGTCTCCCATCCTGAGCATTACCATACCATATGGGCTCTGAGTTTTTATACCAGACCCAAAATACAATTCATTCTTTAATACCTTCACATATTAAAATAATCCGTTCTGCTGGCCCAGGCGGGCTGAAACTTGCCAGTCCCTCATGCCAGAGGTCTATAGAGTGAGGGGAATGAACCCCATGCTGTCCGGTGCTCTACAGAGTATATATGGCTGGCTAGGTATGGGTTAATATTATAAGCAACCTCCCAGTCAAGGTTAATGCCACATGGGTGGAGAGTGTTGAGAGTGTATATCCAATACATCTCTTGTTTGTTCAAAATGTTTTCCCTATTGCCTCCCCTGGGGTGGCACGGTATGTGTTCTATTGTAGAAAAAGAAAAATTATTGATGCCACCTTTAGAGCATTGAGCAAAGTGTCTTGGTACTGGATGGTTTAAATCTCTTTTTTAAATTAACCGTACATGCTCAGCTATTCTTGTTCTAAGTGGTCTTATAGTGCGGCCCACATATTTGTGGCCGCACCCGCAAAAAAGAATATAAATAACAAATGCAATGTTGCAATTAAGAAAATTCTTAATATAATATTTCTTCTGATTATCACTGTGTAAAATATATTTAGTCTGGGATGTATACTGGCACATAGAGCAATTGCCGCATCGGAAAAAGCCTTTTGGGATGCTCTTTATATGTGTTAGTCTAGATTTAGAATTAAACATAGTCGGTGACAGATGAAAAGCCAAAGTTTTGGCCTTTCTATATGAAAATCTTGGTCCCTGTTGTACTATGGGACAGATGTCTTTATCTAATAACAATGTGTGCCACTGTTTGGATATGATATTACAAATATCTTGAGACTGGGAACTATAAGTGCTAATAAAAAATGGACTTTTTGTGTTATCTGATCTTGACAATACTTCTCTCTCTTTTTTAGAGATATACCTCCTATTTTTCTTGCATATAAGTGTACTTCTGTCTGTAGTGTCTGCTTTAGCAAATGCTGCTGCTATATCCCTAGCTGAATATCCTCTTTCCAGAAATCTGTCAGACATTTCTTTGGCACGAGATAGAAACACCTCATTGTCTGAGCAAAGTTTTTTTAATCTAATAAATTGAGCCCCTGGGATATTTTTGATCAGAGAGCGTGGATGGGAACTTTGCGCACATAGAAGTGTATTTCTTGAATTCTGCTTCCTGTAAATATCAGATTGTATGGTTTTGTTTCCGTCAATATACAAGAGTAGATCCAAAAAGTGAATGTGATTGATATGGTGCTCAAAGGTGAATTTAATATTATAAGTGTTATTATTAAGATAATCAAAAAAGGAATAAAGTGAAATTTCATCTCCCCTCCAAATAAAGATCAGATCGTCAATATATCGCCTATAAAAGACGATATTATGACGATATGAATTGTTGCTGTGAAAAATAAAACGTGACTCCCATAAACCCATAAATAAATTCGCGTACGAAGGTACAAAGCTTGTGCCCATTGCAGTGCCCAAATTTTGTAAATAAAAAAGTGAATCAAATAAAAAATAATTGTGCGTTAATAGGAATGATATTGATTCTAATAGAAAAGTGCAATGTGATATAGATAGAGTGGATTGATCCAAGAAGTGTTCAATAGCTTCTAGACCATGTTTATGTTCAATAATAGAATACAGGGAGGTCACATCCATAGTGACCCACCTGTATTCGTGTAGCCAAGGTAACTCTTTTATACTGACGAGGAAGTCTCTAGTATCTCTAATGAATGATGGTAATTGGAAAACCAGGGGTTGTAGAAACCTGTCCACATACCGCGATAACCCATCTCCCAAAGATCCAATGCTCGCAATAATGGGTCGACCAGGAGGGTCCACCAGCGATTTATGGATCTTTGGGAGATGGTGGAATACCGGAATCACGGGATGTGGACAGGAAAGAAATGAATATTCTTTGGAACTAATAACATTTAGAATTTGGCCCATCTCTAACAATTTCAGTAGCTCAAGACGATATTTCAATGTAGGGTCGCCTTAAGACTGTGATAGGTGGTTCTATCTCCCAACTGTCTAATAGCTTCAGCATGCTATTGAGATTTTGACAGTATGACCAATGCCCCTCCTTTGTCAGCATTTTTGAGAACTATGTCATGTTCTTTTTTGATACATTCAATTTGCTGAACCTCCATATAGGATAGATTCCCAGATTTGACATGTGAACTCGTAAAATCTTTGGCTAGTATACGCAAGTCCCGTTCAATCAGTTGTTCAAACAGGGCAATGGAAGGCCCTCTGTTAGAGTTCGGACAAAATAATGATTTAGGACGATATCCCGAATCCTCATGGCCAAAAAACACTGTGTCTTAATAAAGCTGATTTTAATCTTCATCTTTGGCTGAGTTCCTACTTATGCATTAACAAGTTAACCTGTGGATACTTTCTCCTAAGTGGACTTACTTTGCGGGACATTTTAACTTGGACATTTGTTTATGTAAGTGCACTTTTCACAGAGATTGGATATATTTTGCACTGTATATAGGATAGTTGTGTGTTTTTTAGGTTTAAACACAGTTTTTTTTTTTTTTGCACATTAGGGGACATATTTAACCCACGCGCTGGTATTCCTTTTTCCTTTAAATATTACTTTTTGGGCGGATTTGAATCACCCCCCACAATCCAGCAGCGGGATATTTAGTCACTGTTTGTATTTAGAAGTTGACGCTGTGTTTTCTTTATTCACTTGTCACCTTAATGTATTTACAAGCCTTGCATCTTTGGCAGGTAAATGTTCCCACTGGTTTTGGTGGTAGCCAGTGACTGACCGATGGTTCTGTAAAGTGACTGTGGACCAGAGTATCACGTATGTTTCTGGCTCTTCTACTCACCATGGATAATGCATCTGATGTCAGGATCTGCCCTAAGTATGTACCAGTGACACTGTAAAATGTCACGTGCTGTATGCCATTGGTTGTTGTAGGTACCAATAAAGTGTATCACTTTTTTGCTCTGGATTCTGAGTCTTCTCTTTGAGTAGGTCTAGGCGTGGCATATAGTTTGCTCACTTATATGACATTTTAATCACTTTACCCACTTTATTACTGTACCCACGGTCTAAAAACGTTTGGTCATAAGGGCTGCCTGTCACAGTAATTTCGCTTAATCCATAAAAACTGGCCAACCGGCCCTCGTACCAGGGTTGTGGCTTGTAGCCTGGAGTATGCTATTTGTTGCCGTAGGTTTTCTGTAGATGGTAGTCACAAGAACTCCATCAGTTCCTCATGATATTTTGAGGTCCAGGAAACAAATGCTATGTGGATCATACACAAGGGTTAATGTCAGATTGTTAGTGTTATTGTTTAGAATGCTAATAAATAATTTTTGCAATTCTACAGTGCCGCGCCACAGCAGGAGCACATCGTCAATAAATGTCACCAACAAATCAATGTGGGTGGTGAATCATTCTAATTGTTCTGTGAACACCACCACTGACTCCCACCAATTCAAGTATAAATTGGCATGTGAGGGTGCACACTTCGACCCCATTGCCTTGCCCTTTATTTGATGGAAATATTTGTTTTAAACAGGAAGTAGTTTTTTGTCAGTACAAATTCGAGTAGTTGTAACACAAAGGCATTGATTGTGTGTCTCATGCCATTGACCCCTTGTTGACAAAAAGTGGAAAGTAGCCACCAGACCTGACCTGTGTTGGATACTGGTATAAAGACCTTCCACATCTAAACTTACTAGTAAGGTGTCCTTAGTGATAGACACCCTCTATTTATTAAGCATGTCTTTCGCTTCTTTAAGATAGGAGGGCAGGGTGACTACAAATGGCCACAATACCTGATCAACATATGAGCTAGCATGTTTCGTTAGGCTCTGAATACCCGAAACAATTGGTCATCTGGGTGGTGGCCTACTGTTTTTATGGATCTTTGGAAGGCTATAGAATGTTGCCACTCTTAGTGTTTTTATAAGGATATAATCAAGTTCATGTTGTGATACAACCTTATCTGAGTCAGATAAAAGTCTCGTTTTCTGTTTTATAATCGTTTGTACTCATTTTTACCAAACTGCCCCCCTTGTCGGATGGTTTGATACAGTAACAATGCTGTTGTTTTTTTCAAGTTCTCTAAGGGCTCGTCTTTCCTTAAAACTTAAGTTGTTGACTTCTTTAGCCTTGGGTAGTCCCTCCAAGTCCTTAGTAACCAGATCTAAGAAAACATCCATATTATTGAAATTCTCACTAAAGGGAAGAAATTTTAACCTTGGTTTAAGATCAGTGTAAGGACCTATGCTCTATTGGAGTCCTCTAAGAGAGCTGTAAGGTAGTTGATATTTGCTACATCTAAATGGTCCACAGGGGGGTCACCACTAGTGAGTAATCTATTTTCCCTTCTTTTAAAAAAACTTATGTAGCTTTAATTTTCTTGCAACTGATGTATGTCCTTCACCCATTCAAAAGTGTCCATATTAGTAGTTGGAGAGAAAGACAGCCCTCTACTGAGGACGCTCAAATGATGGTCAGTGAGAACTAGATCAGTAAGATTGATGATTCTTGACTTGTCCTGATTTAGTATTTCTGTTGTTTCCCTCCCTTCTTGCCCGTGTTTGGGACATTCTTTCTTTTCCTTAGAACCCATACCTTGTCCCTGTCGTCTTCCTCTTCCCCGGGACCCTGAGGGTGTTCTGTGGGGATCTAAAAAAGGAACAGCATGGGAGGGGAGTAAAATATCTTGATCTAGGACCTGTCTCTCTTCCTCACTGTCAGAGATTTCCCATTCTGTTGACGATTCCTGATTTTGATTTGGTGCCCTGTTAAACTTACTTTTGTTTGAGAATTTATATCGAAACACCTTTCCTTCTTTGAAATTTTTTGTATCTCTCACAAACGTTTTCCTTTTGCGTTCTTTGAGCTCTGCCAAAAATTTATCGATATTACTTTTTAATTTATTCTCCAAATCTGTCAACTTCTCATTCGATTTCCATATGTTTACCTCCTTTATTTGAGCCTCTGGATCTTTATTGATAGTCTTTAGGCTCTCTTTTTGATAGTTTACCAGGAGCTGCATTAACATAATTGAGCATTGTGTCAGAACAAGCTCCCATGATCGATTGAAGTTCTCGTCAGCGCTGCTGGGAAATTTACTCTCAATCCCCTTTGTATAAGATCGGCTTTGAGATAATTTTGAAAAATGACAATTTCCCACCATGTTTTTAGTTGTGATTTATACAGTTTATCTAGATTATAGAAAAAGTTCCCTACAGTATATCTGGTTCAACAACTGGTTCCTGTACTTTGTATTCTGCAGAGAACATACTCTCTGCCTCCACCTGCCAATCCTGAAAAGTGGACAAACATGATAAAAATCCTGTCATGCTTACGTGCTGGGGGAAGAGAGGATCTAGACAACCCCTGGGCTATAAATGAATACTGTTAAGGTTACCCCCGCATCTGCTAATAAATAATATGGTGGCGGTGCTCCCTAGGTAAGTATATGAACACAAACTGTACAAGACAAAGAAACATATGGGCACTCAACCACCTCATGGATGATTTATGAGACAATGTACTTGAATATCATGTTTTCTCATGCATGCTTCAATTTCTCAACTCTCATTTTCTATTTAACTCTACACAATGAAGATTAAATATTGATCATTAAAAATGTCCTAAATGAATTAAGCAAATTATCTTGATATCGGTTACTATCCCCTTTTAATGTTGCTTGTTTTCTCTTCTGTCTCTGTTCTCCTCTTCTTCTTCTCCTCACTTTGTTTATGCAAATATGTCTTTCTTTGTTTTCTTTTAACTTCTTCATCACACTTGCAGTGTCCACTTTGGCAAAACATTACCATCTTGTGTTTATCTCTTTGGGGGGGGGGGACCTGTACTTTTTTAAGTGCATACATTCTCAAAACTAGCATCATTCAGTTTTGAGTAATACCAGAACACAGAGAACACACAAATATACCCATAATAAAAATAATATTTGCTTCTTACATAGGACTGATAATGTTCACAGTACTGTACATATAATTTTGAAGCCTTAATAAGTGCCTGACCTAAAGAACAAACAATCTAATTATGGTCCCTGAAGCACATTGAGATTGTAAACTTCTTGAAGTAAGGACATCATTATATATTGTTATGTTTGAAGTTGTATGTATTTGAATTTTTGTTCATGTCTTCATCCCCACATTGTACTGTGCTGTGTTATATGTTGGCGCCATATAAATGAAAGATAATAATAATAAAATAAGTGACTTGCCAAGGTCAGAAGGAGAGTTTCCACTAGGATTCATACTGGGTTCAACCATTGCAAAAGCTGTATTCTTATAGTACCCCTAATCTATTTCTGTGGTCCTACCCAGTTCTTCTGTATGCCTTAATTCAATATGCCACAGTATGGCCCTATGATACAATATAACCAATATTTTGAAGATGAAGCTCCTTGTACTTTCAAGTTAATTATTCCTAATTGTCTCCTTCTCCATCAATCTTGTATATATCTAGATGTGCTCCTATTCATTGCTTTTTTGTGTAGTGCCTCTCAGGATAAATGCAGGAAAAATTCATAGACATAAACACATACTTTCTATTTATTGTTGAAGGACATCCTGGGCTCTTCAATTATTGAACAGGACATCTTAACTCCTCAAAATCTGAGGGTTGATGTCTCTTATGTGAACTTATAGAGATGTGCTCTGTGGATTGTGCTATTAATGACCATAGAATAGGCAAAAGTATAAACATGGAAAACTTTTATTCTTTATTTTAAAAACATAATCGACCAGTTTCAGCGTTTCTACGTGCCATTATCAGGGTGAGCTGAAAGAAGTTCACTACATTTCAGTAATAGAATTAATATTTATAGGAATAGATAAAATAAATACATATGATATAGGAAGTAATAGATATAAATTGTTGCTTCAAAGAGAAGTTTATTGTATTGAATATTTACAATCAGTATCAAAATATGGTTTAACAGAGAATGTGACTATAGTGTTTTTATGTGAGTTAGTGTTGCTGCAGTATACAAAGGCTTAAATGAGTACCTTAATTAAGTTGGAGTGTTCACCTGGAGGAATCTAATTGCTAGAATGTTAGTTGTATAAATGTGACCTTTCTGTGCAGTTCTTTACCCTGATGATGGTGTGCAGACACGCTGAAACCAGTCAGTTATGTTTTTAAAAAGAAGAATACAAATGTTCTATTTTTATACTTTTTGGCGTTCTATGGCCATGCATAGGACAATCCACAGTGCAAATCTGTGTAATTTCATATGAGAGACATCTGCCCATAGATTTAGAGGAGTTAATACTACTGTATGTGAGTTTCCCTGAAATAAAAACATTGTAAATGGAAAGTGACTAATTTCTTCTGCAATATTTACATATATTTAGTGTTCACATGAATTATATGGGATTTGGCCACACTATCGACTGGATTCATAGACAAAGCAGTCCCCCCTTCCCCACTTCAATTCTAGCAAGCGAACCCCCGCTCTGGGACAAATACCAGTGGTTATGGTTGCTTCTCATTTTTCTGCCTTGCCCTCATGTGAAGTAGTCCCCCCTTCCTCACTTGGGCAGAGCAAGTACTCTTCAAAGGAATGTTAAAAACCAGAAAGATTATCTCACCATTTATTAACCAACCCTCAAACAGGATAAAGATATATAATAATATATAATATCAATATTTTAATCAGAGTGGGCACATAAAGACATATGCATGATTATACTTTTAAATAGAAACATTGTAACTGCAGTGATGTGGGATTATTATACTTTTATACTATGGGAGCTTCACTAAAATAAAAACATTGTAACTGAATTTTTCAATTATACTTTTATACTATGTATATCTTCTCTGAAATGAAAACATTGTAACTGAACGTTTCAATTATATTTTTATACTTTGTATAGCTTCTTTAAAATAAAAACTTTCACACATCACTCCCCTGGGTGTCTGTGCTTAGTGCTAAAATGGCTGTGACATAGGCAAGAGGAATTACTGATCTGCACGAATAACTCACTGATTGCAGAAAGGTTATCTCATTTTTTGTTAACCAACGGTCATAAAGGATCAAGTTGTTCACACATCATTATTAGCCAATATATACAAAACTGACATCTTTACCTGCTGCTACAGAAAGTTGTATCTCGAAGAGTACAACAAATTGCTTAGTTTAAAATACAATCATTTATTATACTATTGTAACCCTTGTTCCCCCCCTATCTCATCTAGGGCTCCTTTGGGGAAAACTGCTCTGGCTACTACTCGTTGGGTGGTGCTAGCATACCTGCTGGTTCCAGGAGGGCTGAGTGGCCGCGGTAGTAAGGGGCATAGGACATGTTTGAGGACAATGTTTGTGGTTTGATCATCGGTGTACAGCGACTCCAGCTGTGACAGGATCCCAGGCTGTGGGATGTCAGCTCCCATCACTGCACCCTTTAATCCTCCTGCCCAGGCAGAGGTCTGGTGAATATGCATATTTTATTGTCATTCTCTTTCTCCACTTCTCCTCTTAATCTCCCACAGTGCAGGACATTCTGGATGGTGCAAGCTCCATCTCTTGGGGCACTCCGTCTGGGTATTGTCTAAGCCAGCCGTCTTAGAATGGCATGCTAGCCCATCAATGGGGAAGGCTCATAGCCCTCTTACTTCCCTTAGGGAGAAGAGCCAGACTTCATAATTTCCTCACCACACACCCTCTCCCTCTGGAGGGTAGAGCAAGACCTCTGCTTCCTCTCCAGAGGTTAGCTCAAGACTCCTTTGCTTCTTCACCCTTTGGAGGGTAGAGTCAGACTGACTTTAGATCCTCCCCAGAAGAATCTAGAAGGTGCGGGCTCATGGACTGTACCCATCTTCAAGGGGCTGTACACAGGCCATGAGAAACCACCTTCCTTCCTTCCTCTTCTAGGAAAGAAAAGGGGGGGGGGGGGGTTACTGCCCACAGATTAACCCACTATGGCCTAGAATTTATCAGGTCTTATGTAGTAGTTATCCTATGTGGGGGAAAACAGGTAAGATGGGACATACCCTGTTACACTATAATCACATTTCTATGGTCATTCCAGATCATTCTATAACAACCAGTAACAAATTATTTCTATGATTATTGCAAATTTGGACACTTAGAGATTCATTCCAGTAACTAAGAATACCTTTGTGAAGTTCTTGTTTGTTTGCCAGCTTGATATTTTTTCTCAGGTGATGTTTCATAGCATGCCACACTAGTTCTATGGGTTTCAAATCGAGGGGTCTGCAAATATAGAGACAACGACAGTATGGTTATTTACAAGACTAAAGCAAGCACACTCAGCAGCACAGTACAGTTAATAGTGTACTACTGCTCAAAACAGTTACAGTACTTACTCTTACAGTGTTCTGACACAGTTAATTCCACAGTCCTTAATAAAGCTAGCAAAGGCACTGTGCTTTGGGTCATTATCCTCGAGGAACCAGTGACCAGATGGGAATGCTTGTCTAATAAATGGTACTATCGGGGAGATAATGGCCTCCTGGAAATACACTTATCCATGATTCCTGGAGAAAAAAACAAAAATAACACTGTTATATAGGGACTGGGAACTTATCATGGGTCCTGGTCCAAGTATCGAGATTGCCCCCCAATCATGTAGCTTGACTGGATGCTTTGTCTGAGGTGTGATGTCTCATCTGAAAATATAACATCTTCCAACCTTTCCCCACTCTCAATCCAAGCACGTGCTTGGTCAACCCTTTTTATCTTATTAACATCCCTTATCATTGGAAACACTCTGCAATTATGAGAAAAAATTGTTAAATAAATGGTACAGTACATTACCTTTCTACTACAGTACTGAAAGAGTGTACGGTACTTACATGTACTGTATTGAGTGCTGACATTATTGATTTAGGATTTGGCTACTGTAGACAAGTAAAACATACCCAGAAATGTGGTTATAAGGAATGTACTGTACTTCTCGGAATAAGTCATAAAGTACAGAAATAATACATAATAAACATGCTTCAGGCTAGGTAAACAGAGACATTAACCTATGAAGTACTGTACTACAGTATATTTGTACAGTAGTGCACTTTACCTCACACGTCCAAAGGACCAGCCCAAATTGTGTCTCATTTGTCTGATGCTGATCTCACACACTGTAAGATCATGCTTCTTCTGCAGAATCTCCCAAACATCTGCAGCAGACTGCCCCTAATTTTCATAGCTTATCTCATCCACCAGTCGAATAGTTTCTCTGTTGCTATACGAACATGATGTAGATTAAAAGAATGCAGATGCATCGGCATACTGTGTGGCTGTGTGAAGAAAAATATTAGAAGCAAAAGTGTATACGGTACTGTACTTACTCAGTTCTTACCCTGTGGACCCTTCTAAAAATCTTAGTCTTCCCTTGGGCATGATACCAAACACAGGCTAGTGTCACCTACTGTAGATGCCCACTTCCTGTAACCATCATTGGATGTCCATTGTTCTGTATTGCTTTTTGTACATGCGCATTATCGCAATGCTAGTTTCTTTGGTAATCGTTTTGGTCATTGCTGCTTTTCAGAAGGACTGAAGCACTAATGAATGTGTATTCAATGTGACTTGCTTCTTTGTTATAGAGTAAACCAAAAATAGAACAAAGAGGCAGTGCACTGCTGCCGTCAGGTATTGGAAGATAGAAGATCCACACGCAATAGAATACAATAAAAAGGTTGTAGTTTATTTGTGCATATACATTAGAAAAGATATGCTACAGAGCGAACTCTGACGCGTTTCGTCCCAGCCTGGGACTTTGTCAAAGAGTATCTGGTACAGCACATGATGATGCATATATAGTGAGTCCACACATACTATTGGTTGAACTTAATAAGTAGGCAAGGGCACACACAGGTGATTGCATAACCACTTAATCAATGGCCAGTGAACACAAGCCCCTTAATAGTTAATGGATTACACTTACAAAGCATCATCAAGGACAAAGGATGTATTATCTAGACACTAAGAGACACAAAATACATTAAAAGCAATACTTGTCTAATAAAACAAACATGTAATATGTAAAACAAGTACCAGTAACTGTGTAGCAATATAAACAGCAACATAGCTATACAAAGAAAGCTATTTAAAGGCTCACTAAAAATTCTATAAAAAATTGATAGAGTATAGAATACATGGTATATATTAACACATCTTAATCAAAATCTAAATCAATAATAATGAATTGTAATGATGAGAGGACCCATTATGAAAATGTAATTGGATTCATGTACACCTGTGATCAAAAATTATATAAACTTTTAATGCTTAAAAATAATCAATGATGACATTGTATATATATATATATATATGATATAATATAGTACTAAGCAATACTACATAAATAAATATAAACAGTGAATAAATAATATAATATAATAATTATCCCTTAAGGGGCCTAGAAAACATTAAAGCAGTAGACGTACACTGGCGACACACTTTATTCGAGCTCGGCTAGTCCCACGAATTCGGGTATACCCGGGTGTATTGAGGTTTGTGACTGTTTTCTGCCCGAGTGCATTGAGGTATTTTCCGGCAGGGATTGAAGCATTTTATTCCCGTTGGCTGCAATACTGCACAGTACATATATATATACTGCATTACAATTCATGAATTTATGCCATCTGGTAGACACGCGAAGCATTGCAGCCTATTAAATCCTAATCATTATCATTTAACAGATCAGCCGCCCATCAGCCAGGCATGAACCCAGGCTGGGAAGGCAAATGCAACGGGGCTTGTCAGAGGTGAGGAGCGGCGCATTCCAGGTATCTGCCAGGTACATACCGGGTATTTGCTCGAATAAAGTGTGTCGGTGCAGTAGATGGTTTAAAGTCTGTTCTGTGGGTATCTGTATACTCTCTCCCATAGTCATCTGATCTATCAAAGGACACTGAGTGTGGTCTAGAGCAGGGGAGCGCAAACTTTTTGTGCTGCGCCCCCCTGTCTCTCTGCCCCGGCTCTCGCGCCCCCCTGCCTTCCTTCAGCCGCGTCAGATGATGCTGCGTGGGCGTGTGACGTCAGGTCACATGGTGCCGCGGCGTCTATTGACGCCGCGTTGCCATGGTGACGCAACACAGACGGCTGAATCCCGGTAAGTAAACAGTTGCAGGGGCCTCACGCGATCCCCCGGCATTTAATTTAAATGCCTGGGGGAAGAGCGCGGGGCCTCTGCAACTGCCCGCGCCCCCCCAGCACAATCTCCCGCCCCCCCTGGGGGTCGCGCCCCCCACTTTGCGCACCGCTGGTCTAGAGTCTCCCTCTGATTGATCTGAATGTTTTCTAGGCCCCTTAAATCTGATCCTAAAACTGTATCAAATAATGGTTAAAAAAACTCAAAACCACACGAAGATCAAAGAGAAAATGGGGAAATAAGAGGCAGAACGAAAAGGAAGAAATACACTTAAATGAGTCCATAGATAATGTGATTAACCTCTCAGGTATTGAATTAACCATTGATCAGCTATCCTTACTTAATCGTGGGTTAGGTTTTGCCCCTACTGGTAACTTTCAGGTTTTTGAAACAGTGATAGATTTACAAAAGTTCACACGGAAATTATCCCTCAAAAAATTATTTGCATCACATGCTAAATGTCTATCACCTAATGTTAATATGAGTGTTCAGGAAAATGAATCCCTTTCCAATGATAATGCTGTTAGATTGGATTTTAGAGATCAGTGTCTTATATCTGATATGGAAGAGATGTTAGTGCAACAAGGTGAAGAACCTAATTTGCACACTCAATCATTTTTTGGCAACCATGACTCTGGTTTAAGGAAGAAGTCCATTTTTTGTCCCAGTTCTCAAAGAGGCCCGTATATCACGGCCTTTGAGAAACTGGTTGAACGAGACATTCGTTTGCTTAATAAAGGTTTTTCTTTTTCTAATGTGATGAATAATAATCTTACTATTTTAGAAATTAAACAACTGCAAATTCTAAAACAAGATGACAGATTCATTTTTAAGAAAGCCGATAAGGGAGGTGCCCTTGTAGTTTTATCATCAGACTACTATAAGAGAGAGGCTTATAGACAACTCAGTGATTTATCTCTTTATCAACCGTTAAGATTGAATCCTATTGAGGATTATCAGAAAGAATATATGGAACTTTTGGAAATGGGTAGGATTCTAGAAGTCATTAATCATAAAGAAATGGGGTTCTTGGCCTGTCCACATCCCGTGACACCCATATTCCATCATCTCCCAAAGATCCATAAGTCGCTGGTCGACCCTCCTGGACGACCCATTGTGGCGAGTATTGGATCTTTGGGAGATGGGTTGTCACGGTATGTGGACGGTTTCCTCCAACCTCTAGTGTATCATTTACCTTCATTCATTAAGGACACGTCGGATTTGATTGGGTCCATCAAGGGACTTCAGTGGCAACGTGGGTACAGGTGGGTCACCTTAGATGTGACCTCTCTGTATTTCATTATCACACACAAACATGGCCTTCAGGCTCTTCAGCCCTTTTTGAATTTATCTGATTTATCACTCACTTTAAGCACTTTTTTATTGGAATCAGTCACTTTTTTACTTACACACAATTATTTTATGTTTGATTCACGATATTTTCTTCAAAAATTAGGCCCTGCTATGGGTTCTTCTTTTGCGCCATCTTATGCGAATCTTTTTATGGGTTTTTGGGAGGCACAACACATTTTTCACGAATCTAATTTATTTCGACATCACATTATATTTTATCGGCGCTTTATAGATGATCTTATTTTGGTGTGGGATGGGGATTTAGACTCACTTTGCACTTTTATTAACACACTTAATAATAATGATTATAATCTACACTTTACATATACACAGAATATTCACCATATACACTATTTAGACATGACACTTTCAATAGACATTGATAAGAACATTTAGACGGACATTTTCCGTAAACCCCATTCCAAAAATGCACTTTTATGTGCGACAAGTTGTCATCCACCAGCACTCATTAAAAGTATACCAAAGGCACAGTTTATTCATTTAAAAAGGATATGTTCTACGAATGACATGTTTTTGAGCCGGTCACGTGAAATGACAGATAACTTTAAAGAAAGAGGTTATAAAGAGGAGGACATTATTAAAGCATTTAAATATGCAGATTCCTTAGATAGGGAAGAGCTTATAAGATTCAAAAAAGGTTATAATAAAAAACAAAATATTTATGAGGATAATTCAGTTTGCCCATCCTTTATTTCCGTATACAATAAACAATCAAAAGCAATTAAAAAGATTTTTCAACAACATTGGAAAGTACTTACCTTAGACCATGATATTGCCTCTCTTGTACAGGGAGGGCCCAGATTCATTTACAAAAAAACAAAAACTTTAGGCAATCATTTGTCTCCAAGTTTATTTAATGCACAGTCTAATAGACAATCACTAGGTAATATTCCCAAAGGTTTTTTTCCCTGTGGGCGGTGTTCCACCTGTAAATATGCCAGATCTATAAAAAACATCACTACATGTGTGGGAAAACATTATATTAATAGCTTTATGAATTGCCATACAAGTCATGTGATTTATTACCTACAATGTGGGTGAAAGATTTCTTACATTGGACGAACAATTAGGCCTGTAAGAATAAGGATACAGGAACATATTAGACATATTCTGAAAAAAGATATGCTGCACCCTGTGTCAAGGCATTTTTCCATGTGTAGTCTTGGCGATATCTCTAACTTCACTTTTTCTGCCTTAGAACATGTTAAAATCCACCCTAGAGGTGGAGATAGATTAAATAAGCTCAATACTAGGGAAATGTATTGGATTCATGTTATGAACACTTTACATCCCACTGGGATTAATATCGAGTGGGATCTTAAACACTTTTTAGTTTGATTTTGTATTGAAGATGGTTATATTTTTATTCAGTATTATTTATATTTATATTATATTATTTATTCACTGTTTATATTTATTTATGTAGTATTGCTTAGTACTATATTATATCATATATATATACAATGTCATCATTGATTATTTTTAAGCATTAAAAGTTTATATAATTTTTGATCACAGGTGTACATGAATCCAATTACATTTCATAATGGGTCCTCTCGTCATTACAATTCATTATTATTGATTTAGATTTTGATTAAGATGTGTTAATATATACCATGTATTCTATACTCTATCAATTTTTTATAGAATTTTTAGTGAGCCTTTAAATAGCTTTCTTTGTATAGATATGTTGCTATTTATATTGCTACACAGTTACTGGTACTTGTTTTACATATTACATGTTTGTTTTATTAGACAAGTATTGCTTTTAATGTATTTTGTGTCTCTTAGGTCTAGATAATACATCCTTTGTCCTTGATGATGCTTTGTAAGTGTAATCCATTAACTATTAAGGGGCTTGTGTTCCCTGGCCATTGATTAAGTGGTTATGCAATCACCTGTGTGTGCCCTTGCCTACTTATTAAGTTCAACCAATAGTATGTGTGGACTCACTATATATGCATCATCATGTGCTGTACCAGATACTCTTTGACAAAGTCCCAGGCTGGGACGAAACGCGTCAGAGTTCGCTCTGTAGCATATCTTTTCTAGTGTATATGCACAAATAAACTACAACCTTTTTATTGTATTCTATTGCGTGTGGATCTTCTATCTTCCAATACCTGACGGCAGCAGTGCACCGCCTCTTTGTTCTATTTTTGGTTTCCTTCCCTGGGCTGGAGCACGCTACTCTTCACTTCCGGTTCAGAGGCACCCGACGTCATCGCTGGATTCTGAACGCCGACCGCTTCGCATGGAACATAGACCCGTTGTGTCAAGTATGTGAGTGTTTGCCCTCCCTATTCTATCTCCCTCTGCACCTCTGCAGTGAGGTTACCTTGTCCCCGTGTGGCTCCGGATGTATGAGGGCAGTGGCGGAGGGTGGCGACACATTCAGTTGTTTATGGTTCCTTCTCAGGGGACGCAGCTGTGTTGTGGCTTCACATGCTCCCTACCACATCTCAGCCCCTATCTGCGGTACGCCACGATACAGGGTTCAAGCGGGGTGAATATATGTTTATGCTTCATTTATTTTTCAATGTGACTCTGAACGGAAGTTGGCTTTATTACTATGCAGTATATTTTTTCTGGACATTTGATAGTGGTTTCTGCATACGATTTGTAGCATCAGTACTCCTTGGAGCAATTCTAGGATTTCTTTTATTCGTTATAGAGTATGCTGTATTGTACAGGTAAATAGAGATGGGCACATTTTTTGGGTGGATTTGGATCTTCAGCGGATCGGACGGTTCCTTTGGTCCGTAAATTTCAGCAGATCAATCTCAAAAAGGGCGATAAGCATTTTGCGGATTTTTTATTATTATTGCCAATACACTCCACGGACTCCTCAACCTGTTGACGGATTTGTAGAATCCAATCCGCAGATTCAACAATCGGTTGGTGAAATTTTAAGAATCTGCCAACGAGTTGTTGAATCCACGGATTGTATTCTACAAATTCGTCAATGGATTGTATCCAATGGCATTTTTTTATGAATCAGCACAGATGGTGCTTCTTGGACATTGCAGTCTGTTTCCAATCCATTTTTCCACTTGCATTGCCCTTTGATTGGAATGACGCACTGAGTGAAGGAGGGTACGCCATATGGGAGTCTGTGTGTGCTATCGGATGTTTCCGCGGACACAGCGGAGAGAAGGGAGCCTATACCAGACGGACCGGACGTGATCATGTGCACTACCGGCACTCGGGAGCTCCAGAGAGTTTGGGTGAGGAGACGCAGCTGAATCAGAGACGACCGACACCGATGCTGCTTGCTGGACTGAGGCATTGAAAACGGAGCGCTACAAGAGGGATTCACGGAGGTAATTACATTTTTGTCTCCTTTTCATATGCATCCCAGGTAGCGGTGTCCATTGGAGCTCTGTTTCTGCCGCATGCTGTCCTTGGTCACCTCTTCAAGCAACATATTTTGACACCCATGTTTTCATTCCCCCTCACAGATTTCCTCAGTTGCCCACATCACCATTAATTATTTTTTTATACATTTTGTGTTTCTCTGTTTTCAGCTTTTAGTAGCCTTGCCACAGACATGTATGTACAGAGGCTGGAGTATATATTATTCTGCTTGGATGATATCAGGCAAAACGGCAGTCAAGGACAATTTGACTTCCCATGAGAAAGGGGCTCTGAGACACATACATATGAGTCTAAAAAGATAAGAATCTGTGATGTCTCAGAACAAAATACTGAGCATCAGAGAAAGGACTCAAACTGAGAGCATGCTGAAAGACATTTTATATATTGCAATGAGTTTATATTTAGCCACAGTTATATATATTTTTTTATCCGACCGTGATGACAAGTTACGTAAACAAAGAACACACATTTACAAAGAATAACATTCACTGTTACTTTTTTTCTTTCAAATATACTTTATTTTCAATTATTTTCTTCTAAGTCACAACTTCTGATCCCAAACGTATGCAGATACAGTACAGTACATCTCTTGATCAATGTTAACAGTTGTGCTGTTTTAGTTTGATATAAAAGGGTGAAACAAGATGTTTGTCTCACAAACACAATTATCTGTACCGACAACAATACAATATATTTGTGGATGTAATTATGAAATATTGTTATGTAACACCAACAAATGCAATCAATATATATATATATATATATATATAAGAAAGTTAAGGAATCTGGAATCCCCCGACAGATTACGCATGCATTTTTTTAGTGCCCAATCTGTCTTCAGATTTTGGTGTTTTTCCCATCTCTAATTGACAGCTCTCCAGATTTTGGTTCAAAGGTAAAAAAATAAAAAGCATCTACAGTACATGTATATATTTCTGTCCGTGCCTCTTGTTTTGTTTTTTCTCGAGTACCTAGTCGTATCACAAAAAACATATGACGCAGGCAAATTATCTTTTTCTGTGTGACCTTGACCTCTATTTGTTTTCAGCTAGAAATCCAATGCCAAGTTTTATTAAGTAATTACATTTTCCTACCAGGCTTACAGAGCATTTTAATCTCGGAAAATAAGGGCTTCTTTATAGTTTTATTGAATGTTCTTTGCAATCCTGATTCCTTAACAAAAACAACCATCTTGAGAAATGTACCTAGTTCCGCCTCATTGTTTTGCTTATGCACCAAAACAATAAAGTGCCCTGTCCATTGCTTCCCACCCCAGGGCTGAGTCATAACTGCCTTGGAAGTACTGCAGCAGCACTTACTTTAAGTGCTATTAATCATGTGTAGTATATGAAGCATAACACTTAAAAATGTAAATTAATCATATTTACAAAAGACTGCAGTGACTTCAATTCAGGTAAACATAAGAATGTTAGTACCATTTTTACTTGGAAAAGGCGAAACTTTAGGGACATGGGCGCAGTGATGCTACTTCTTCAGCGCTCCCAGTCCACACCGGGACACTCTCTCATTATGCAGCCTCAGCTAAGTAACACAGTAATTGTTTATCATGCTGGATACTATTTACTATGACTGAGCATACTTCTGTGTTCTAACTGGCTAGCTGTTGCGCCTCTTGTGTGGTGCTCGGTACCTGTTTGGCTCAGGAGATGCTCAGTGTTCTGCAGTGTAATGGGGAAACAGGACAGGATCACAGTGATCCTAGATGTTCTTTCTTAGTGCCATAGTGGGCTCCGGTTGAACTGAAGACAATCCCCACCATGACAGTCTTTTATCCCCATACATCTAGTCAATAGATTGCGACTCAGCCAGATATATAAAAGGTCTTTATTCTGCAGCCACTGAGTGATTTTATTACAGCGATTGCAATCAGTTGCCAGGATAGCTTCCAGGCTCCTGGATGGTACAGGCCTGCTAGTAATGATGAAGCCTCACTAGAGTAATGCTTGCACCCAGCCCATGAGGGACTAAGCACATGTCTTCCTCCCAGTCGGGAGGAGACTTGGCTTACATCCTCATCCCTTGAAGGGGAAGAGGGAACTGCCTGAACCCCACCCTGTGAGGGCTGGGTTCATCTCTATAATTTAGAACACCTCCTCAATAGTGCAAAAGGGGAGGGCATAGGCTCTGCATCCTTATTGGACAGACACAGACTCCCATGTCATCTCCACCTATCACTCACAGAGGCTGCAGGAGGGGGAAAAAGCCCCATAGGATAGCCTGTCACTGTCTGGATCTTAATGGAACTTACATGACAGGGAAGGCAGAAAGGTAGCTTGCCCAGCTATCGCTACATATATATATATATTTAAAGATATAAATATATATATAATTTGAAAAACATACACATATTGGACATAGTGCAAATTCAAAAACAAAAATATTGCACATGCATCAAAGTCAGCAATATACAAGTAAACAATCCAAATAATTATACAATATATATATATTTAAATTACAATAATCAATTAAAACAGATATTGTACCATAAATTCTACCCAGCAGACTCAGAGATGGTGAAAAAATGTATACACCTATACATAAAAAATATATCTGTTATCACTAAATTAATTAGCACTAAAAGATCAATCAAACTATAGTTCTTGTATCCAAACATTGATTAAAACATCAGATGATAAATATCATAGTTTGAGAATCTACAATGTTTCTTGTCTGCATAGTGTCTTGAATCTATCCCCCTCCAAAATGCTGGGGGTGGTGTGATCAAGACCCATAATGATCATATCATTAGGTTTTCCACCTTGAAAAGTGGCAAAGTGTCTAGGTACATTATAACTTTTGTTGTCTTTAATAATATTTCTTCTATAGGTATGTTCCAGAAACCTGATATGTAAAGGACGTATTATACGACCATCAACTTGTAGACTGCATACACATGATATCAAATAAACCACATGGTTGTGGAGATGGTTTCCCCTTTAACATTTTTACTGTTGGAATGTGAAATAAAATTATCAGTACATAAAAAAGGACACATACTGTAATGCATCTTTTCTATCACATTTGAAATTCCTTATTATCGTAATTGGAAGGATCGAGCAAATTGTATGTCTTTATTTGTATAGCGCCATTAATGTACATAGCACTTCACAGTAGTAATACACATGGTAATCAAATAAATAACAGATAATATAAATAACAGATCATGGGAATAAGTGCTTCAGACATAAAAGTAACATTAAGGAAGAGGAGTCCCTGCTCCGAGGAGCTTACAGTCTAACTGAGCAAATAGAAGAGGAGGTGGAGTATGCTTATATGTTAAACCGGATCTAAAACCTATTTTAAGGGAAGATGTTTATGAAGGAATTATGAAAATGTAGAGACCCTGTGGATAGAAATTAGCAGCTGAGATAAAAGTATAAAGAAAATGTTTGTAGGGATATGCTATAAACCAAACACAAAACCCCAGCAAGCTCTTTTTGGGAACCCCTAAGCCCCCACAATATATATATATATATATATATATATATATATATATATATATATATATATATATATATATATATGTGTAGAGGTATCAGTACCATGTTAGCCGAGCTTCAATAATCAAAAAATAAATAAATGATACCGTTCTGTGGCTAACGAAATGCTTTTATTTGTGCCAGCTTTCGAGATACACTGATCTCTTCTTCCGGCGATGTTACAATGAATGAAGCAAGGATTACTTAAAAACAGTGTCTCTTGGAATGTTATCTGTGCTGGTCCTTCCCCCGTGTGGATGAGATTTATGGCTGGAGGTGTCAAAGGGTAACTGAAAGCAAGTGAAGAAAGAGTGTGTATGTGTATCAGTGTGAATAAAAATATTTACTATATATATATATAAGTGTCAAAATGGAGTGCTATTGAGCGTGGCATATGTATACAACAGACGACAGAGAAGCCCAATGCTACATCCAACATGACAGAAATACACAGTAAAATACTGATACAGCAGCGGCAGCTCTTATTCGAGCAAAAGACGCTGGCTGTATGCGGCTGGGAAGCGGGTAGCCGCGGCGCGTGGCGGCGCACTGTGACGTCACAGTCACATGCGCGCCCGGCTTCCCCAGGCTTCCCCAGGCTTCCCCGACACCCCTGGAGATGAAATTAAGGTAAGCGGGGGTGCGGGGAAGCAGAGGGGCAGAGCAGAAGCCGGGTTCGGGGTCCGGAAGGGGGGGTAAATTGCGCGCGATGAGGAGGGGGGTGAGTGGGGGAAACGCGGCGGCGCGCGTTTATTACTGGCGGCAGCTGGGGCAGATCCCGGCATGCCGCCGGCATTTACTTTAATAAAGTATGTCGCTACTGTATATTCTCTTGAAAAGGGGTAATTTAGTTTAACCCTTTGGCCAAAGCATTGTAAGCTTGCGAGCCACGACAAGGCAGACACCCGTTAGCAAGTCCCAACACTACCAGATAAAATACTAATATACCTCTATTAGGATTAAAATTCTCATTTACCTCTATTAGGAGGGAGAAAGACCACAGTGGGTCTATATCCAGCAGAATCAAAGGACCTACTAACTTGTGAAGTGGGTGGGGCGGGGGGGGTGTCTTAAAACCTGGGAAGGAGGAGCCACCAACCACCAACAGCTGAGAATAGGTTAACAAAACACAAAACCCCAGCAAGCTCTTTTTGGGAACCCTTGAGCCCCCACAATATATATATATATATATATATATATATATATATATATATATATATATATATATATATATATATGTTCTTCAGTATTCGGTGATACCTTTTTATGGGACTAACAATTTATGTCATAGGACAAGCTTTCGAGAGTTATCCTCTCTTCTTCAGGTCATGCAATACTGATATACAAATGAATCTATGGCTAAAACAGTGTGGAGAGAGGGGGGAAAAAAACCATCAGATATTTACTGTAGATAAGGTAGGGTGTTAAGTGTTTGAAGCCAGGGGATAGTGTCAAAGAAAGGTGGGAAGGGGGAGGGATACTGGGGGGGAGAGAAAGTGTGGATAAGAATAGAGGCAAGCAGGATAATTAAAAGCAATTTTGATAGGGTGTGTGAAAACCCATGTCCGCATTAAGTCCTTTGGTTTTGGTGTCAAAGAGTCTGATCATTCTGGGTTTAAATGTTTTCCGGTCTGTTTTAGCCATTGAACCCTTTGTATATCAGTATTCCTTGACCTGAAGAAAAGAGGATAACTCTCGAAAGCTTGTCCTATGACATAAATTGTTAGTCCAATAAAAAAGGTATCACCGAATACTGAAGAACTCATTTATTCTGCACTATTGCAACTGGACTAACACGGCTATTTTCTGCTTTTTATATATATATATATATATATACAGTAAGTGTAGAAATGGAGTGCTTCCCAAGTTAGTGGGTCCTTTCATTCTACTGGATATAGATCCAATGTGGTCTTTCTCCCTCCTAATAGAGGTAAATGAGAATTTTAACCCTAATAGAGGTATATTAGTATTTTATCTGGTAGTGTTAGGACTTGCGAACGGGTGTCTGCCTTGTCGTGGCTCGCAAGCTTACAACACTTTGGCCAAAGGGTTAAACTAAATGACCCTTTTTCAAGGGAATATATAAGTATTTTACTGTGTATTTTTGTCATGTTGGATGAAGCATTGGGCTTCTCTGTCGTCTGTTGTATGCTATAAACCACCAAATATCTGTGAGATTGAGGAAGCTAACATACTTTTGCAAATTGAGAAGGCATCAAAACTAGGTCATGTTCGCATAATGGGTGATTTTAATTATCCAGATATAGACTGGAGCAATGAGCTTAGCATTACAACAAAAGGAAACAGGTTTGTGGGGGTGCCTAAAGACAATTATATGACCCAAATTATTGAGGAACCAACCAGGAGAGGGGCAATACTGGATTTCGTAATATCAAACAACATAGAAGTAATAGCAAATATTCAAGTCCTGGAACATTTGGTAACAGTGATAATAACATGGTCTCATTTGAAACACTCACAGGCATAGACAGGTTATGCTAGAGAGCAAACGTTCACTTTGGAGAACATCAGAGAAAATACTAATAATAGTAAAACATAACCTTTAATAATTACAATTGTTCAAATAATAACACTTAAGAAATGTACTGATAAAAAGTGAGATAAGGGGAGGTGAGGACGATATAGTAGTGTATAGCAGCTATTAAAGGGTGCTGCGGGTTAAAAGTCCTGGAGACTAAGCTGCTCACTAGTAAATGCTGCAGGCAGTATAATTCATTGCAAACACTGTTTAAAACAGTCTCAGAAATGTTATGATTCATAGACACATATGTTAAGTGGTTACACACAAACACAGCCACACATGTCTGTTGAGTGAGGAGTGGCTTAAGCAGTAGTCTGATACAGTGGAATGGATGCATACAGATGCAGCCAGACTTACTGTGGTCACGTTCACCCACTGAGAAGCCAGGGCGAAGGGGGGAGGTGGCTGCTGCAGCGGGGGCCTATGCTTTTCAATGCGACACCCGCAGCGTTAATCCTCCCGAGCCGCAATCAGTGTGGTTACGGGAACGCAGGCTCTCGTAATAATGCAAACTGTACGTCCGGCTACATCTGTATTACAGCAGCGGCAGCTCTTATTCGAGCAAAAGCCGCTGGCTGTATGCGGCTGGGAAGCGGGTAGCCGCGGCGCGTGGCGGCGCACTGTGACGTCACAGTCACACGCGCGCCCGGCTTCCCCGTCTTCCCCGGCTTCCGCAGGCTTCCCCGACACCCCTGGAGATGAAATTAAGGTAAGCGGGGTTGCGGGGAAGCAGAGGGGCAGAGCAGAAGCCGGGCTCGGGGTCCGGAAGGAGAGTAAATTGCGCGCGAGGTGGAGGGGGTGTGCATGTGGGAAACGCGGCGGCGCGCGGTTATTACTGGCGGCAGCTGGGGTAGATCCCGGCATGCCGCCGGCATTTAGTGCGATAAAGTATGTCGCTACTGTAAGCTGAGTATAAAGGAAAACCAAACACTGAATATGTTATAGCTACTGTATAAAAGGTAGGTTAGAAGAAGCACACAAAAGACTAGGATAGAGTCCAAACAACTTCTATTTGCATTCAATACATCAGAGCCAGTGAGCATAGTGATGTTTCTTCAGGCCACTCTGCCTGTTGTTTTTTCTAATCTGTGAGCTCCCCTCAAGGAGCTCATGTTTTCAGGGGGTGCGGAGTCCCTTGGGCAGACGGCAGCAAGAGGGCTACTAATTCTAAAGACGGCACCAGCGCGGAGTAACACCTCTGTTTTTTGAAATGGCAGATGACATTTAATATAGATAAATGTTATACATTTGGGAAGCAATGATAAAAATGCTATGTCCAAACTAAATGGGACAACATTTGGTCAATCCTTCTTGGAAAAGAATTAAGGAATGCATGTAGACAACAGGCTAAGGAACAGTGCTCAATGTTGGGCAGTAGATACAAAGGCTAACCGAATAAAACAAGGTACAATATAGATGGAAGGGATCACAGCATGATTTTGTCCCTGTATAAATCTTTAGTAAGACCACACCTTGAATATGGAGTACGGTTTTGTGGCTGGACAACATGCAGACACGAACTCCCAAATGAATAAAGGGCACGGAAGGCCTGCCGTATGACAAAGCACCACAGTGGAAGTACTTTTCACCCTTGTTTTTATGTGCCAATAAAGTTTTTGTACTCAGTACCTGCAGTCCAGTTCGGGTGTTTTCTTGCACTGTGCACCACCATTTATATCTTTGTTTGCTGCTCAACATGAAGCTGGAGCATGCCCATAGATTCATCAAACAGCAGGGACTAAGTGAGTACTTTCACCATTTTTCTTATATGCCAAATCATTTTTTCAATTAAACCTCCCTACATCATCGGAGAAGGGAGCAATGCTTAGACGCTTATTACAGTGGTGAAAAACAGATAGTGTGCTCTAATCTATTTTCTGAATAATAATAGTGTGAGTAGGACCCAATAGTGTGTCGATAGAATTAAGTGATAGGGAAATTCCCTTAAAACAAGGTAGAGCTGCATCTAGTCAAGGTAGATAGATGGCTCATGCATCAACGACTAGAAATAGATGGAAAAGACAAGTGCAAACTCTCATAGGCATTACCAAACAATAGTTTTAGTAGGTTAAAAAGTGTTAAATACACATACAGTGAGATAGAAACATAATAACAGTCAGATAAAAAAACCCACAAGTCATTGAAATCCTAGACTCTCGCAAGCATCACCGGATTGCCGGGAACCCCGCAAGAAAGCCCAGCCGGGCTAATGGTAGCAGGTAGGTGTAGTCACACGATTACTGTAGTGTTGAGAATATCTATTCCGGTAGGGAAAGCATCCGCTCCCGGTCCCAAGCGTACACTTGATGATTGAAGTATTGGGGGCATCTGTTCCGGTAGAGAGAGCACCTGCTCCCGATCCAAGGAGTCCACACCCCACGCTCCACTCAGCCGTATAGATTTTGCTGGAATCACCTCCGTTCAGGGAACAACTGAGGCACAAAGGTTTCGAGGGTGACGTCACCGCCCAGGAGTAGCCCAAAGAACAAACAGCCGCACGTGGTGCAAATCATAAAAAGTTCGTTGAGAAAGTTGAAAAGTGGGGCTCAATATTGGAAAAGGCTAGCAGCGTAGCACACAATCTTGTCTAACACGTTTTGTAGCAGGTGCTATGTCATCAGGGAACACATATTCTCAACGCTACAATAATCGTGGGACTATACCTGCCTGCTACCAATAGTCAAGTTGGGCTTTCTTGCGGGATTCCTGTCAATCCGGTGATGCTAGCGAGGGTGGGATATTTCAATGACTCTTGGTGGTTTTGTATCTGACTGTTATTATGTTTCGATTTCTATGTGTGGTGTATCTAACACTTTTTTACCTACTACAACAATTGTTTGGTAATGCTTATGAGAGTTTGCGCTTGTCTTTTCTATCTTTTCCTTATTACTGTGGGACTTTCTAGTGGACTGGGGATAGAGGAAGTCGCATCTTCCCGTCCCCAGATGATTATCTCTTGTCCTTTTTCATACTATATATAGCATGTACTGCAGCACAATCTCAACTATTTCAAGTGTACTCAGAGAAGGAATATCCCTCTAAACCCTGAACAATTGAGAATCCTTAGTTCTATAAAATCACAGCCATTATTTGATACTTATTGTGATATTAACTTGCATGCACATTTTCTAGATGCACTGTTGTGGAGTTTTCTTCATTTTTTTTTTGTTTTGCTGTCTTATGAGTTATGAATGTAACATGGTAAGTCTATTCTGCCTGTCTTTCCCCCTGCTATGTAAGTCCCTAATAAGTTCAGGGCATTAACAGGTTAATCCGTGGGCTTTTGTCCCCCCTACAGGCTCCTCTGTGATGGACAGAGGTGAGGTGGTGACTCATGGCCTGGGTACGCCTATCAGTATAGGTCTAGACCCTGAGCCCGCCTCGTCTGAACCCTAATCAGGGGAGTATCCCAAATTTCGTGCAGTCTTGCTCTGGAGAGAAAGGATAGAGCATGGGCTGTCAGTCTCTCCCTTTGCGAGGATGAGCAGTCCCACCCCAGGCGCAGGCCTGGTGAAAATCAAGACTCATTGCCCATATTATCGGGGTAGGCACCTTCTGGAAGTCTCGAACTTCAGAGACAGTACAGCACTGTAAGAAGAGTGGCAGTGGTTGTGTATGATGCTGCTAATAAAGGATCCTGGTTCTACTATATCCCCCTGTCTGATGTCAGTCATTGGACAGGGGGGGGGGAGAAGGATGCTGTGGTGGGGGCTGATATCTGGAGCACCCTGGGGCCCACTACAGCTGGAGGCGCTGAGTACCGAGAAGAACTCGAGCGCCTGTCCTGGTCTCAACAACACCGCAGTTAGCTCAAGATCTCCTGCTCCATACAGGCATTGCACCACACTAACAGAGTAGACTGTAGAATCTCCCAGAGAAGGGGGGAAACAGGGCTACATGAAGAAAGACACCCCTAGGGGGTGCCACCCTTCCTCTTGTTTTTTAACTATCCTATGCTTTAATAAAGTTACCCTATAGCGCAGTCCAGCCTTTTGCCATTTTTTGCTGTGCGGCCGTGCCCGCTGTCTCACTCTCCTTTCCAGTGACGGTGAATTCTTTGGTGTTGAGAAAGTGTAGCAATCGAGAGAATACAAGACGTTCAGACGTCATATACTCATATAGCTATAATTTGTGGTGTTACATATCTCATAATATCAGTACAGTGACTCTTAATCTCAGAATCACTCCATATACATATATACGTAAACAAACTATACCAACAGTGCGAACGCTGTGCAAACAATTATTATCTTTTATTTCTGTCCGGCCTCACAATCGCGGGGTACTGGCCTGTAGATCCTGGCGTGCTAGTACAGTCGTTGGAGCTCATAAACTGTGTGTGTGTGTTGCAGGCCTGGTGCTTCACAACGATTAAATTGTGATAGCAATATAACTGCAGCTTACTGTATATCCTTTGTAGTTAGGTCACGCACTCCAACCTGATTTAAATCCTGTATAGTTGGGCTCTCTCATCTTTCTCTGTAGTTGCCTCTATCTGCCTGGGTGCCTCTGCACTGTCAGGTCCTGGTTTCTGCTGGGCCCTGCTGCATGCACTGGTCCAGTGGGGTAACTCTCTCTGCAGTTCCCTCTCTCTTAGGGGTCCTGCATGGACTCTGTGCAGGATGTGCCTGCACACCTCAATCCCTCATCCCCTTTCCAACTCCCACCAGCTGTCATTCCACTGGCTAAGCACAGTCACATGGTCCAGTGGAATGTAATTCTTAAAAGGCTATGTCCTGTGCTGATGGCAGACATGAGTGGTAAATCACAAAGGTATGCTAAATAATTTAAACATAGGGAAAAAAATTCTCTTATGAGACATACTTGACAAATGTTTCACTGTGGTTCTTTGTTTGCTTTGCATCAATATAATATAATATTATTTATCAAATATTTTACTAGGGAAAAAATGCATTGAGCGTTACAGTACCTTTTGTTTTCAAGTATGTCCTGGGCACAAAATAAAGTTGACAACATGATAAATTATACAATAGTTACAAGCACGTTTAAAGTAGGAAACAGCCAAAGTCTCGATTGAAGCAGATGAATATCTTGCCTAATAACATTTTACCAAGTTAGTACTCGGTGTCCATATGTTTTATGTTTTCCATTACATGTTTTACATTGTTTTCCTTTAAATGTTTATGTTTTACATTACAATTTTTTTACATTTTTATCTGAAGGAATATGCCATAATATACTACAAAAACTTTAATGTAACAGAAAACTGTATTTCTCTGTCTTCACTGTGGCGATTTGACTGAAACATTCTGAAAACGACGTGTGACTAGTATTTTATCACTCATTGCGTAATTCCTATTGTATATCTCTTTGATAAAGCGACCCTGGCGAGAAACGCGTTAGAGGTTTCTCTTTTTAATTAGTATGTCTCAATAAATTTTTTTTATTTTTTCATTGGCCTCCAGTTCTCTTCCTTTTTTGCTGTGCTCCTAGTTTCTCTCCCATCTCATCTATTGTATTTCAATGTTACTGTATATAATGTGCTGTGTTTAATTATTGCAGCCAAACAGCTCGACTAAACAGTATGCTCATCTTTCTTTGGATCTGGCAAAAGGTTTGCTTTTGGCAATATCACTAAACTATAAAGGTTGTTTTTGCTATTACAGCAAAACATGGTATGGGAAAGATAATTTTAAAGCAGGATGTGGGTAAGAAAACATTCAGCCACCTCTTAAAATGAACATGCTGTGCTATATAACAAACAGATTCAGTATTTATACACTACCAGTCCCTAAAGTAACTCTGCGTAGAGTAAAATAAACACGTAGCCCAAACACACAAACCATTGCTAGGTCTTTCATATTTATTTTATGTGGTTACTTTAACCATGCCCACCAGCCCCTGCAGTCTGACTCAGTATGGTGAAATAAGGAACACTTTTTAGGCTATTGTTTTCTCTTAGGTGCTGAAGGCAACATATTTTTAGTACATTTAAGTTTGAAGAATAGGTAATATAAAATACATAACTGTAACATTTCAGTTCACATGCACTTATGTATGCATGGAATGTTGCAAACCTATTTGATATGTAGCAAGGTCCCCTCTGTGCTTGCTTTGTAACCCCCCCTCCCTGAACTCACCTCCGTGGCGGTCGGGAGGGTTGTGGCCGGTCCCGGAGGCGCACGGATGCAGGCGTACGTGCGCCGGTAAGCAGGTACCGGGGGCGTGCGGGGTGTGTGGGGGTTGTCGGGCAGCAATTGCGTCGCCAAGGACGCCCGGCGGGTCTTGCAGAGAGCGCAGCCATGTTGAGGACCCTTAGCGCTTGTGCAGGAAGTGGCGGCCATTACATGTCGCGCTTGCGCATTTAGCGCGCTAAGGCTGGCCAATAGGAGAAGGTCTCTAGGCGGGGACTACATATCCCATGAGCCTCTGAGTAGTCACCTGTCCTCAGATAGCCAATAGGGTTGTTTAGATTCTTGCTGACAGGATAGGGAAGTGTTCAGCAGGTACCACGCTAGTCAGTGGGTGCTGGGATAGCAAGGGGAGAGAAGGTGTGTGTGCAGGGGTCAGTGACCCACTGCAGTAGGCCAGTATATTTCCCCTAGGCCCCAGAGCAGGCCCTGAGACACCATTTGTTTGTGGCTGCTGCAGGGAACAGCCCTTATATAGGGACCTTGCCTGATTAGTGTATAGTGTCAGTCAGGGACACAGCACCAACATACCGGTACCTTACAGGCGCTGATCCCGCCTTGGGGGTGGGTTTCTTGGGGACACTTAGGGGTTAAGTGACCAAGGGACTGGTCGGTTACGTTGGACACGGTGTGGGATATACACGGTGGTGGGATACTATTGTACAGTGACGCTGTGACGACTCAGGAGATTCCTTGTCCCTCTCTCCCATCTCCTGTTACTCCTTCCCACTCTGCTCCCTTACCTTCTACCTCTCTTCCCCTGCCGCAGCGCGTTCCCCGCAGGACCCTTATACCCATGCGTTCCCTGAGCCCCTGCTTCGATCCTCCCCGCTCCCTCTCTCCCGCGGTCACAGCGTTACCAGCCCCTGTCGTGCCACATGATCCATTGCCTCCTCCTGGCGTGGTGCCCGCGGCGTGGTGCTCCGCGCGCCTGGTGACGCATCCGGTGCGTGCACTCCCCCAATCCTCGGAGGGCACGTGCACACGCTCCGCCACGGCTCTCCCTGACTCACCTGTCTCCTCCGCTATGCCGCTGTACGCCATCGCGCAGTCTCAGGTCGCGCGCATGTTCCCCTTCGCTGAGCTCCGTCCGCCCCCTGCGGTCTTCCCTTGCTCCATGCGATCCCTCGCTGTGTCGCAACCAGTGCACGTGCACTCCCACCTTACAGAGGGCACACGCACAGGTTTTTCTTATCCTGTTTACAGGTCTCCACCTCCCAATTCTTCAGGCCTTTCCCCGGTCCGCCCCTTCTGTCTCCTCCTCTTCTCTTCCTGTCCAATCCTTGTCATCTCCACTTCTCTCTCTACTCCTCCCCTCTCTCCCATTGGTAACTCCTCCTATATAATCCCTGTCTGTCCACTTCTTCCCCGCTCTGCATAGTTCCTGTTTCCCTGTGTGTACCTGACCTATGCTTTGCTCTCTCCGTGTACTCCCTGTATCCTGCTCCTGTGTTATCTTGGATCTCCCTGGTTTTGACCCCTCTCGTCCTGGACTAGTCTGCTCTCTGGTATCCCTGTGAACACTGCTACGCCTTCTACTACGTTAACCTCTGGACTCCTGAATCTGGCACATGGACACGACTATTCTTTCGGACAATCCCAAGCATTGCAAGTATACTCTAACAACTCTTTCTACAGGCCCAGCAACGCTATACCACACTACGGGCTTGCTCCCACTGCTGTGGGTGTGTGGTATTATACCGTTCCCTCCTCGGTACTGGGGTCTAGCCAGGTCTGCGGGCATACAGGCGTGACATTATGCAGAGCCCAACAAATGCAGACCCCCTGAGGTGGGTATAATATTTGTGATAACTGTTCCTTTAGAGGCCTTTCAACTCGTCAGTGATCAGCTGTCCACTCTCTCCCAGCAATTAACTAATGTTTCTCTTCCGGAGACTTGCACGGCGTCTATGCCACTTGTAGCTACCCACACCAGCCCTGTCCCACGGATTCCCTCTCCGAATCGCTATGATGGGAACCCCCTCAACTGCCGCGGTTTCATAAACCAATGTGAGGTGCAGTTTGAAATGTCTCCCTCTCTGTTCCCTACTGGCCGTGCCAAAATCGCTTATATTTACGCCCTACTTACCAGACGCTCTTGCCTGGGCCTCTCCCCTTTGGGAGCGTAGCTGCGAAATAACGCAGGATTCTCTATTCAGACGTGAATTCCAACTTGTGTTTGATACCCCTGTACGGCGCGAGACAGCCGCATTTGCTCTTTTTCATATTTCTCAGGGTCGCAAATCTGCCGCCAAATATGCTATCGGGTTCCGTACTCTGGCCGCCGAAGTACAATGGAATGAGGAAGCCCTCACCGCTGTGTACTGGCACGGACTCTCCGATACGCTTAAGGATGATCTGGCTACTCACATCCGACCTGCGTCCCTGGAGGAACTCATCAACCTAAGCGTACGCATGGACCAGCGTACGCAGGAACGACGACATGAGAGACAATGTTCCCGTTCTTCTTCCCCTGTTTTTTCTCACAGGTCAGCCGCTACGCCTCTCCTGGCCCTGGAGGCATCATAACCTATGCAGGTTGGCAGCCAAAAACTCCAGGCAATTGAGAGAACGCGCCGGCGCCAGAACAGGCTGTGTTTCTACGGTGCTTCCACGGAACATCGCCTCCAGAATTGTCCCTTGAAGCCGGGAAAACGGGCACACCCAGTAAAGGTAGAGGGGCTTCTAATGGGTACTGTCTCTCCTAATCCCTCTCCTCCCAACACTCTTACTAAGAGGTTTGTACTATCAGCCACGCTGGAGGGGCCCAACCTTGCCGTAAAAGTTGAAGCATTCATCGATTCCGGATCGGGCGGTAATTTCCTGGACCAACAGTTCGCATTGGAGACTCAAATCCCCATGGTCAGAAGGAAGAGCCCAGTTGGCCTTGAAGCCATCGACGGACGACCACTTCAACCGGCTTTCATCATTTGGGAGTCTATTCCCCTTACCTTGACCCTGGCTGATGGTCACAAGGAGGTAATTGTCTTTGACGTTTTCCAATCTCCCTCCGTACAGATTATATTAGGATTGCCTTAGCTTCAACTCCACAATCCGCAGTTGATTGGTTCGGTACTCTGCCTATCCAGGGGCCTTCGCCCGCAGATACCACGTCAACGGATCCTCCTGTGGTTGTGCTTGCTGGACTCAACTCGGTACCCGCCGATCGTTTGTCCCTGCCTGTCGTGTACCACAAATACTTGGACGTCTTCAACAAGGTACAAGCAGAGGTCCTCCCTCCTCATCGCCCATACGATTGCCCGGTCGACCTCATCCCAGGGACTGTTCTGCCAAAGTCTAAGTCCTACCCACTCTCCATTCCGGAGACCGAAGCCATGACTGCTTATATTCAGGAAAATCTGGAAAAAGGATTCATCCGCAACTCCACCTCTCCTGCCGGGGCTTTTTTTTTTTTTTGTAAAAAAAAAAGGATGGATCATTGAGGCCATGCATCGACTTCCGCGGCCTCAATAAGATCACGGTAAAAAACCGGTATCCGCTTCCGCTCATTTCTGAACTGTTCGACCGTCTCCAAGGAGCCTCTATCTTCTCAAAACTTGACTTAAGGGGTGCCTATAACCTCATTCGTATAAAAGAAAGAGACGAGTGGAAAACAGCATTTAACACCCGTTCGGGTCACTATGAATATCTTGTTATGCCGTTTGGGCTGTGTAACGCCCCAGCCGTGTTTCAGGAATTTATGAACGACATCTTCCATGATGTATTGGGAACTTTTGTCATTGTCTATCTGGACGACATGACTGCACGTATTTGACTGCGAGTTGATATCTCCACGAACACATCACCTAGTCCATTACCAGTGTTTGCTGCTGTAACATCTACCTGTCACTGCGATTTGGAGTCCCCACGAACCATCTCTTATCACTTGCTGTTTTTTACCTTACTTGTTGTAAGTAGGCAATCTATTAGAGCCAAGTTTCTCATTGCTGCACATTTTTTGGTTAACTTGCTGCACTATTATAATCCCCCTTTTTTTTCGTTTTGGGTGTTCCTGATGCCATCGCTCCCTTCCTACCCTGGATCCAAACTAATTGTCTATCTAGACGACATTCTGATTTTTTCTAAAAATTTGGAGGAACACATTCAACATACCAAACTTGTACTCTCCAGGCTTCGTTCTAACCGTCTTTACGCCAAGATGGAGAAATGTTTGTTCCACAGGCCTCCACTTCCTTCTTAGGCTATATTATCTCCAGCCAAGGTTTTTCCATGGACCCAGAGAAACTGAAGGCGGTTCTCGACTGGCCACTCCCTAATTCGCTCAAGGCTGTGCAACGTTTTCTTGGCTTTGCCAATTACTACAGGAAGTTTATAAAAAAATTCTCTTCTATTGCACTTCCCATCACCGCCTTGACCAAAAAGGGCGCCGACGTCTCATCCTGGCCACCTGAGGCCATTGCTGCCTTTGAGACTCTCAAGAAGGCGTTCGTTTCTGCCCCCATCCTTCGTCACCTGGATACCTCCCTCCAGGAGTGGAGACATCTGTTAGAGGGTTCCAAGGAACCAATCGCTACTCTTACCGACCATAAAAACTTGTTATACATTGAGGTGGCTCGCCGCCTGGGCTCCCGCCAGGCTCGCTGGTCACTTTTCTTTTCCCGCTTCAACTACACCATATCCTACATTCCAGGGACCAAAAATGTTAAAGCGGACGCTCTCTCCCGTCAGTTTGCCTCTGAGACCGAAGCTAAGGAAATCTCGGAACCTATTCTGCCGGCCAAGTGCATAATCGCTGCCAATAACTTTGATGTATTAGATGAGATTCACAAAGCACAAGCACACATTCCCAGCAGGTTCAGGGTACCAGAAGGACGTCTCTACGCAGCTCCACGTTTCCGCCATAATGTCCTTCTTTGGGGTCACTCCTCTAGAGCAGTTGGTCATCCAGGCTTCAAGAGAACCACTGATCTCATTAAACGGACTTTTTGGTGGCCTAAGATGAATCAAGACATCTTCGAATTTATTTCCGCCTGTGCTGTATGTGCCCAGAGCAAAACCCTCCATCATAAACCTTCTGGACTACTTCTACCACTTCCCATCCCTGAACAACCCTTGAAACACATTTCGATGGACTTTATTGTTGAACTACCTATTTCCAAGGGGATGAACACTATTTTAGTCGTGGTTGATAGATTTTCAAAGCAGGCTCACTTTATTCCCCTCAAGGGTCTTCCCAACTCTGCCACCCTGGCAGACGTCTTCCCCAAAGAGATCTTCAGGTTGCACGGCGTTCCCACTTCTATCGTCTCAGACCGTGGGTCTCAGTTCATTTCAAAATTCTGGCGTGCCTTCTCTCAAAGATTGGGTATATCCCTCTTGTTCTCATCAGGATATCATCCACAAACCAACGGTCAAACGGAAAGGATGAACCAAACTCTTGAACAGTATCTGAGATGCTTAATTTCTGACTCACAGGATAACTGGGTGGACCTCCTACCATGGGCCGAATTTGCCATTAATTCTTTGAGGAACGAGTCTACTCAGGAGTCTCCTTTCTTTATCAACTGTGGCTTTCACCCCAGTAGTCTTCCTCTCTCCCCCTCTCCTTCAGGTGTTCCTGCAGCTGACTCCCATATCACCAATCTACAAGAATCCTGGAAAAAGATTCTCAAATCCTTACAGTCTGCGGTTGCCAAACAGAAAACTAAGGCTGATCGTCACCACCAAAAGGGTCCTTCTTTCAAACCAGGTGATCTGGTCTGGCTGTCGTCCAAAAATATTAGGCTCAAGACTCCTTCACCCAAACTGTCCCCTAGATTCTTGGGACCATTTAAAATCTTGGAGAAGGTTAATCCAGTAGCCTATCATCTTGCTCTTCCTCCCTCTATGAAAATTCCGTCAGTGTTCCATGTTTCCCTCCTTAAGGAATTTGTGTCCAGTCCTCATTTTCCGGTACCCTCTCAAAGACCCAAGCCAGTGTCCACCCTGGGCCAACCAGAGTATGAAATACAGTCTCTCATCGACTCGCGTTTGTCCAAAAGGGGACTTCAGTTTTTGGTACATTTGAAGGGTTACGGTCCTGAGGAACGGTCCTGGGTACCTGCACATCAGGTCCACGCCCCAAGGCTAATCTCCCAGTTTCACCAGAAGTTTCCACTTAAGCCGTGGTTGGATCACTCGGAGATTGATCCTCAGGGGGGGGAATACGCTGTGACGACTCAGGAGATTCCTTGTCCCTCTCTCCCATCTCCTGTTACTCCTTCCCACTCTGCTCCCTTACCTTCTACCTCTCTTTCCCTGCCGCAGCACGTTCCCCGCAGGACCTGTATACCCATGTGTTCCCTGAGCCCCTGCTTTGATCCTCCCCGCTCCCTCTCTCCCGCGGTCACAGCGTTACCAGCCCCTGTCGTGCCACACGATCCGTTGTCTCCTCCTGGCGTGGTGCCCGCGGCGCGGTGCTCCACGCGCCTGGTGACACGTCCGGTGCGTGCACTCCCCCAATCCTCGGAGGGCACGCGCACCACGGCTCTCCCTGACTCACCTGTCTCCTCCGCTATGCCGCTGTACACCATCGCGCTGTCTCAGGTCGCGCGCATATTCCCCTTCACTGAGCTCCGTCAGCCCCCTGCGGTCTTCCCTTGCTCCATGCGATCCCTCGCTGTGTCACAACCAGTGCACGCGCACTCCCACCTTACAGAAGGTGCACGCACAGGTTCCTCTTATCCTGTTTCCCAGGTCTCCACCTCCCAATCCCTTCAGGCCTTTCCCCGGCCCGCCCCTTCAGTCTCCTCCTCTTCTCTTCCTGTCCAATCCTTGTCATCTCCCACTTCTCTCTCTACTCCTGCCCTCTCTCCCATTAGTAACTCCTCCTTTATAATCCCTGTCTGTCCACTTCTTCCCTGCTCTGCATAGTTCCTGTTTCCCTGTGTGTACCTGACCTATACTTTGCTCTCTCCGTGTACTCCCTGTATCCTGCTCCTGTGTTATCTTGAATCTCCGTGGTTTTGACCCCTGCTCGTCCTGGACTACTCTGCTCTCTGGTATCCCTGTGAACACTGCTACGCCTTCTACTACGTTAACCTCTGGACTCCTGAATCTGGCACACAGACACGACTATTCTCTCGGACAATCCCAAGCATTGCAAGTATACTCTAACAACTCTTTCTACAGGCCCAGCAATGCTATACCACACTCCGGGCTTGCTCCCACTGCTGTGGGTGTGTGGTATCATAACGTTCCCACCTCGGTACTGGGGTCTAGCCAGGTCTGCGGGCATACAGGCGTGACAGACGCGTGGCAGGGGCCACTGGTATATAAAAAGGTTATTAATGTCTTTGTGTATGACCTATGCAGTAAAGGTTAACATTATATTTGCGAGTTATAGTTATTGCTCTTGTTCAGGGGAATCTCACACATTGGGGATCCTGGGCAATTAGAGGAGCTGCCAGTTTTTATATTGTTGCCCCAGGCTCCCAGTAGCAGAGGCTCAGATCTCTGTGAGCCAGCAGGTACTGTAAAGCCAGCACCAGTAGACCCGTCTAGGTTAGAAGTAAAGAGGGCTACTGATAGAACATTTTGTAAGCACCAGTTATCCGCAGACTGTTCATCATTAATTATTACAAATATTTTTTATATAAACAGTGCTGGAGTATCAACACATCCTCTTTTATTTTGGGCACTTCGGGACGAAGAGAAGGGTACTTTCGTATTTGACCCTTGTTATAAAGCTTGATTTATATTTTATATTTCTCTTTAGGAATTACTTTGTCAACTATTGACTTATAGTACTTACATTTTTTTTTTAAATACATCAATGAAGGTCTTTTGGAGGACCAGAATAAACCACTCATCCTGATTTGCACTGTCCCATAGCACCATTGGATCATCAACGATGAGGCAGTCGGCATAGGACAAACAGTGATACATTCTTGTTCTTGCATTTTAGGATTGCTTAATGTATTGTTTTTTTCTGAGTAACTGTTTTGTCGCACCTGATATTTTCTTATCCTGTTTTTTGTTAGCCATTCCACCAGGTTTTTTTTGTTTTTTTTTGTCATTTTCAACTACAATCTTCATAAGTTTTTTTGCTAGTTAAAGGGTCCCCATGCAATTGAACTTCTCTGCCATTATTCTGCAGGTTCTTAATGTTGATACAGCAAGTCAAGGGTGTTACAAACCTGGCACATTTTTTTGCTACAAAAAGAAGGGAGAATATGTAGTAATTATATGAAGAATTTGATATATTACCTGAATCATAGCAGAAAGTTTATACTCTAATAATAACCAGTCCTCCTGCATCCCGTAACACATTGGATCCCAACCTTTTTTACATTGTGCATCCCCTACTAGAAAATATTGTGTCTACAACCCCCTAATTAATCAATCTTTTTGCCTACTCATCAGACAATTGCTAATAAAACAGTGTCACCAATCTCAATCAGTATAGCGTCCTGAGATCATTCTTTGAACACATGGGTTGAAGGCCCCAAACTGCACTTTAGGGCTCGCAGACAGCATGGGTTGCAGAGCTGTTAATTACTGTGGGAGTTTCCAAAGTTGTGCCCCACAATACCTTGACACAGTTCATGCACAGCAATGTGGGGAGCAATTTTGGAAGCTCCTGCTGTAATTGACAACCCATGTCAAAGTGCAGTTTGGGTCCTTACCAAGTGTGCAGTCCGTACATGGCTCAGGATCCCACTATACTGCATGGAATCCGCTATCAGATTTTTTTGGGGTGAACCCCTTGGAGACACCTCGTGAACCCCTTGTTAGAAGTCACTGCCCTAGCATAGAGACAGAGGTAATTATAGGGAGAAAAATACTGCAATGTTTTGGGGTTTCAAGTTTTTACCTGTCCAGCCACTTATGTGGGTTCCTAGACTCTCTGTGTTACTTCGATGCCGAAGCCTCTCCAAAAACACAGGGACTCACCAGATAAAAATAAAACTGAAGATATTACTCCTTGAGAAAGGGCAGTGCATGCCCGAAACGTGTGGGAGGAGGTTGTTCTATTTTTGTTCGTCCTGAGTGTTCCCCTTTTTTAATGTTACTCGAATAAACTTCAGTTTTATTTTTATCTGGTGAGTCCCTGTGTTTTTGGAGAGGCTGCGGCATCGATCATTCATTTTCTCTCTGATGCTCCGGATCGAGCCTGCGCCGGGGAGTGACATCATCCGTGTGAGCACGCATTGACACGATGAGAGAGAGAGTGAGAGCCATGGACAAACGGAGGACGGCTGCATCGTGAGTAAATTGCAACTCCAGGCTGATCCTGTCTTTCTGCACTATACAGTACTATATGGACATATCTGTCATACAGCAGCAGTCATTCTCTCTAGTAATCTCTCCCTCACATGCTCCTTACCTCCCACTGTTACCATAGGCATATGCCATTAGGTACATTACCTTTGAGCTCCTCAGTCGGTTTTTCTACTCTCTGTGTTACTTAATCATAAAGAAATACTGTAGTCCACATGCTCAGGCGTCAGAAGAAATGTAGGTTTATGCTCTGCCAAATTGTATAACAAACCAAAGGTAAGGATGTTCCTATTTTATGATAACATAGACCATAAAAGTTATAAACAAAAAATATCTTATTACAGGTCTTGATTTCATCCTGTGACAACAAGGATTTCCCTAACAGTTCTCTAGCAGCTTACAAAGAGGTCTCTTCTGTTCAACATTTCTCCAATGGTTTCAGTGGTCTGGAGCAGAATTTATACAGGTTTGATAGGATTGAGATATCTGCTACGTGTAGATCTTAATGAGCACCGGGGCTGAAAATAACTAGTTGACTGGACTTTACCAAGGGAACATAGACCGCGTGCAGCGTCTGGCATACTTTACGTCCGGATGTGTTTTTCTTTCCTTTTTATTGTCTTCTTTTTTTTATTTTTTCAATTCCTGTGTTTAGGTGTTCCTCTGGGATGAGTTTGTTTTGTGAAGGATCTAAGAATATCCATACAACCACGACCGCAAGAGTAGACTTTACTCTCTGGACAGAGCAATCTGTCATACAGCAGCAGTCATTCTCTCTAGTAATCTCTCCCTCACATGCTCCTTACCTCCCACTGTTACTATAGGCATATGCCATTAGGTACATTACCTTTGAGCTCCTCAGTCGGTTTTTCTACTCTCTGTGTTACTTAATCATAAAGAAATACTGTAGTCCACATGCTCAGGTGTCAGAAGAAATGTAGGTTTATGCTCTGCCAAATTGTATAACAAACCAAAGGTAAGGATGTTCCTATTTTATGATAACATAGACCATAAAAGTTATAAACAAAAAATATCTTATTACAGGTCTTGATTTCATCCTGTGACAACAAGGATTTCCCTAACAGTTCTCTAGCAGCTTACAAAGAGGTCTCTTCTGTTCAACATTTCTCCAATGGTTTCAGTGGTCTGGAGCAGAATTTATACAGGTTTGATAGGATTGAGATATCTGCTACGTGTAGATCTTAATGAGCACCGGGGCTGAAAATAACTAGTTGACTGGACTTTACCAAGGGAACATAGACCGCGTGCAGCGTCTGGCATACTTTACGTCCGGATGTGTTTTTCTTTCCTTTTTATTGTCTTCTTTTTTTTATTTTTTCAATTCCTGTGTTTAGGTGTTCCTCTGGGATGAGTTTGTTTTGTGAAGGATCTAAGAATATCCATACAACCAAGACCGCAAGAGTAGACTTTACTCTCTGGACAGAGCAATCTGTCATACAGCAGCAGTCATTCTCTCTAGTAATCTCTCCCTCACATGCTCCTTACCTCCCACTGTTACTATAGGCATATGCCATTAGGTACATTACCTTTGAGCTCCTCAGTCGGTTTTTCTACTCTCTGTGTTACTTAATCATAAAGAAATACTGTAGTCCACATGCTCAGGCGTCAGAAGAAATGTAGGTTTATGCTCTGCCAAATTGTATAACAAACCAAAGGTAAGGATGTTCCTATTTTATGATAACATAGACCATAAAAGTTATAAACAAAAAATATCTTATTACAGGTCTTGATTTCATCCTGTGACAACAAGGATTTCCCTAACAGTTCTCTAGCAGCTTACAAAGAGGTCTCTTCTGTTCAACATTTCTCCAATGGTTTCAGTGGTCTGGAGCAGAATTTATACAGGTTTGATAGGATTGAGATATCTGCTACGTGTAGATCTTAATGAGCACCGGGGCTGAAAATAACTAGTTGACTGGACTTTACCAAGGGAACATAGACCGCGTGCAGCGTCTGGCATACTTTACGTCCGGATGTGTTTTTCTTTCCTTTTTATTGTCTTCTTTTTTTTATTTTTTCAATTCCTGTGTTTAGGTGTTCCTCTGGGATGAGTTTGTTTTGTGAAGGATCTAAGAATATCCATACAACCACGACCGCAAGAGTAGACTTTACTCTCTGGACAGAGCAATCTGTCATACAGCAGCAGTCATTCTCTCTAGTAATCTCTCCCTCACATGCTCCTTACCTCCCACTGTTACTATAGGCATATGCCATTAGGTACATTACCTTTGAGCTCCTCAGTCGGTTTTTCTACTCTCTGTGTTACTTAATCATAAAGAAATACTGTAGTCCACATGCTCAGGCGTCAGAAGAAATGTAGGTTTATGCTCTGCCAAATTGTATAACAAACCAAAGGTAAGGATGTTCCTATTTTATGATAACATAGACCATAAAAGTTATAAACAAAAAATATCTTATTACAGGTCTTGATTTCATCCTGTGACAACAAGGATTTCCCTAACAGTTCTCTAGCAGCTTACAAAGAGGTCTCTTCTGTTCAACATTTCTCCAATGGTTTCAGTGGTCTGGAGCAGAATTTATACAGGTTTGATAGGATTGAGATATCTGCTACGTGTAGATCTTAATGAGCACCGGGGCTGAAAATAACTAGTTGACTGGACTTTACCAAGGGAACATAGACCGCGTGCAGCGTCTGGCATACTTTACGTCCGGATGTGTTTTTCTTTCCTTTTTATTGTCTTCTTTTTTTTATTTTTTCAATTCCTGTGTTTAGGTGTTCCTCTGGGATGAGTTTGTTTTGTGAAGGATCTAAGAATATCCATACAACCACGACCGCAAGAGTAGACTTTACTCTCTGGACAGAGCAATCTGTCATACAGCAGCAGTCATTCTCTCTAGTAATCTCTCCCTCACATGCTCCTTACCTCCCACTGTTACTATAGGCATATGCCATTAGGTACATTACCTTTGAGCTCCTCAGTCGGTTTTTCTACTCTCTGTGTTACTTAATCATAAAGAAATACTGTAGTCCACATGCTCAGGCGTCAGAAGAAATGTAGGTTTATGCTCTGCCAAATTGTATAACAAACCAAAGGTAAGGATGTTTCTATTTTATGATAACATAGACCATAAAAGTTATAAACAAAAAATATCTTATTACAGGTCTTGATTTCATCCTGTGACAACAAGGATTTCCCTAACAGTTCTCTAGCAGCTTACAAAGAGGTCTCTTCTGTTCAACATTTCTCCAATGGTTTCAGTGGTCTGGAGCAGAATTTATACAGGTTTGATAGGATTGAGATATCTGCTACGTGTAGATCTTAATGAGCACCGGGGCTGAAAATAACTAGTTGACTGGACTTTACCAAGGGAACATAGACCGCGTGCAGCGTCTGGCATACTTTACGTCCGGATGTGTTTTTCTTTCCTTTTTATTGTCTTCTTTTTTTTATTTTTTCAATTCCTGTGTTTAGGTGTTCCTCTGGGATGAGTTTGTTTTGTGAAGGATCTAAGAATATCCATACAACCAAGACCGCAAGAGTAGACTTTACTCTCTGGACAGAGCAATCTGTCATACAGCAGCAGTCATTCTCTCTAGTAATCTCTCCCTCACATGCTCCTTACCTCCCACTGTTACTATAGGCATATGCCATTAGGTACATTACCTTTGAGCTCCTCAGTCGGTTTTTCTACTCTCTGTGTTACTTAATCATAAAGAAATACTGTAGTCCACATGCTCAGGCGTCAGAAGAAATGTAGGTTTATGCTCTGCCAAATTGTATAACAAACCAAAGGTAAGGATGTTCCTATTTTATGATAACATAGACCATAAAAGTTATAAACAAAAAATATCTTATTACAGGTCTTGATTTCATCCTGTGACAACAAGGATTTCCCTAACAGTTCTCTAGCAGCTTACAAAGAGGTCTCTTCTGTTCAACATTTCTCCAATGGTTTCAGTGGTCTGGAGCAGAATTTATACAGGTTTGATAGGATTGAGATATCTGCTACGTGTAGATCTTAATGAGCACCGGGGCTGAAAATAACTAGTTGACTGGACTTTACCAAGGGAACATAGACCGCGTGCAGCGTCTGGCATACTTTACGTCCGGATGTGTTTTTCTTTCCTTTTTATTGTCTTCTTTTTTTTATTTTTTCAATTCCTGTGTTTAGGTGTTCCTCTGGGATGAGTTTGTTTTGTGAAGGATCTAAGAATATCCATACAACCACGACCGCAAGAGTAGACTTTACTCTCTGGACAGAGCAATCTGTCATACAGCAGCAGTCATTCTCTCTAGTAATCTCTCCCTCACATGCTCCTTACCTCCCACTGTTACTATAGGCATATGCCATTAGGTACATTACCTTTGAGCTCCTCAGTCGGTTTTTCTACTCTCTGTGTTACTTAATCATAAAGAAATACTGTAGTCCACATGCTCAGGCGTCAGAAGAAATGTAGGTTTATGCTCTGCCAAATTGTATAACAAACCAAAGGTAAGGATGTTCCTATTTTATGATAACATAGACCATAAAAGTTATAAACAAAAAATATCTTATTACAGGTCTTGATTTCATCCTGTGACAACAAGGATTTCCCTAACAGTTCTCTAGCAGCTTACAAAGAGGTCTCTTCTGTTCAACATTTCTCCAATGGTTTCAGTGGTCTGGAGCAGAATTTATACAGGTTTGATAGGATTGAGATATCTGCTACGTGTAGATCTTAATGAGCACCGGGGCTGAAAATAACTAGTTGACTGGACTTTACCAAGGGAACATAGACCGCGTGCAGCGTCTGGCATACTTTACGTCCGGATGTGTTTTTCTTTCCTTTTTATTGTCTTCTTTTTTTATTTTTTTTATTTTTTCAATTCCTGTGTTTAGGTGTTCCTCTGGGATGAGTTTGTTTTGTGAAGGATCTAAGAATATCCATACAACCACGACCGCAAGAGTAGACTTTACTCTCTGGACAGAGCAATTTGAAAAAACTTCCATTTATGTCAACTCTCTGCTGCCTGTTGCTATCCAAAATGTAAACCTGCGTATTTAGACCATTTTTACCATAATTAACTTTCAATTAGCTTCCCCGTACGTTTGTAATTTCCTAGTTGTGAATGACCTAACTCCATTTTTAAATACAGGCACCACGTTTGGCCTAAAGAAATTTTGTGGTACTGAACCCGTGGAAATTAAGTCCTTGAACAATAAAAATAATGGTCTGGCTATAACTGTAGAACAAAGAAAACCCAGGCGCTCCCTCTGAAGAGAGTATAAAAATGGGATAGGATATAAAAAAAAAAATTTTTTTTACAACCTTGAAACTGTTGCACAAGGGTCCCCTCATGATGTCGTCTCTCCTATGACTCTGACCCCTAAAGGATCTATCCAGGATCCTTGTAAGTACAGGGAAACAGTACTTATCTCTTCGTAGTCCTCCTTATCTCTTTGAAATGTGATATTTTTACTGATTTCTAGACTTTTTTCTAAAGCATCTATCTCATCTGACAGTTTTTATTCCTGTCTATGAATCCTTGGTGTTCCATTGGAGGCTCTAATTTTAATTTTATCACATTCACCTCTTCATCTATTTTTCTCAGAGTGAATTTGTGGTGTTCTATTAAAAGTTTCATTAAATCCCTCCCACATGTGTCTAGTATGTTTTCCCATGAGACTGTGTATTCTATCTCTTCCAGGTCAAAGGACGTTTTTTTGCTTTTCCTGAGGCCTCTAGGGATCCTATTGACCCTTAGATATTTCTCTAGATAAGCCATGTCTAAAAAAATTCTTGTTTCTCTTTTAAGGAGTTTATCTAATAGATCGAATTCCTCATTTATAATATCTTTATCTTCTTTTATTTCAGTGTTTTTCATCCCACTTTCCATATTTTTTCCCCTTTGGAGTCTTTTCTCAAATATATTTAATGTAACTTCTGTTGTCTCCATTTCCATATTAATAGGATTAGAGGGTGATTATGTGGAGATTTGTGTAAAAATAAGAATTTTTCTTATTTAAACCTTTTGGTTTTAAGGTTTTTAACACATATATACTGGTGGGTGCTGCCTCAGGTGGTGGGATATTTAGACAATAGAACAAAGAAAACCCGGGCGCTCCCTCTGAAGAGAGTATAAAAATGGGATAGGATATAATAAAAAAAAAATTTTTTATACAACCTTGAAACTGTTGCACAAGGGTCCTCTCAGTGATGTCATCTCTCCTATGACTCTGAATGAAGAAACACTAAAAGATTGTATCCAATATATTAACAACAACCAGGTCAACTTAGCATTCACATCAGAACATAGCAAAGATGCTATTAATTTTCTAGACCTCACCATATACGTCGAAAATAAAGAACTTAAAACCAAAACCTTTTTTAAACACACAGATGCGAACAATTTTTTACTGACTTCAAGCTGCCATCATCCGAGATGGCTTAACAACATCCCCTTAGGCCAATTCAGAAGGATAAAGAGAAACTGCACAGACAAGGAAGTTTTCATAGAACAAACACACAAATTAAAAGATAGATTCCTAGAACGAGGTTATAAACCACAACTGATAAATACAGCTATAGACAAAACTAATCAGATCCCAAGAGAGGATTTACTGAAACCATCATCAAAAAGAAAGGACATTACGTATACATCAGCATTTATTACTACGTACAGTACTGATGCCGTCAAAGTGAAGAACATCATACAAAAACATTGGCACGTAGTACAGTTAGACCCTATTCTGAAAGGCCACATTCCCTCAGTACCAAGGGTTAAAGGGTTATTTATAGAAAAGCACCTTGTATGAAGTCACAGCTTGCACCAAGTACATTTAGGAGAGAAACAGTCAACAACATCCACACCTGGCTACCTCCCCCAATTGGATTTTTTAACTGCATTAGCTGTAAAGCATGCAAACAAGCGATGAAAGGAGACAAGGCAACTTTTAGCTCTAATATAACCAAAGAACAATTCAAAATTAAAAACGCCATAAGTTGTCGCACAGATTTTGTGGTATAACTACTTGCTTGCCCATGTGGTCTCCAATATGTAGGACGCACCTCTAGACCTTTGAGGGTACGCATTTTGGAGCACATGGGTAACATACGCAAGCAGGTTTTAACACATAGTGTCTCAAGACATTTTAGTTTATTTCATGAAGGAAAACCAGAGAGTCTTAGTTTTAAAGGGATCGAGAGGGTAGACCAACACTGGAGGGGTGGAGATAGATTCCAGAAACTATGCCCAAGAGAAACGTACTGGATCTACAAGCTTAAAACTTTGATCCCCCGAGGAATGAACATAGATATAGATATGGGGGCATTTCTATAGTCCCATTTCTGTCCATTTTTAAGAACAATCCCTTTTCCTTTCTTTCCCAGACTTTATTATGGTCCACCCAACCAAAACCCTGACATTATAGAGGGGATTGTTTTCTACATATGTGCATAGCACACATTATAGGTTATTTATATACGCATATTTTTAACATATGTGCACAGCACACATTTAAATTTGTCTATACGTGCATATTTATGTTTCTCTTCTCTGACTCTTTTCAGGCCCAGGGATATATCACAATTTAAACTTGATCAGAAATGTTCGTATAAACTTTGATCATTAAAGCTGCTAATTCTGTATATATATCCTTATTTTATATATTTGTATGCACATCTGATAGCATACATTGCTTGATTACAATTTTTATTTTAATTTTGCTATAAACATATAGAGCAAGACACTAAATGACACTATGAACTAACACCAATTTTATTTGGGTTTTTAAAGCCACAAGTGTAGAGGTTATCCCGAAATAATGATTACACTTGCACATATATTTGTATATAGACTTTTTTATTAAGGTTTCACTCGTATTACCATATACACAAGGTTTAGATACCACACAATATATATATATATATATATATATATATATATATATATATATATATACACACACATTTTATGCACTTCACTTAGGATTTACACAGAGAGACACCAGCTGTGGGTCGTTTTGTGTTTATTTTATATTGTTATAAACATTAATATAACGTACCATTTTTCACCTTTAAATATGTGTACAAAGTAGGTACACATTGGTAAACACATAATATAATTGTCACAATCACATTCACGTTTTTGACACCTATAAGTCACATTATAATAATTTAACTACACTGTCCGCATGAGCTTGTTAATCGGACAGCACTTAGTATATTATTTCGCTCCATTTTATATTATGCTTATCGATTTGTAAGATTTTTAAGAATAAATTGTTTTTTAATTGCTTTTTTAAATGTATTCCCCCATGGAACAACAATTTATGTTCCCCCACGCATACATCATTGTTTGGAGTTACGGGGGATACCCCCAAGGAAGTTCTCATTTCCCAGAGACATTAGGGAATTACTCAATGAACATATAATGATTTAATGACATTCAATTCCACTGACAAGACAGGGGATTGGCTACCGGCTGTATATATACTAGCATTAGCCTCATCCCATAATCTACGGAGCCTGAGGAAGCCCGCAAAGTGGCGAAACGCGTTGCTCTTTTTGTGTCAGTGTTTTGGGCATTCTCAGCCACCGTCGAGGAGCAGGAGAAGGAGTAACGCAGCAGAATTTCCGGAGTCAGTTAGCTGCGTGCACCAATACCTGAGTGACATCTCCATAAAGACTGGCTGTATTATTTTTCTTTATTTTATTTGTTCTCTGTGTTTTAAAGTACTTATGTGTTCTATTTCTATGGTTTTAAGCGAAATAAACGTCTATCAGCATACATTGGGTATTACCATTTGTGTCAGTAACGGAAGGGAGGAGCGCCTAATCTTCCCCCCTAGTTGGGATATCAACACTCCAGCCACCAGAGATACCTTTATATGTGTTTTCTCACACAAGGCCTTGTGAGTATTATTTTTATATATTGATCATTACCAATCATCACTCAGCTAGTAAAGATACCCTTATGTGTGTCTACTCACACGAGGCCGTGTGGGTTTTGTATATATTATTTTTATGCTTATATACCATTACCCATCATTACCCATCATTTATTCATCAAGTATTGTCTATCTGTATTGGACACGTTTGCAACGTGAGACCAAGAAAAGATACCTCCCCCACAGGTTGCACTTACACTGGGCCGTGTGAGTGACTCTATTTATTTGCTGTTATATATCACAGCTGGTCAAGGTAGATCACTGGTATTTGCCACATTGCTCATACATGTTATATTTCTCTGTTTGACTCGAGGGTGACACTCGAAGGAAAGAGCCGCTGGCGAATAGAAGAACTCCACTGGACCTAAAAAGAAAAGGGACGAAAGGAAGAAACAAAGACACCACTACAGAAGAAAAAGAAAAAGAGGAAGAAAAGAAAGAAGAACCCAAAGATACCTTGATGTGACAGCATTTACACAAGGCCGTGTAAGTGTATTTAGATTTTTATTACTCCCATCACTTTTTTATTAGAGCTTTATTAGAGGTTTTATATATCATTATATCACACAACATTATACCTCTATCTGTGCTCCCCCTTTTTTCCCTGTTTCCCTGGCTATAACTGAGCTGAGCGCCCTAAGATGATGGGATGATGTTGGGGATAGGTGCATTATTTACCTTAATTTTATCATTTATAATTTTATCATCCTTTGGTAGCCAAATATTAGATGTGGGCTGTTATGGTTGTGACTTCTTTTGTTGTAATTTGCAAGTGGCTCCTCTATGTTAAATAGAGGCAAATAATGAGGAAGACGGTACATATTACCGCGCTCCTCCCTTTAGACGTTTGCTGCTGGTGAAAGGACTGGCCTTACATATATGGGGGAAAAAAGAACAATTCTTGCACTCCTACCAATTTGTGCTAAAATATACTAGTGACATGTTTACATTTAGAACCTTAGTCTGTGCGACAAAGGAGTCATTTGGTTGTTTGTGTTGATCAAAATATGATTCAAGCCTGCCAACCGCGTCAAGGTAGACTCTGTTTAGTAGGTACCTACACTGAATCTATGCAATATGTTATTGTCCTATGGACTAAACTTTGTGAAATATACTGTAAGTATAGGATTAATTAATTAACCCAAATCTCCTTGTGGAATCTGGAGCAAAACAAAATAATTTTTTTGTTTTCCAGTATGGATTTTGCATGATTTTTGCTGTGAAATAAAATTACCCTTCAGTTTCCATGATGCCATTTTGTGCATTGTCAGGTGAAGGCACAGGAGGATAGTAGTGTGGTTAGAGACAAGGGACAGAAAGAAACACATAGTACAGACAGGAGATGAGACCTCTGGGAGGTCTTAATGTAGATATCGATATAGGTGCTTTCATTAGCTAATCATATAATCCCCTCCTCTGTCACTGTTCTTTATATTTCTAGTGTATCATTTGCACTTTTATGAATTCTGTCATCAATTTTTTTAAATTTAGTTCTAAAAATATTCCCTGTTTCTCTTTATCTCTTTTTTGTTCTGGACACATTTTCTGATTAAGTATATTATTGGGTAGAGATTTTACAATTTGTTTCTATTGATTAAGACTGACGTAATGCAGGACTTCCATCTAGATGGCAACCTGTCTTATTTTATCTTTGAAGTATAAAGGAGCTGTATAGAAATATTGTCAGAAATTATTATAATTCATTATATAGAACAAAGATTATTATTTTTTTTAGAATTGTTAAAAAAAAATTGTAAATGTATATTTCATATTTTTAATATTTTAATATTTTTTGTAACATTAATATTTACATTTTTGAATGTATGTAAATTGAATACACCAGTCACATTTCTACATACAGATGCAGCGGCCGTTATTAGAAAATTTACCTGGGTACATCTTGGGTTACAGGCGTGGGATCCGGTGGGTAAAAACCGGAATCCTACTTACAGGACTGCCACAGATCAAGTGCAGAGCTTTAAAGGTGAATGGTGACCGGCTGTAGCTCCGTCTGAACTCCTGACATCCAGGGCTCTCCTCCGCTCCGTGACAGGAAGCGCGTCACACCGAGCGACTCGGCGGCTCTCCTGGAACTGTCCGTCAAGCTGTCTCCGGAAATGCCTTCACAGGGGCGGGTGAAATCGCCAAAGTCCTTCTCACAGAACTGAACTGCTACTGCAATGCTTACACGCGTTTCACCCCTGAAGAAGTGCGCGTGCGCACGAAACGCGTTGGGCCGATTTATTATTACGTGTTGAGAGTGGCAGAGGACATGCAAGCATTGCAGTAGCAGTTCAGTTCTGTGAGAAGGACTTTGGCGATTTCACCCGCCCCTGTGAAGGCATTTCCGGAGACAGCTTGACGGACAGTTCCAGGAGAGCCGCCGAGTCGCTCGGTGTGACGCGCTTCCGGTCACGGAGCGGAGGAGAGCCCTGGATGTCAGGAGTTCAGACGGAGCTACAGCCGGTCACCATTCACCTTTACACCCCTGCACTTGATCTGTGGCAGTCCTGTAAGTAGGATTCCGGTTTTTACCCACCGGATCCCACGCCTGCTACCTTATTGTGTATAATAAATTTATCTTTTAGTAATAGTCAGCCTTGCTTGTTATCTGTAGTGTTTGTCTTGTCTTGTTGGTCCTGCATGTTTAGTATTTGCCTATTGCACTATGATGTGTTCTTTTTGTTTTTTTCTTCTCTGCATTATGTTGACGGAGTCTACATACTGAAGTCAAGCTGGGAAGATACATCTACAGCTATATACCATTTGAGACTCTTTCAGTGCTGGACACTTTTTTCCACCTTTGGACTTATCGGCGCCGGTCTGTATTGTTTATTAAAACAAAAAGCGGGTGTACAGTACAGGCCATATTCTTGTCTAAACCTTGGATATACTGTATGTGATGTTATATGTACCAACTTATGTTCTTATAAACATTAAAATGTTTACTCTAAATGTGCTTCTTTCTCACATCCCACAATCAGTTTTATAAAGTGTAACAAAATGGATTATAGCAAACAGGATGGATTTTGAATTAGTTAAATCAAATAGAGTCCATAAGGGAGTCTGAATCCCAGAAAGCCACCTTCAGGTTGATACCAAACAGCAGAGAAAGAAAGAGATACCTGTGACCACACTAGAAATCTTTGGGAGAAAAGCTAACTTGCAAATTAAAAGCAACTAATTTCTCCGGCATTTCAGGTGTGTTCACAGGAATGTATCTATGAGCAGTATAATTTATTTATTTACTTATACAATGTTTAATCAGGAAGTAATACTGTACATTGAAATTTAACTCTCGTTTTCAAGTATGTCCTGGGCACAGAGTTATGATGAAAATACATGGTTACATTAAGTGAACAGGGTCATACATTATGTATAAAGACATTGAGTCTTTATGCATAATGAGTATAAGTGACTATGTGGAGGCGTAGAAGTAAATCAACTTAAATTGACTTCTCGATCTCTCTTGACAAAAGAAAAAATATATTTTGCATGATTCTCTTGAAAGGAATATATGCTCTATCTATCAAATGTCTTAATTTAAAGTTTACTTCTTAAAAGTCAGTGTAATCCCTCTCCTAAAGGGTTACTAACATGGCTGTTGTATGCTTTGCCCGACCCTGCATTGCTATGGGGATCTAGACATCATGCAGGGGTATTTAAGGAGTAGGGACTATTCTAGAATGTTAGGTTCCAGGAGTACCAGAGGAGAGGAGCCTTGGGGAGAGGAGATCAGTATTGTTTCTAAAGGAATAGTTTAGACCAGGCCCCCCTGTTCATTATGTTGTAGATAGGGACAGTACCTGCTAAGTTAGGATCCCTGAAAGAATTAATGGAATCCTGAATCAGTAATGAAAAGGAATATGGCACGCTATAGAGGGCCTCAGGCTCCTGGGTGCCAGCGGAACAGTTTTAACCGCGGATCGGTATTAAAATTCCTCATCAGTCTGTATGGAAGTGGCAGTTCCCAAACAGGCAAAAATGTATTGGGTCAAGTAAGGAAAGACACGCCAGGATTCCTGAAGGGGCTCAGAGTAATCAGAATAATATCGATAATGGTTCCAGAGTAGCAAGGGAGGCTGGGCCAAACATTTAATCAGAGCAACTAAGTCAAAGTACCTTCATTTGAGTGTTAAGAGTGGGTACTAATGGAAGAACTGTATTCCTGTATGTCTATTATAAAATACAGTGCAACGTTATTAATATGTGTATGAGCGGTCCCTGTCCATGGGGACATGAATAAAGGACTGTTGTACTACAAACGTTCCTGGTGCCCATTATTCTACAACCTTGTTACCTCATCACCCAGCCGCCTGAATACAGCCCCTCAGTCTAGGTAACCCATGCGGAGTAGCCATATATATCACACCAATATAATCTCCTTAAAATCGAGACAGCAAGGGTTACATCAGTTTCAATGGTTGGAATGGTAAATCTATAGCAAGAAATTAGTGATGGTGACACTGATGCGAAGGAAAAGAGAGCAGACATCCAAACTGTGGTGTATATGCTGGGTCTATGTACTGGATAACAGCACCCAAGAGTGTGAGTGGGAATTTTTACAGTTTTTACTTTTAACCATTTGAATAAAGTAATCTGCACTATTAAATGGATGTGTGTGCTCATCTAACCCACTGCAGTACACTATTCTTCATACCTTGAGAGTTTGGAATACTCTTGAAAAAGAAGCACCTACCCTTGATGGACAATTTGGCATTTACTTAGATAAGGACTTTTAGGCTAACTAATACTATCTATTTTGTTTAGACAGATTGTGATTGATATTTCCTGTGCATCCTTAGTATGTACTTTACATGTATTTAATTGAAATCTAAAGAGTAAAAACGTGAACACTCCAAAGAGTATTTTTAGAGAATTAAATTTTTTATATGCACACGCTAATAAAGTAAAAATGAATAATATAAAAATACAAAGGGCCTCATGCAGAGAACAGCGGTAAGGTGAATAGCGGCATTATTTGGAGAGAAATGCCTGTAGAACGGCAGGTACTGGCGAGTTTTAAAAAAAGCGCCATTTTTTTTTTTTTTTTAAACTCGCCTTGCTACCGGCGAGAACCTAAATCTCCCCTCATGTAAAAATATCCTTATTCAGAAAGGCGCGATCGCCATCTAGTGGCTGATCGCGCCAATAACATGGAGAGAAATTCTCAATTTACCTCCGCCAAAAAAACTTGGCTGGAAGCTGGAGGTCGGCGGCCAGAGGGAGAAGGGAAAAAAAAAACGCGCTTTTTTTAAAACATGTTTCACCAGCGCACATATCGCCGGTTGAAACTCTCCATATGCAGAAAGGATTCTAAATGCAGTTTTATGCCCTTTCTGCATATGGAGAAAAAAACTCTCCATTAAAGCTACATTTTATTCCCCTCTCCAATTTTAAATAGCGCTGCTCTCTGCATGAGGCCCAAAGTCTCTTCTTCCAAATTATCAGTGTTCTTTTATTTTTATTCTTCGAACTGGCTGGCTCTTAGACGTCTTTGCCTGTAAAGAAAAAGACAATATTCAATATTTCTAATCACACCTTCCATAGTAGTGTGTTGCACATGCGCGTCGCCGTGGAGCCTGGGTGAAATGCATATGCGTGTCATAGCATTTCTGAGCATGAGTGTCGCTATGGAACCTGGTTGAAAATAAAACTATGATACAGTAGTTGCTTGAATTAGAGTACTGTATATTACCTGGCAGTATTATGGATAGGTTTCCTGCACCGTGTGTGTTTCCTGCATATTAGCTTCGCCAGTCCCCAAACCTGCAAAACATAAAAGAACATACTGTAAGAATTAAACAATTACTCTATTATGAAATTCAGAGGGTTTTTTTAATTTGAGAAGAAAAGACATGACATGCATTAATTTACTGTAAGGACAGTACAGTAAATTACCTGGCAATATTGATGGGTGAATTTCCTGCACGTTGGCTTTGCCCGGCCCCAGACCTGGAAATCATAAAAGAAGCATTAAACAATTAATACAATGGCAGAACGGTCAATTAAAAAGCTTTATTAAACAAAACTTTTTTTTTTATAATATTAAAAACATTTCCGACGCATTTTAATTTTTACATTAATAGTGCAGGTAGTTGTCCCCAAAGCCCTTGGAGCTCCAGCCATGAGCCCTGTTATGCCGCAAAAGGGCACTGATTGTGTCTTTTATTGCTTTGAAAACAACTGGGGTGATATTGAAATGGTGCTTCAGTTTTTTCACAATACTTTTTCTTATATTTGCAGGAAGCGCCGTCTTGCTCCTCGAGCCGTCAAAATTAGAATTTCGGCACCACTGCTGGTACTACTCATAAGTGATGTGGTGTTTGAAAAGTAGCATGACTAATTTGCATGCCTGTTTTCCGCTGTTGTTAACGTATCTCTCTGGGTCCGGCGGGAGGTGGTAAGTGGGCTGTCAGGGACTCGACCGAGCCGCTTCACCGGTTGCCATAGCAGGGGTGCACTACTCGGTGCAGCAGGCGTGCTTCTGTCAGCGGGCGGGGGTAGATGCTCTGAGAGGATGATGTCCTCCTGTGGTATCTGTGCTTTTTCCGGGATTTTCATTGTCTCCTCAGCATGGATATTCTCCGACAAGGGTATATTGTGGAGACAGGGGGGTGGGTGGTGTTCCTCCGGTGGTATGAATGGTTCTGGGGGCATGCAGGTGAATTCCGGTGCCTCTGGGGGTTGCAAGGGCACCTCCACATTGCCCTCCTACTCCTGCATTGGATATAAAGGGACAGGGACACCAACCAGTAACAAATAGAGACCCCCAATGTCCCTCTCCATCATCTCTATTCTCTCCAAAATAAGATCTAACTCCCATACAGAGTCCTGCACCTAAACTAACTCCCATACAGAGAGTTAGCATGAAATACTATATCTCAAACTAATCTACACGAGCAGAGACTGTGTGTTTATTGAGCAACGGAGCATTAGCCTATGTATGCACAGCCACTGAGCATTACCACGATCTCTGTCCGTTTTTATGTGACTAGTTTCTCACGTTTTTATGGTTCTGAGTGTATGTAGACACTACTTGTGTACTACAATTTTTATTTTATTTTTTCCACCCATTGGATGAACGACCTCCTTTTTGTTGCAGATACACCCTCTATGACATCTGCAAAATGGTAGTGGTTAGAGAGTATGTGTGAGTGCTCTTAATATTGCTGCAGCACTTAGACTTGCAGCATTACACAGGCAACACAGCAGCGATCTGCTGATCAGGAACACAGAGGGTTAAACACTCACCTGACGTGCCCATTTGTGCATACTACAGAAATATATACCTGGTGTTATTACCTGCACATATTGTGTGACCAATATATAATTTAACATCCATGACCACCTTGAGCTCCTAACTTGAATGGTCTACTCCTGTGTGAGCACAGAAGCAGATATACTTACCTGCCATACTCCACCGTGTATACTATATGTACACCCACCTGGTGTACCTACCTGTGTATATCGTGTGACTAAGACTATTATCACACTTACCACTACCCGGAACGTGTATATATATAGCCACTAGTGGCTGTGTCTGTGTTTGAACACTACACTCACAGATTCCAATGGGGTTCTGATACCACCTAGCTGTACCCCGCACATATCATCAGGGATATTAGCTTACACTCCACACATGAGACCTGGTATATATATTTTACTTTCGCTGCGCTGAGTCTCACTCATTTTGGTATTTAGCGTCTGTATTTTAACATTGAGTCAAGACTCTAATAAAGTGTTTTAATGTGCACAATTCACTCATCATTGTATACACTCCTATTCCTGTCCCCTGTATATTGTGCATCTGCAGAGTGCTCTCCATTGGGGTTCTATTCTACCCACAGTATCTAGTCTCTCCAAAATAAGATATAATTTTGCCTATATTCTGTACCTGTATTGCTTTCTTGTGCCAGGCATTTCGCAATAACTAAAAACATCCAACATGCGGACAACCGAGGTGGATCCGGTGCAAGGTGTGAAGGAGTAATCCGGTTGGGCTTCGACGGGGCTGCATGAGCAAGGATAGTTCAGACGGGCATCAATGGGTGCATGGCGGGGTGTGCAACGGGGGTCTGGTTGGGCATTGATGGGTGCATGGCGGGGTGTGCAGGGGGGTCTGGTTGGACATCGATGGGGGAAGAGCGTTATGAACAGGGGACGGCTGGATCAGTATCGATCGGTGAAGGGCGAGATGAACCGGGGATGGCTGGTTCGGATGTGCTAATAGGAGGTGAGCTGGATCCACTCCGCCAAGAAATTTTAGAAAAGATGACTTTCGCCATGTTCTTCTTTGTCAGGGACTCGACCGAGCCGCATCACCAGTTGCCTTAGCATGGGTGCACTCCTCAGTGCAGCGGGCATGCTTCTGTCAGCGGGCGGGGGTAGATGCTCTGAGAGGATGATGTCCTCCTGTGGTATCTGTGCTCTTTCCGGAGTTTTCATTGTCTCCTCAGCAGGGATATTTTCCAAGACAAGGGTATATTGTGAAGACAGGGGGGGGGGGGGTGTAGTATGAATTGTGCTGGTTGGCATGCAGGTGAATTTCCGGTGCCTCTGGGGGTTGCAAGGGCACATCCAGATTGCCCCCCTGCTCCTGCATTGGACATAAAGGAGCTTGGACACCAACCAGCAACAAATAGAGACACCCAAAGTCCCTCTCCATCCTCCTAATGTACCTCTCAAACCTCTCCATTCGACCCCTGATGTCCCTCTTCATCATCTCTATTCTCTCCAAAATAAGATCTAACTTTGCCTACATTCTGTCACTGTATTGCTGTCTTGTGCCAGGCATTTCGCAACCACTAAAAACATCCAACATGCGGACAACCCAGCTGAATCCGATGAAAGGTGTGAAGGAGTAATCCGGTTGGGCTTCGACGGGGCTGCATGAGCAGGTATCGTTCGGATGGGCATTGATGGGTGTATGGCGGAGTGTGCAGGGGGAGATGAACAGGGGACGGCTGGTTCGGATGTGCTTGGAGCAGGTGAGCTGGATCCGTTCCGCCAAGAAATTTTAGAAGAGATGACTTTCGCCATGTTCTTCTTTCTAAACACAGGTCCAGGATTATTTGCCTTGGGGGCTTTCGGTGCTGTTTCTTTAGCCACCTTTGCCTTTCGCTGGGGGAACTCGGAAACAGCTGCCACCTTTCACTTTCTCAGGGCTGGGACAGCAGCAGCAAGCTGGTTCTTGCGTCCATAGAGGCGAAAACGATCCATGGCACAAGATGAGATACAGTAAGTATCTGGACAAGAGTTAGTTCAGATAGAGATCAGAGTGTGGGGGGGGGCTATTTAATTTGTGTCAGCCTTTATGCACAGCCTAAGATAGAAAATAATCCCTTTAGTTTGGCACGAAGAGAAGCACCCTAATTAAAACTTAATCTTTATTATAATTAAAATAAACTTAAACTAAATATAACTTAAAATAAAACTGTTTGGAAACCACATACACAAGACAAAAAACTGATAAAAACAATTAAAAGAACCGAAGAGGTGTGGATAGGTGTAACTGAAGTGTAAGTATTACAGTGATTTATATATAACTGTTACTAGACATAGTCTAACACTTATATGGTGTAAGTAATGCCTATATGGTGTCCTGAAAAGACAGGGTGTAACCTGAATCAGCACAGTATTAGTCCACCGCATAAGGGGAGCTCTATGTAGGGACACCTTACCACCAAACTACTAGTAGTTATAGTTGTTTGGTAGGAGTATGCACACAGAGTGCTGCCAGAGAAAAAGATTAACTGTGGCAGACACGGGGGTGCTAATAAGACCCTCACATAGCTGTAAAGAGTAAATAGCACTAGATGATGTCTAATCACTGATCTTAGCTGGCACATATAATAATAGCCCTTCAGGTATGTAGGAGCCCTCTAGGAGACCCCCTATCTACACGCTGCTAATGTAATAGCTGCCTAAAGACTAAGGGAGCTGCCCTATGTATATATTCCTCAGGCAGCCCCACTATTGCTGGGTATACAGTAGTTGAGAGATAAGATAGACAAACTCTAGGTGGCTAAATAAAGGACAGGCATAACCTTAAGTCTGAGTGCTGTTGCTGCCCACGGACACAGTCTGCAAAGCACTCAGACAGGAAACAGGCCCACACCTCTCCGATGAGCCTTTACGCACATTTTCGCTGACATCATTCGTTGGTGGACGATCCACGATGGAAAGGTGTAAAAAGTGGGCATATACTTTACCTGTCCAAGTACATGATAAATACAGCTTCATTTTTGTAGACGCAATACACATTGCATATACATTGAATATACATTCATCTGTGCTGCATTCATTTCCTAAAGCAGCGATGCCCAGAAAAGTTATTTCCTAGGAGCTTAGCATGACAATACTGCAGATGTACATGAAAGGACACCGAATAATGCAGATCAAACGCTGGTAAGCTACTACCGGTTACTACTGTACATTACATTTACTACCGCTAAAGTAATTAAGGGATTACTGGTGTTTTAATGGGGTGGATGAAGGGTGTACTGTAGTTGCCCCAAGTAGGGTGGTTAGGCCTCTGGGAGGATTGCAGGATGGGTTAACCTCTTGTAACCACTAAGGTAATGAAAGCGTTAACACCTCCAGCAACTCTCCCGGCCTAGGCCTAGGCCTAATCATCTCCCCCCCCCCCCATCACCACACACACACATGGGCAAAAACATTAGTAGCCAAATGGCTAATAGCGCTTTTGCTCATTTGTGATGCAAAAAACCCAAAAAATACACAATTAAATAAAAGAAACATTAACATACAATACAACAAACAATACTCCCATTGATTACCGCTGTGGTTATCTATGCCCTCAATACATATAACCCCAATGGCAATGAATGGACAACCTAAAAAAAATCCACAAAATAAAATAAATTACAATTAAATAAAAAACATTTTCCAAAAAATGCATTGATTATCAGTGTGGTTATCTATACCCTCAAAGGGGCATAGATAAGCACATTGCCAATCAATGGTCATCCAATACAAAAATACACAATGAAATAAAATATATCAATGTGTTTCTTACCTTTGCCGGGATGAAGATTCCTCCTCCTCATCCCACTGCGGACCAACTCTTGACCACGACAAAATGATCCTTATCAGTAATGATATGCAGAAGATCTTCTTTCTTTTCGTCTTATCTTCATGCTTTTCTTCTTTCTTCTCCAACACATGCAGGAGATATTGATCCGCCGGCTTCTTGGGGTCAAATGAGACGTGACAGGTCTTATATAGTGCCTGTGATCCGATTGGCGGATGTACCATGTGATTGCTTCCATTTTAGGGAGGGAAACCAGACAATCAGGTAGCATATGCCTTCATCCTGGCGGGGTGAGTAAAACATTTATTAATTTAATGTGTTATGTATTTTAATGTATGTATCGCACTGTATTTAAATGGGCAAAAGCACTAGTAGCCATATTTGGCTACTAGGGCATATTTGACCATTTCTATAGTGGTGGGGGGGGGGGCTTTTGTTGGGGGTTGATGGGTTGGGTGAAGGGGTAGTTTCCCCGGGGGGGGGGGGGGGTTAGGCCTCTAGGGTGGGCAGTGGGATGGGTTAACCCCTTCATTATCTGAGCGGTAGTAATCTTCCCACATGACCTGAGCATTTAAACATGCAGGAGAAACCAGAACCCCATATCGGGGCCTATAACTCGGTAAGCAGGAGGTTCCCAGGGCTGAATTTAATGCAGTTCAGCTTCGGAGACCCCCTGCTTCAATAATATCTGGATAAAATTAAATTAAAATCACGCGCACGTTCTCGTGACATCATCAATGCGATCCAGCCGAGCGAGATGTACACTGCAGGCAGGAGGCAGCCAGAGGAGAGAGGGAGGCGTGGCCATGAGCGGTTCGCCCTCTTTGATTGAACCTCTAATGCGATGCGGCCGTAGCCTGAAGAACATAAATTCCCAGGTCTGTTCTCTTGTCTGTCACCTTGTAGTTTCTGTCAGCGCGCACGTCGCCCTAGGTTTGTACACTTTCATTGTATTGTTGTAATTTGATTTTGAGCCGCTTTTGGTATAATCACGGCCTTAGAGATACGCAGAGAGAGTGACTGATTCTGTCTACTCTCAGTGCGCGTCTCTTTCAGACTGATGCAGCCGGGTAGGATTCACACAGCGGGAGTCAAATTCAGTAGCAAGGACCCCCTGCTGTTTTAATCCTGATGGGCCATTTCCCCCTCCTATGCACTTTGTCGTGAACATTTCATGTTAGTACGCGGCTCACCGGCATATGTGTTGCGGCAGGTTAGAGATACAACTAGCTGCATCTGTAGTTGCCAAGGAAGAGCTTGAAAACAAACTCACTTGCAGGCACAACGCTATAGCTGAAAAAGAATTCAAAAACTGTTCCACCAATGTTGATACAAACAAAATCATATAATGTACTTGTGTCTAAAAGCATAAGACATAGGATAAATATGAGTAAAAAAAAAAAAAGAAATATATAACTAAAGACTAGAGATTGGCGAATCTGCCCAAATCCGTTTCCTGGATTTTCTCGCATTTTCCCCCCAAACTTCATTTCGCGGTGTAAAATCCACGAATGGATTTGGTTGGTTTTAATCCATGCGGATTCATGAAAATTTGCCATTGTATACAATACGTTGACGGATTCTTAAGAATCCTTCTAAGAATCGGATTGATAAATTCGTGGATTGGATTCAACAAATCCGTAGAGTGTATTGGTAATAATAATAAAAAATCCACAAAATGCGAATCGCCCTATTTGAGATTGACCCGCTGAAATCCACGGACCAAAGGAACCGTCCGATCCGCTACGGATCCAAATTCGGCCCAAGAATTCACCCATCTCCGCTAAAGACAAAAATGTAACAGGACAAAAAGCTGCAATTGGCATCATACTCTCAACAGTCCAGGGAGAAGACAGCAGCACAGCATCTTCATGAACCTTACCTAGACTGTAGGTGCATCTGTCATTGTAGGCAGGGTTATGGATGGGATTATAGATTAGGGCCCCGATTTAGCCATTTTTTAAACTATTGCAGATCTATATACAGCCGTCAGAGCATGCCTGAAATCGCTTTGTAATTCTAGCGCGCAGTGTCACTTTATCAAACCGGGTCCAGCATTTAAAGAGCACGCCATTCCCTTTGAGTACTTCAGACTATTCATATTGGAAATGTAATGTATACAGTATGCTGTAATTCATTTAAACAGAAATCTAAATGGGTAGATAAAACTTTGGCAGTGTAGATACAGTAATGACCAGTCCCTGATAGAGGCAACTCCTTTTAGACCAAGCATACCATTATCAAGCCAATGTCCCAAGCATAATTTGCCTGGATTCCATGTTCACTGACGTTCCTCCACACGTCCTTCATCCAGATATAGGCAAGAAGTGACACTATATATAGTGTGAGGAGTAGTGCTCAAAAATCACACGTGGCTCTATGATCAACTTGTTAATGGAGTGTATAAATGTCCATATATTAGGAGTATGTCCAATATACAGTATACAGTAAATGCTGATGTGGCCTGAGAGGGATATGTGCCAAGTGGTGTTCACTTGACAACCACAAATAAAGACACACCAATAAACACCCAATCATAAGGCAGTATATAAATCGGTTGAAAGCTATTGACAGGATATTTCAGGGCAGTATGGCCCATTACCTGCCAACTTCCATGGGCATCCTTGTAGCATCCACGGCGTGCAATCTGAAGTTTGTGAAGATACAGAGATAGGGTGTATAGCAGAGCACAGCCAAACGATAACCAAACTTGGTAAAGATAAAAAAAAACCAAGGCAAACTCCAAATAAACAGATCAGTGCACCTTGCTAAAGTGCTCCAGCATGAAACACGTAGGTGGGTTCATTTAGTCCTATTGTTGCTGAGCCTGCAATAAACTGATCTGTTTATTTGGAGCTTGCCTTGGATTTTTTCATCTTTACCAAGTTTGGTTGTCGTTTGGCTGTGCTTTGCTATACACCATATCTCAAGAAGTGACACTATACTTGTAAAAAGCAGACATTTCATTTTTGGTAATGGTCTGTATCCACCACTTGATCATATTCATAGGTTTACACCCCATCTTGAACTGATACTCAGCCAAATCATGTCCTACCCACTTTGTATCTGCATCATACAGTATGTGGATCAGGCTTACCGATGTAATGTGACTGTCTTCCACTTCAACTATAAAAGGCAGCCACAGCTGGTGCGTCAAATCACCGTTAAAGAATACATTGCAACAAAGAAAATCACAAAAAACAGGCCTTTCGGTATAAGAGTATTTAGACAAAATATGAGGCATGCCTCCAGTTGTAACAATAATCAGTTCCGGTCCCCTTTTCAGGTGAATACTGGAACATGAGCAATCGGCATGCACCATAGAATAGAAATATCACGCCCTCTTTCGTTAAAAGGTCTAGCAATTAAATTTCAGGTCATCTGTAATCTGTGTGCTCGATATGGCTTTATAAATATTATAAATAGCAGAACGATGCAGGTTTATTATCTCCTTGAGCATTCGCAAACTTTTGCCCACATACTTAAGTACAGTACATATGGGCAACAAATGAAATAGACCACAAAGCGTGTCTCACAATTCATGTTGCCCTTGATTTTATATTTCGTCCCAATGTGTGGATATGTATAGAATTTGCCTATCAGTAAATAGTGGCAGTTAATACAGTACATCAATGGCACCTGTGCACATCTGGTTGCAATTCTAGCCAATGGGCCTGGGCAATATATTTTGCTGTGGGATCTGATTGTGTCAAAAAAATACCCAAATTCCACCCCCTCTTATAACAAAAGAGAGGTGGTGTCATACAAAAAGGCCCTACAGTGTCACTAGCCAGAATATGCCAATGCCTAAGTATGCTTTGCTAAATCATGCTGGAGGCCGTGCTGTACAGTAAGTACTCACAAAACAAAACCATTGCAGTGGAACTAAGGAGACAGATGTAGGAGTTAATAATGAACCACTATCTACCTCAAGAGCCTTCACTAAGGCTGTAGCACTTCAGGTTGATCATAACCTCGTTCTAAGAATCTAAGGCCCATTTTTTGTAACGCTCATTCTACCTCATTCGCCTCACTTGTAATCCTAAAAACCCTCAACATCTGTGAATACGGAAGGGCAAATTTCGGATGATGGCTCAATGCAACAAATTAATGTTTTTCTATCTGTTTCCTTGTGATACATTTTGGTACCTATAGTAGTCTCTGCTCTTTCTTAAATACAATAGTGTCAAAACAATGTATCTCAACATTACTAGATGCCGAGGAAAACCAGATAGTAGAGGGAAGGGAATTAAGATAATCTGTAAACAACAGCAACCTTGCTTCAGTGCCTCGCTATATCATAAAGAGGTCATCAATTTAGCACTTGTAGAAGATTATCTCCCCAGAATACACTGCATTGGCTAATACTGTATGTGTGTCTGTATTTAATAATTGATAAGTAGGTTAGCATAATGTAACCCATATTCCCCCCCCCCCCCCCCCCAATCGCTGATAGGGTGCATATGAGGAGAATCTATATGTATTACCGGTGTGGTGCTTTACCTGTTAGGCTCACACGAGGTCCGAGCCTCCGCCAGTGAGAGCCTGGGGTGTATCCTCTGGAACAATACTATATGGTACAGCGCCTCCACCTGCGATGGCTCCCAGCAGAGCGGGAGTTGTTTCTTGCAGGACACATTCAAATGATACACTAGATACATACACTAGATATTTATATATATATATATATATAACTGTTTACTATATGGGCAAAACAATAACATCACATCACATAATAGCAACACAGCCATGTCACCTTCTGCCACTAGCTGGCAGCTATAACCTTGCCCCTAACTGGGCTATACCCTTACACCTTACTCCTCCCCCAACACGTGTACCCAGAGTACCACGAGTCCTCTAAGAAACACAAAACCTATAGGCGGGATCAGCGCCTGATGTACTGGTAGGTTGGTGCACTTAAAATACGATACCTACCCCACCTGGGGCTGCAGACACTTCACAAAGGATCCGCCGAGCTGCGATCTCCTCGGCGATGTCCTGTAACTCTGCCTGGCGGTGGGTGGCTCCCGCATGGATTGATCCATCTTTAGAAAGTCTCTTATCTCTGCAGCCACAGAGAATGATTCACATTCACAGCAATACCAGGAGATCCACGCTTCCTGGCTGTACCCTCACTTGTCTGGGTTCTACAGGACCCTGTCCCTATCTAAGAGGAATCCCTGTAGTAACCACAAGCTGAGGTGATTTGGGCCTAGCTGGGGCCTAAGGGGGGAATGTCTGGCCTAGTGTATGAGCCACTTGCTCTCTACACTTACCCACCCTCCCCTGTCTGTGCCCCAGCTTCTTCTGCTTCCTCACTGCAGCACACAACAATGTATCTTTCCTCTCAGGGAAAACTGTAAGCCTTATTGGCTCCCTGGTGTCAGGTGGCCTGTCTGCCTCTAAGCACTCTGGGGGCTGTAGTCCTCCATGGCCCTCTTTCCTATTGGGGCCACGTGCACGATCTGTAATGGCCTCCACTACTCTCCGCTGAACCTGCGCAAAATTGTAATGGCTGCTGCATCGCCCTAACTGCACATGCGTGACTGTGGACCGTCCCTGCACTACAGAGCGCCTCTGCTGCCACTTCTCCTTTATTAACATGGCCGCCGCGTCGCTACTGTGCATGCGCGAACCTCCGCGACACAACCAAGATGGCGGCGCCCTGCCTCCGACGCCACCGGGAGCCCCCGCAGCAGCGAGGGTAAGGGGGACCAGGGGGGACCCTGCTACACTAAGATAGGGCAATATTTTACCCCATTGCAGTACCCATTAGTTGGAGGTAAAAGGAACTCTCACATTTAAAATAGTTCTTATTTAGAATAACCTCACTTAACAAAAGCAAGAATTTAGCTGGGGGTCCAGAATCTGTAGGTGTAGAAATCAAATGTGCTCGGATGGCATCGATACCTTGATCATGAGCTGTAAATTGGATACATCCAGGATTACCAGTAATGTCCGGTGTAATATCATGAACAAGTGCAATATGATAAATTAAATCTGTATTATCCCTAATGTATGATACATTTTGTTAACTCTAGACTAAAGACAAAAATCAACATATTGTGGTAAAGGGTGACATAAGGAACCCCGAGCTGAAATAATAGGGCTACCAGGTGGTGAAATTAGTGATTTATATATTTTTAGTAACGTGTATAGTATAGGAGTAACATGATAGGCTTGTATAAGAAAATCTTGTCTCTTCTGTAATCCAGATATGGCTACAGCCTAATTGAATGATGGCATCAATTTATTTTTTCTGTATTGTTGTAGGATCAGTCACTTATAGCATCTGGTTCCCGCAAGCTGCTGCTGAATCTCATCCCTGTACATTAGATCATCTATTACTCCCTCCCTTATCAGATGACTTGATCATAATTTCATTATTGCATTCTAATGATTTGAGTGCTGCTTTTTACTCAGAGGACATATTAAAATAACTAGTCTTGTGTTTGCATATGTTATGCTTGGTGTCTTTCTTGCTCCAGTCGATGCATAATAGTGTCTATGTTGTGATTATTACTAAAGGGATAAAAGCTGTTCTTCCCATGAAAATTCGGTGTCCCCGATGAAGTGGTGACTGATCCTTCCATGTGTCTTATGAAAAACAAATCTTTCTATTGCCAATGTAATTTATAATGTGTTACCTCCCATTCAAAGCGATCCTGTCTTTGTATAGGAAAATAAGGCAGGTCCTTGCTTAAAACACACATTTCAGCCACTGTTGTAGGTTGTAGATTACGGTCCTGGTATTCACTTTCTGGTGCTGCGTTTCACCTACTGTATGGGGCCCTATTGCCTTTGTTTTCTACCTCCTCTCCTGCAGCCTCGTCTGTTCTTATCTTTGGTATTGGCGGTTTGAGCATACTGTAGTGATGTCTGTGTCTCTAAGACATACTATGGTATTGTGGTATTTTCTTTTGGATCAGAATAACCTACAATATATTACTGTGTTGTCCGGGCTACCTGGACATGCCTGGTTTTTTTTTCAGTGCCTTCTATATTGAAATTTATTTTATTCTGTCTGTCCTATTCAAATAAGCCACTTATATACCCTGCATTCCTTGTAATCATTCATCACCTGCTACACTATATATATATAAGCCTATACATCAGATGGGTCTCTATCCATATTGTGTGGTTTGATCACCCACATTATATACACTTTTTACTTGCTCTGGACAAATCAGCATTCATGGCCTTTACGTACATCTAATTCGCTAACAATAGTGGCAGTATCAGAGTTTTAGGCTATCACTTGCTCCAACCTTTATTCAATTCAACTGTATTTGTATTTCATTCCACACTATTTGTATGGTTTCTGGTTACAAGCAGATGCATTGCTCAATCTTGTACTTTTTATATTGTGTTTTTTTTTTACTGTGTTTATTATCTGGTTTAATGTATATGTCTGTCATCAGTACATTTTTTGCAAAATAAATATTTGGATTCTAGGCGATCTTTGTTTCCCCTAAAGCAGGAGTAAAACCAGAAAAAGATGCCCTTTGGGGATTAAAGAGAGTGTTACAGCAGTGGAGTAGGGGAAGCGTCATCTAGAGCTAATAAAAGGTCCACTTTATGCATTTCATAATGTATTACTGTATTTTGGAGTTCCATGACTTCCAAGCTTTACTGGAGAGTTTAATGATCGATGTACCAACAATTGGAGAAATTGTAATAAATGTTTTACTTACCCCTGCCTTGATGAAGGCATCCTCCTCCTCATCTTCTTCCCGAACATGTAAGTGCCGATACCCAACCATTAAAGCACCAGTAACCCCTTAGTTACCTTTGCTCGTTACTACCGCTGGATAATAGGGCTTTTGCCCATTACTGTACTGTATGTGTTTGGGGGGGTTGTTAGGGGTGGGAGGTGGTGTGTAGTAGGGTGCCCATTCATTGCCACTGGGGTTATCTGTGCTCCCATTTAGGGCATAGGTAACCACTATGACAATCAATAGGCTTATTGGCTAGTATTTTTTGTTGTATTGTATTTTAATGTTTATTTTATTTAACTGTATTTTTTTTTTTTGCATCATAAATGGTCAAAAGCGTTATAAGCCATTTGGCTACTAGTGCTTTTACCTATTTGTTTGTGTGGGGATGGGGGTAGACAGAATGGGGGTAGTTGCCCCGTGGCAGGTGGTTAGGCCTACTGGGAAGGTTGCGGGGGAGGTAATGAAGGGGTTAATGAAGGAGGGGTTAAAACCACTAAGGTAATGAAGGATTTTACCCACCCTTCAACCCTAAGGGAGTCCTAATCACCCTCCCAACTACAAGTATACAGTACTACAGAAGAACACTACAGTACAGCAACTACAGTGCACCCTTCAACCCACACTATTAAAACACCAGTAAGCCCTTAATTACCATACAATACAACAAAACATACAAGCCAATACACCCATTGATTGCCACTGTAGTTACCTATGCCCTAAATGGGAGCACAGATAACCCCAGTGGCAATGAATGGGCACCCTAATACCCACCATCTCTACCCCAACAACCGTCCTGCACCCTCTCCCCCCCCCCCCCCCCAAACACATACAGTACAGTAATTGGGAAAAGCCTTATTATTCAGATCTGGGTAATAGCGCATTAAAAATAAAACATTATCCAGCCAGCATATGTAAATACAAGTTGTCCTTGTCATTCTGGTCCTTAGCATCTTCAGTGGGCACCGACAGCAAAATTACAAAATCTAACTACTGACCTGTAACCCCTTAATTACCTTAACGGTTATTAACGCTGTAGTAATTGAGGAGTTAACCCCCCTCCCGCTACCCAACCGGGAGGCCTAACCACCCTCCCGAGGGCAACTAACTCTATCTCCCACCCCCTCTACCCATTGATTGTCACTGTGGTAAACTATAGCTACAATGGGGCAAGGATTACCAGAATGGCAACGAATGGGCATCCTTAAAAAAATACAAAATTAAATAAAATACATTACAATTAAATAAAAACAAACATTTGCCAAAAAATGCATTGATTGCCAGTGGTTATATATTGTGCATAGATAAACACATTGCCAGCCAATGGGCATCCTACAAAAAAATTCACACAGTCCCATTCAGAAGCAATGATTCCCGCGGTGTTAAATTTAATGGGCCATTCCCTCCTGCCAAGCACTGTGCCACGAATGCTCGACATTTGGTCCACGCTTCACCAGCACATGTTTTGCCGCAGGTTAGAAATTCAAGATGCTGCATCTGTATTTTAAGATGGAACTGAAAGGCTGGTCATCTAGCGCGAAGGTGTGAGCAGCTTGTAGACCAAAGACTATGAAGGAAGTTTAACTATCAAGCCCCAAGGTCAAGGACCTTGGAAGGCAAAATAATAGGTCCAATGTGTCATTCTGTCATGGTGGAAAAGGCATGTTTGGTTGGTAGGAGCCCCATTGTACCTGTCACGATTAAAGTAATCAAGATACTGGGATTGATTGATACAGGGTCTCAGTGAGGATACTACAACACAGAGAAAGCACCACTTGGAACATTGGAAGATGCAGGAAATAACGACATACCGCCCAGTTGGCTTTGGCTAATTTCCAGCAATAGGACCGAAACTCAGCATGTGGGCTTTTTTTGATGTTGATATGCAGATAGGTGAACATGTTTACAAAGGATAGAATATTATAGTATGTGATAATGCCAATGAGGAACTACCACATGCATGATCATTCGTCAATGGCAATAAAGAGCTTGCTACAGATTCTGAAGAATAGGTTCTCCAACAGACGATCACAACTATTCACAGCAAGTTAAGATTGACCTTTTACATGAAACCCCACAAAAGCAAGGAAGTCGCTTTGTGCATAATAGAGTCCGAGATCTCCGTGACAATTGTGAAAGCAGAAATTATGACAGAGGCACTGTCACCAGCAGAAAGACCGTTTTAGAGCTGGTAGAATAAGTATTAATTGGCAATATGATAGGGAGGAATAGAGAAATCCTCCACAATGGCTGAAGTTGAACATGAACCTGTGTAGGGCCCCAAAAGAAAACAATATGAATAAAGCCCCTGTTACATTCAATTATACAGCCTTATTTTTCAGAGGCATCAACCCTGTGAACATAAATGTCTGGGAACATTAATTAGAGAATGACTGCTGAAGAAGAGGAAGAAACTGCAAGCTGCAGAGCGTGCAGGCCAGAAACGTGAGGAAGATTAACTGCCTATACAGTAAAGCAGAAAAGAATGAATGCGGTGGCAGAGATTGTTGAAAGAAACATGGAGAATACTAAGGAGGAACAAAATCAGGCTTATGAAAAAGGAGCCAAGCCATTCTGTTACAAGCCGTTGATGAAGTGCTGATAAGAAAGGAAAATAGATGCGAGTTGAAACCGTGATCCTTATGTGGTCATTCTCTTCCCTATCAAGAGCTACTGGTATTCTGGGTCCAGCCAAAATTGGATAAAAGGAGCAGGTTTATACACCAAAACAATCTGTAAATTTGGCTTAAGCTGGTGGGGAAACGGAGCCCACTAGCTGGAAGAAGTCAGAAAGATCTGGGTTTGAAGAGGCGGCACTCTTCCCAGTGTAGCTGTATAAGACAGGATCATGGGTGGCTCTGCCCCTTCTTCCTCAGGCTCTGAGAGAAACTCCATTGGAGTCAGAGTGGGAGCCATGCCAATCTCAAAGAGCTAACAAGGGGCCCTTCCATCAAGATATGGAGAAGATGGTTCTGTCTAGTACATCAGTATAGAAGGCTTTCAGAAGTGCCCCATGCCATATAACTAATTTAGTTTTAGTTAACTGTATTTTAATTGTAAAGCAAAATCCACTTTTTAGAGGGAACCAGAAGACATCTACCATTATGGGGGAAAGAGTTATAATACCCAGGACTACTTATGTTGTGTGACTCTGAGTCTAATAGTGGTTCAACATTAGGGGTTCAAGGGTACCTACGTTACACCACCATACACCTCACCTTCACTGCAAGGGCATTACACTAAGGGTTAATATTACATTTTCTGTACACAGTGTTGAAGGAGAAACAGGATTTCAGCTGCTTTTGTCCTGTAATCACACTTGGTCACTCACTTGGTGAGAGCTACATCTTCCTGCTAATTGTAAGATGTACGATATGATGTACCACCAGATTTGACTAGTACCGTACATATTTTATTAACAAATCTAATAATATACCATTAAAAGGAGAAGTCTAGTATACTGTGTAATTATGAGCTATTCCTTTGTTGAAACATTTTATTACGCATGCATTTGAATAAAGGAAGCTTTGTACTTTAGTAAAAACCTATATTAGCATAGATATTTAAAAAATGGTGGGAATGTCCTAGCTTCTAGAACTGAATTTAAGTAGATCCAACTTTACAGATGTAGCCAGGTTTACTGCACCTGCTCATAATGCAGAATATCTCAGATTATCAATAGGATTCAATGGCAGTATGTTACAGATATCCCACCGTAACACACCAGTGGGTGTAATAACCCCTGCTACATCTACAGATGCAGCGGCCGTTATTCGAACATTTCACGCGTTGTATACCTCAGAATACCCATGTCATGGCGCGTCAATACCGCGTGTTGACTCAATACCGTAAATTGACACAGTACTGTACTGTACACATTACAATTCATTCATTTCTGCCACGGAAACGTGAAGAATTGCGCCCAAAGAAATCGGAATCCATGAAATTCAAACAAATCAACCGTGTGATTGGCCGCATGGAATACAGCAGCGCACACGAAAATGGCTCCGTGATATGTTCGAATAACGGCTGCTACATCTGTATACTGTACTTCAAGCAAGGTCCAAAATAGTTCATTTAAATGATAAGGACTTTTTTTTAACCACTAGTTTGTGACCACTTTTATGGGACAAGGGACATTAATAAGTCAAACTGTTATAAAACACCAAGGGGCTTATTCTATAAAGGCCAAAGTACCCATTGACTTGAATGGGAGTTTTCGCTATCAGCCACTGCTGAGCTCATAGTACAGCATATGTACTCATTCTCTCCCGTCTTGACTACTGTAACCTCCTGCTGTCTGGCCTCCTGCCTCTCACCTTCCTGCCTCTCACCTGTCTCCCCTACAATCTATCCTAAATGCTGCTGCCAGAATCACTCTACTCGTTCCTAAATCTGTCTCAGCGTCTCCCCTCCTGTAATCCTTCTCCTGGCTTTCTATCAAATGCCGTATCATACACTCAGTTCTCCTCCTCACTTTTAAAGCTTTACAGTCTTCTGCTCCTCCTTACATCTCAGCCCTAATTTGTTGCTATGCACCATCCCGACTCTTGCGTTCTGCTCAAGGATGTCTTCTCTCTACCCCCTTTGTATCTAGAGCCCTCTCCTGCCTTAAACCTTTCTCACTGACTGCCCCACACCTCTTGAATGTCCTTCCACTCAATATCTGACTAGCACCCTCTCTAGAAAGGTTGTAGATCATAAAGATCGCCACTCCAGCAAAAAAGGGGAAAAAATCACCAGCAAGGAAAGTTAAAACCAATTTATTGGTCTACATAAAAAAACATGGACAAAACAGAAAGGCTCTCCTCTCACGCATTTCACGCCCCTTTTGGCGCTTCCTCAAGAAAGCTGTACAACCTTTCTATCTACTCATCTGATCGATCAGTCGCCTCGGGGGCTATGGAGGATTTATTCAACAGCTGATTCCACAGAGAGATTTTTTCAGCCAGTTGAATAGGCATTTCAAGACGCCATTGGAGGATCGCCACAAGCAGCTGACGCACACATACAAGCAAGCCGGAGGAACGGGACAGTGCTTATTCATGAGTGTATGGTCACTCCAAACCGGGCATACCAGACACACAGTGCTATCAATAGAGGTAAACATTTTGTTAAGGCTTTAATTAGCCCATGCTGATATTATCACCTAATTTCTCATGCTCCAGTGCTGTCTCTTT